>NC_053391.1:80765736-81089764 GCF_905171765.1 Bufo bufo
TTTTTATATTTTTCAAAACCTTTCTATACTTTATTTAGGCCCCCAAGGGCCTAACATCATGCAATCCTTAGATTGCCACTTCTGTATATCAATGGAAATATAACCATTGATATATAGAACATTCTGTATATTTCAATGTAGTGCTGCCACCTGCAGGCCTACATTGGAATATTCCTGTGAAAAGCATCAGAGCCTCAGCAGGCCCTGGCCTTTCACAGGCAATAAATGGCTCCCTTGATCGCAGCGTGGGGGAGCCGTTCCAGGCCCGGAAGCGCAGTGCATCTGAGGAGTTAAACACCTGCTATCAGCATAACCGCATAAAAAAAACATTAGGTCTGGGTTTCTGCTGTATCGGGGATTCGCATTTTGGGGGTCAACCCCTTGACTTATGTCCAATGTCTGTATGAAGAAGGGGTTTTTGAAATAAAAATTGGAGATATCTATTGAAGCCTGGAGTCTTGGCTGGTTCTTCCTTTATCCATTGAGTCCAGACCCATTTGTGCCCCAGATACTTTCGACGTCCGGTTTGCTCCTTGCAAGGATTCTAACCTGCTGCCACGCTGACCGCAATCTGTAGTGGTTGTGACTTCTCATAACCCAACCTAGTTAGGGCTCATTCAGACGGCTGTATGAATGAGTCTGCATCCGTTCCGCAATTTTGCGGATAGAGGATGTCCTATTCTTGTCCACAATAGAGGACAAGAATAGGCATTTTCTATTATGGTTGCAGCCATGTGCGGTTCCGCAAAACACTATGGCTGTCTGAATGAGCCCTTAGACTGTACTACCCTATGTGGCACTTGGCACTGTCTTTTTTCTTAATTATAGCAGCTCAAAAAATTTGATCGCAGAGTCCCTTTAATCCCCACTGTCTGCTCAACATGGAAGAGATCAGAAGGAAATGAACCCTGTGTTACCCTTTAAATACAGCGCTGACTTACCCTTTAAATACAGCGTCTTATACCCAGTAGCAGAGGTTAATAAGTAGGACAGAAGTGTCACGCTGAAACCAAAAAGTCATATGTCTTGCCTGGGTCACAGATGAGCTCCATACGTGAATGTGTCTGCTGAGCCATATCGGATTTCTTTCACTGCTTCATCCCACACAATAATAGTAAGAGGGAAGATTTCTAGATGCTGATGACAAATGTGCGGTCAGTGGGACTTGTAAGATACATTATATCCACTACAGCTATGTAGTAGATCCTGTGTTATGTGACAGGAATTGTTGCAGGCTATAATCTAATTTAATAAAAAAGTGATTTATTTGAAGAATTTAAAAGGTTTGCCCCACGAGAAAAATTCCAACATTTTCCCAACCAGGACCTGGATCTGAAAACGTTTGCAATTTGATGTAATTAAACATTTAGTATAGCCTGTGACTTATTCACTGAACTCTATCTGTATAGCGCCACCTGCTGTTTGTCATTTTCCTTCTTTCTCTGTCCACCTTGCTGAGACGGATGCAAGTGCTCCATTTCATCCTTCAACTGTGTTCACTATTAGAAGCTGTGACAGCTACATGCAGAGAGCTGCAGCAGAAAGGACATGCCCCCTGAACTGTGATAGTCTGAGAGCTGCAGCAGAAAGGACCCACTCCCTGAGATGTGATAGAGAGAGAGAGCTGCCGCATAAGGCCTCTTTCACACTACCGTTTTTTTTTCACGTTTTTCAGGCCGTTTTTTGCGTTCCGTATACGGTCCGTATACGGAACCATTCATTTCAATGGTTCCGCAAAAAAAATGGAATGTACTCCGTATGCATTCCGTTTCCGTATTTCCGTTTTTCCATTCCGTTGAAAGATAGAACATGTCCTATTATTGCCTGCAAATCACGTTCCGTGGCTCCATTCAAGTCAATGGGTCCGCAAAAAAAACTGAATGCATACGGAAATGCATCCGTATGTCTTCCGTATCTGTTCCGTTTTTTGCGGAACCATCTATTGAAAATTTTATGCCCAGCCCAATTTGTTCTATGTAATTACTGTATACTGTATATCCCATACGGAAAAAAACGGAACGGGAAAACGGAACTGAAACGGAAACACAATGGAAACAAAAAACGGAATAACGGATCCATGAAAAACGGACCACAAAACACTGAAATAGCCATACGTTAGTGTGAAAGAGGCCTAAAGGACATTTACCTGAGATGTGATAGAGAGAGAGAGCTGCAGCAGAAAGGACCCACTCCCTGAGAAAGGCCATGAGCTGCCAGCTTGAAATTAATGTAAGAGAGCAAATGAGATCATACAGGGCTGGTTCTAAGTTTGTTAGAAAGAGATTGTCCTGTCCTATATGATGTATGGATTTCCTTTTTTTCCATAAATCATGGGGTAACCCCTTTAAGTAGCAGTCACCTTATGAAAATATGGAGATAGATGCAGATTTTTTCTTTTGTATGCTGCACAATACGGATCTGCACCTCTATATGCACGCTCCTGGGCATGACACCTAAGAATAGTCGCGCTAACCTTGATGGGTGGCATTTTTTGTAACCTCTATTTTTCTCCCTTTTACACGACACAAATAACAGAAGGAACATCCTATTGGTAAATTCCTGATCTGTGCTTATTTTATTTGTAATGGATTGGGCGTGCGGATTTAAAGAGCCTCCATTTTCCAAATAGAAGCTGTTGGGTGGATACTTAACGGTTAATCTCCGTTTTCTAATATTCTGATCAAAGGTGCGCTGTCAGTGTCTGATTAAGAGCCGTGTCAGAGGGATGAAGACATTTCCTTATGGTTAACAGTGATGATTATAGGAGATCCCGTTGTGCACTTTCCTGTAAGCCGTGCAGCTTGACTCCAGGCTCCAGCTGAAAGTAAGAGGTTTAATAGCAAAGCTTCCTGTTGTTGAAGGCTACTATTCATTCGCAGCTTGTAAATCAATGCCTAGTAAATCTGTAGATAGAGCTACTACTGTTAAAACAGCCATTCTTCAACCAGCCTGCCACTGTTTCTCTTCCCCGGGTATATGCAGTTGCCATAGAGAATTGCCTTGCGTCTAAAACATTATAGTCTTTAAAATGTCAGGCTATCTGGGCACCCCACACAAATCGAGGAATCTAATAGTAATCTTCCTGTATTGTAACATAGTTATAAAAAATTACAAACACAATAACAAACGTAAATGAGAAGTATGGGAGGAGAAAAAAATGATAAAATATATACATGCACATAAAAATGTGTGTATTGTACCCATGTCTAACTGCGTGGTCCCGATGTGGTTCCAATGTATTGCACTTAGGCTACATGCACACGAATGTATTTTGTTCCTGTGTCCATATAGGACCTATTCATTTCACACACCGTGTGCTGTCCGCATCAGTATGTCCATTCCGTAGCCCCGCAAAAAAAAATAGAACATGTCCTATTCTTGTCTATTTTTCGGACAAGGATAGGCATTGTTACAATGGATCCGCAAAAAAAAAACTGATGACATACGGACGTCATCCTATTTTTTTGCGGATCCGCAATTTACGGACGTGTGCATGTAGCCTTACAGAAACATAGATCCATATGGCACTGTGAATTCAATTCAGTAGAACCGGGCTGTGACTTCTGGAATACGGAAATACACACCCGTCTTTCAAAGTTGCCTAGCAATGTGCCTCTTATGATTACTATGATTTCACAACTTTTCATACCACTTACAGAATATTGATCTGACACTTTTTTGTGGTTTTATTTTTGACTGGTAAAAATAAAATGAATTTCAATCATTTCAAATGTTTTTGGTGCACTTTTTTCAGGATTTTCTTTTTTTGCTATACATCATTCCATGCTGCTTTTTGAGAAAAAAAAAATCCCTACAAAAATGGGCAACAAACAGCCAGCCTCAATGATTTCTACTGAAAAAAATGTCGCAAAAAATGCCAGTACAAACACAATTTTTTCTAAAATTGTTGCATGTGAAACTACATTATAACTAGCAACACAAGAGGGGCAGCTATAATAAAAAATAAAACTTAACTTTTATTTTGATTGTATCTAAAAAAATTTACAAAATGTACAATAACACAACACAACAGTCTTACCGGTATGTTGATAATTCAATTGGCACTTGAATACCGGACTGGTTGGGGTGATGCCAATGACGGGGGAGGTGGGATAATGCAATAAGTAAATCCTGTCCCTACCTTGCCCTGTCAGGTCTATTATGCCCTAATAACCTACTAAATATGGAGTCATCGCCCTAACAAGAGCGGCCCCATCCGGAACCTTTCCCTATTGCCGGTCCCTAAAAAAAAACTATTAGGGGGAGTTGGTGGAGGGAACACCCAAAATCTGTCAATACCCTCCCTAATCCAAACAAAAAATATTTTAAAAAAATCACAAAAGATGTTCCAGCGTGTTTTGTCTTGGTGGGTTCCCCCAGACTTATCAGGGGACGAGTGTCACCGCCAGTTCTGTGAGAAGGTCTGGCAGACGTTCTTCTCTACCTCTTGCATGACGTTCTTTGTTTTGGTTTCACTTTGTCATCTCCTTTCCTTCTCCCAGGTGTCACCTATTTAGACTAATGGATTTACAATTTCAGCCAGTCAGCCAAGAAAGTACAGGTACATGTCAAAGGACAGGGGGGGCATCAACATGGCCAAACAGTGCAATGCACACACCTCATCCCTGTATAAGGAAGGATGAGTCATGTCCATTGTCTGATCAGCCAGGTGGCCGTCCATCCCCCATCACTGTCAGCATGGACCCCATTCTATACTGCTCAAAGTGACCAGTATCTAGTGAAGATCATTCTACTATCTGCGGGACATTGGTACGGCTATTGTCAGTATACGGTACGAGTATACCGACAAGGCAGATATGCATGTATCCAGAAAGGGATAGCGAAGCCGCAGCAGAGGTATAATATGTATCTCTCGTTATGCAGACTTCACTTCTCTAATGTGTATAGACATTTGAAGGGAAGAAGCCGAGCACATTGCTCACAAACCGGCAAACGTCCTCCTACACACTGAGAACACGTCTCCAAGCCCATGAGAAGGTTTTCATACTGACAGTTTTACCGCTGGTCCCGATTTAACCAAAGTACCCTCTGCTAGAGCGTTCCTCGGTTAAATCCGACACAGGGAGACAGATGACAATCTATAAAACACACACACATCCTAAGATAAAATGTCCGCATAATTTCATATAATAAAATTTCCACAACACCTTTTTCTTAGGAGGCATAATACTGCTGTCTGGGTGAGGCTTTTGAGTGGTAGCGTTTAAAGGGGTTATCCCATGACTAAAGTAAAAAATGAAAATCAAACATCATATAGTACATGACAGTCTCTTTCTAACAAATCTAGAACCAGCCCTGTACCTCCCATGGATCCAGAGATCTCCACATTCATTGCTCTGCTAGATTTATTTCAAGCTGACAGCTCAAGGGGAGTGTCTTTTGTGCTGCACCTCAGGGGGCGTGTCTCAGCTCTCCCTATCACAGCTCAGGGGGCGTGTCTCAGCTCTCCCTATCACAGCCCAGGAGGCAGTTGAAGGATGAAACTGAGCATGTGCGGCCATCTCAGTGAGAACAAAGAAATAAGAAAAAGCACAAAGAGCAGGTGGCGCTATACAGATAGATTGTACTGAATAACTCAGTGGCTATACAAAAATTTTAATTGCATGCAATTACAAACGTATTCAGATCCAGGTGCTGGTATGAAAAGTGTACAATATTTTTTGTGGGACAATCCCTTTAACTATATTTCTTTCCAGAGGCGAGCATAGTGAAGACCAATTTTACTTGTGCTGTGACTGTAGGGCGATCCTTCATTTCCTACACGTCACAACTGTGTTAACTTGAAGAAGACCACATATAAAATACAGTTTATAAGAACGAGCACTATGCTGGAAACAAACCATAGAACCCAATGTCAAGTCTGTGCTAATGTGAGTGTGAACATTTAGCATATTGGGGAAATTGTCACTGTATCAAATGTCGAAAATCTTGATTTTTTTATATGGCTTTGTCTGGAAGGCAAATATGTTCATTGCCATTATACAAATAAATCATTTTCAGCTTATTGAGTAAGTATTCTTGCCAAAAATTATATTTTTGTTCCTAATAATTGAGACTGAGGACTTTTTGGAAAATTTTTATTGGCAGGCAATCCTTCTGGCTGAACTCTTTAAATGTTTCTTTGTCTTATTAGTGACTCACAAAGAAAGTGCACACTGTCATTTTAATTGTCAGCTTGATTGAGCCTCATAGTTTGAGCGTTAATTATTTGACATTGCAGTTTGAAGAGTTGGATGCATGTCATAACTCAGACGAGAGCCATGTTCCAAGTAAAAAGTGCAAAAAAATGTGTGGCCGTGTGCCGAAGTATTTAGTTTAGTTAAAGTTAATTTGTTTTGTTTGTAAGATTATATCAATAGAACCTCACTGGGATCTGGGTCTCCTATCCGAGAAAAATAACTCCAAATAAATTATATTTGTATGGGTGTACACATCTATATTTTTTCCTAAAAAATATGTTTTTATATATCTAGCTTATATAACATATTTTTTAGTTTTTTCCAAGGGAGTATACAGTAAATTGCATGGAGCTGGATTCACATATGTTTTTTTATGGGGTTTTTGCTGACTATTATGGCTTTTGATTCTGGTAGAAGTTATTCGAGCATGAAAAAAATCGGTGGACTAATTCGGCTAAATTGAACCTGAAATGACTTTTGAGTGATTTGCTCGTCTTTACTGTGTAAAGAGTCCCCACATACAGGTGAAACTCCAATCATTACATGCAAAGCGAGATATTTCAAGCCTTTATTTGTTATTATTTGGATGATTGTGGCTTACAGCTTATGAAACCCCAAAGTCTCAATTTTGAGGTACCCTTTACTCAGGGGGTATGGATTAATTAGCTGACTAGAGTGTGACACTTTGAGCCTAGAATATTAAACCTTTTCACAAAATTCTAATTTTAAGTTGCATTAATGCAATTCCTTTTAAGTTGCATTACTGAAATAAATGGACTTTTGCACGATATTCAATTTTTTGGAGTTTCACCTGTAGAAAAGTGATTAAGACAGTGTTCCATCAATGATCGAACAGATTGTCAGAAGCCTATTACCAAAAATATACACAGATTGTTTTCCCACTAAGTTCAGTGTCAAGTTATTAAGAAACGATAAATGAAAGATAAAAATGAACAGAAGAAAGTTGTGCCATATGGTTTGTCAGTTGGTAACTTTTTTCTGCGTGTTCATGAAATAAACAGTCTTGAAGAAAGAAGAAATCTTGCACAAAACACAGGAATTACTGATCACATTTTTGGCTGGCATGGAACAGAGAGGTGTGATTTCTCTATGGGGTGGGACATAATATGCCTGGTCTCCTTTTGCAGACAAAGGAGAGGGAGAGCTCATGCTGTGGCCAGTATTTATAAGGCTCTAATAGATCTGCAGATTTTGCAGGCAATTGTTGGGAGGGAAACATTCCATTACTCGTTAGTGGAGGAGACTGCTGCTATTACATGCAGCGATCTCCTCCACAGTATGGGATAGAGCAATCGCTAATGCCTTTGCCTGTCCCCATACTGAATCATTGTTTGCTGGTAGCAGACCGTGATTAGACAGCAAGCGATGATTTTTAAACCTGCTGAAAGATTGCGAATGAACAAGCGTTTGCTCATTCATTGGGTAATCGGTGGCAGTATTACACTGCCAGATCATCGCTAACGAGTGTTCCAACAGACGGTTGTCAGCGAAAATCTGCCCAACAATCGGCTGGTGTAATATAACATTTACAGTCAGAGAAAGGTCTGAAAATGAGGAATGAAATTAATTGATCTCCTGGGACAGGATTCTTTCTACATTTCTCCCAGTTTTCATTGCATATGAGATTATAGGATTGAAGGAGGGGGGTGAGGGGTGGGGGGGATAATGTATCATCAGAAAATGAAATGCTATTCAAATCAGGTTTTTATTCCAAACAAATATAGCAATAAGTAATCATGTTTATATAACTAGAAAAAAGTATTGCAGTTTATTATCCGAGAGATCAAGTTCAAAAAGGTTCAAGTCCCCAAGTGGGACTAAAATTGAAACAAAAAAATGATTGAAAATATTACGTCACATTTGTGTCCACAAATGTGTACCAATGAAAACAGTAATTTAGAAAGTTCAAATCAGAATATAATTCTGAATATTATAATATAATATAATTCTGAATATTCTAAATCAGTTCAAATACAAGCCCTCAGACAGCTCCGCCAACAGAAAAATAAAAAGTTACAGCTCTCAGAATATGACGGCAGAAGAAAAAATTGTGGGGATTTATCATTCAACTAAGCCGTGTTTTTGGTGTTAAAAAGTTAAAAGTTTTTAAACACCATTGAGACTAATTCTAGTCTAAGGCAGCATCCCTAAAGGGGTTAATACTACTCTCCCAGTGTTTATGCACCTGTTAATAAAGACTATGCATGTGTGACCATGTGAAATTTTGCCAGTAGAAGGTAAGCACTTTCCAGAAAAATGTCACAGTAATTAGCAATATTATATCATCTCTTCAAGGCAACAGGAATATGAGTTAAAATGTGAGTTATACTGTAAGGTTATCTCTTACAATTCAACCTCAGAACCAACATTTATTTTATAATATAGTTATGCGCTAGACATAATAATTGAGATGAAAAATGTGCTCATACAGATAATGTTGCAGATAGTATATGCGATTACAGTGTTACTGAAGAGGGTGAGCCAAGAACACCCCAGGAATGTCCGCACATAACGTTAACTGTATTTTTATGAACCATGTCCCAAAAGTTCAAAACAAAACAGAAATATCCGAATGAATATAAAATTATGAGTTATCATTCTCTACCATCAGTATTGTTATTTTCAAAAACAATTAACTTAGATTAACTTAGATGATACTTGTACTCTAAGACCATCTTTATTTTACAGTCTGACAATGTGCTTAGGGCTGCACATATCATTTCCCACTTATTGTCAATGCAACCAATATTTAAAGGTTATGTTCACATTTAGAACCATTTTTATTGCTCCACAACATATGCAAAATGAAGTTACTTTGCAATAGTTATTGTGATTAACAAAGTTTTGTCATTTTCTTTCTACAACTTCTGTGCACACTATGGGGCAGGTATACTAAGGCTACTTTCACACTAGCGTTCGGGTGTCCGCTTGTGAGCTCCGTTTGAAGGCTCTCACAAGCGGCCCCGAACGGATCCGTCCAGTCCTAATGCATTCTGAGTGGAGGCGGATCCGCTCAGAATGCATCAGTCTGGCAGCGTTTGTCCTCCGCTCCGCTCAGCAGACGGACACCTGAATGCTGCTTGCAGTGTTCGGGTATCCGCCTGGCCGTGCGGAGGCAAACGGATCCGTCCAGACTTACAATGTAAGTCAATGGGGACGGATCCGTTTGAAGTTGACACAGTATGGCTCAATTTTCAAACAGATCCGTCCCCCATTGACTTTCAATGTAAAGTCAAAACGGATCCGTTTGAATTATCATGGTAATGCAAACGGATCCGTTCTGAACGGATCTAAGCGTTTGCATTATAGGAGCGGATCCGTCTGTGCAGATACCAGACGGACCCGTTCTGAACGCAAGTGTGAAAGTAGCCTAAGACTGGCACAAAATATATCGAATTTCTCAAGATGCACAGGCCTCTTAATAAGCGCAAGCGCCTCTTTAGCACATCTCCAGCTATGATCCGGTATAGATTTGAACTATCTTTTATGCCAGTTTCTGGCATAATGCTCTCCTCTTATCACCTCTTCCCACAATTGCCTCTAAGATTTCTCCCGTGCATTCCCCCATACTCTGGAACTCTCTACCACAACGTATCACACTCTCACCTACAGTGGAATCCTTTAAAAAAAAAACTAAAAACCCACCTCTTCAGACAAGCCTACAACCAACAGTGACCCTGCTGCTGCTATACCACAATGACCAGCTTTACCCTCACCTACTGTGTCTTTCCTCCATACCTTGTAGATTGCAAACCCTCATGGCCAGGGCCCTCTCTTCTCCTGCACCTGTACCACTAGCGTTATTCTTTTCCGGTATTGAGTTCCGTCCTAGGGGCTCAATATGGGAAAAAACTAATCAGTTTTATCCTATTGCATTCTGAATGGAGAGCAATCCGTTCAGTATGCATCAGGATGTCTTCAGTTCAGTCACTCTTACGGTATTTGGCCGGAACACTTGCCAGAATGCCGGATCCGGCATTATTTTCCAGAAAAACTGAACCGGTTTCCCGGTCTGCGCATGTGCAGACCTTTAACAATGTTAAAAAAAAAAATACCGGATCCATTTTTCCAGATGACACCAGAGAGACGGATCCGGTATTGCAATTAATTTGTGAGACGGATCCGCATCCGGATCCGTCTACAAATGCTATCTGTTTGCATATGGATTTCCGGATCCGGCAGGCAGTTCCGGCAACGGAACTGCCTGCCAGAATCTAACAACGCAAGTGTGAAAGTACCCTAACTAGTCTTGTTCATGCTTATTGCAATTGTCTGTATTATGTACTATGTTACTATGTTACTATGTATGTGCACCCTTTAATAAATAATAATAATAAAAAATGTGTTAAGCTGCATGGAGCCACGTTCCCTCCAACCTACTATTCTTGCCACTTTTGAATAGTGGAGAGAAAAGTAAAAAGTCGCAAAATATAGTGTGTGCCACAATTTGCCACTTTTTACAACACAAAAGCGTCGTAAAACATATAGGAAATGTCCCTCAATGTGTTTCCCCGGTTACAGACTACAGACTCTGTGTAGTCTGATCCTGCAGTCATCCTTCATCTGTCCCCTACTTCATGCTAGCATAGAGAACAGATGAAAGTTTCAGCTTAAAAGTATCATAAAAGCCATAATACCCAGGTGTTCCAGTCTCCTTGAAGCCTCATGGAAACTTTTATAAATGTGCTACTTTTCCCCATATCATTTCACAAGAATCTACCCCAATGCATCCAATATTTGCTGAAGGTGTAATTGTTCAGTAGGCACTATTTTCCATATATGTTGGACAATTAATATCATACAGACATTTAAGGCTTACATTTGAAACCTACTCATACAGGCATTAATATCTAAAAATTGAGTGGTCACCTGCCATGGCTTGTCTGTCATTGGAGTTAGACCAGTTGCCAACTGTGAGTGGCCACTTGGCCTCTCACATTTTAAGCATGACTAGATCACATACAGATAAATAAAATTCCCATCCATCCCATAAATTGTAAACTCCATTCACTTAAATTACATCATTGGGCAGCTGATGACTGGTAGACTAGGAAACATAGTCAAGTTTCAATAAGTTTTCACATATGGATTCACATATGTTTTTTTATGGGGTTTTTGCTGACTATTATGGCTTTTGATTCTGGTAGAAGTTATTCGAGCATGAAAAAAATCGGTGGACCAATTCGGCCAAATTGAACCTGAAATGACTTTTGAGTGATTCGCTCGTCTTTACTGTGTAAAGAGTCCCCACATACAGGTGAAACTCCAATCATTACATGCAAAGCGAGATATTTCAAGCCTTTATTTGTTATAATTTGGATGATTGTGGCTTACAGCTTATGAAACCCCAAAGTCTCAATTTTGAGGTACCCTTTACTCAGGGGGTATGGATTAATTACTGACTAGAGTGTGACACTTTGAGCCTAGAATATTAAACCTTTTCACAAAATTCAAATTTTAAGTTGCATTAATGCAATTCCTTTTAATTTGCATTACTGAAATAAATGGACTTTTGCACGATATTCAAATTTTTGGAGTTTCACCTGTAGAAAAGTGATTAAGACAGTGTTCCATCAATGATCGAACAGATTGTCAGAAGCCTATTACCAAATATATGCACAGATTTTTTCCCCACTAAGTTCAGTGTCAAGTTATTAAGGAACGATAAATGAAAGATAAAAATGAACAGAAGAAGGTTGTGCCATCTGGTTTGTCAGTTGGTAACTATTTTCTGTCTTGAAGAAAGAAGAAATCTTGCACAAAACACAGGAATTACTGATCACATTTTTGGCTGGCATGGAACAGAGAGGTGTGATTTCTCTATGGGGTGGGACATAATATGCCTGGTCTCCTTTTGCAGACAAAGGAGAGGGAGAGCTCATGCTGTGGCCAGTATTTATAAGGCTCTAATAGATCTGCAGATTTTGCAGGCAATTGTTGGGAGGGAAACATTCCATTACATGCAGCGATCTCCTCCACAGTATGGGAAGGAGCGATCGCTAATGCCTTTTCCTGTCCCCATACTGAATCATTGTTTGCTGGCAGCAGACCGTGATTAGACAGCAAGCGATAATTTTTAAACCTGCTGAAAGATTGCGAATGAACAAGCGTTTGCTCATTCATTGGGTAATCGGTGGCACTATGTTTTGCGACTTTTTACTTTTCTCTCCACTATTCAAAAGTGGCAAGAATAGTAGGTTGGAGGGAACGTGGCTCCATGCAGCTTAACACATTTTTTATTATTATTATTTATTAAAGGGTGCACATACATAGTAACATAGTAACATAGTACATAAATTACATCATTGGGCAGCTGATGACTGGTAGACTAGGAAACATAGTCAAGTTTCAATAAGTTTGGCCTAACTAGATCCTACTCCCAACATCTTTGACATATGAAGTCTCAGGTTATTCTCACATGGGCAAAAATCTGCCATTGATTCAGCAGCAGAAACTAAGATTTTCCCACTTGGTAATCTATATTTAAAATGTCAACACTCAACAGTTTTCCATCAACTTCAATGTAAAAAAAAAATTCCACCATGTGGACACCTTTCACACATGGAAGCTTTTTCAGCAGCTTATTTACAAAACACTCTTGTTGATATACCTCCACTTGTATATATGGACAAAAGTATTGGGACACACATCCTAATCATTGAATTCAGTTGCTTTAATCAGTCCCACTGCCACATATGTATAAAATGCAGCCCCTAGCCATGTAGTCTGTCTTTATAGACATTTGTGAAAGAATGAGTCATTCTTAAGAGCTCACTGAATTCAAACTGTAATAGGAGGCCGTTGTTGCAAGTTAGTTTGTGAAATGTCTTCCCTCCTAAATATTCCAATATCGACTGTGAGTGGAAATATTGCAAGGTGGAAGCAGGCTTGGACTGACCCAAAGGGGAACAGGTGAATCCCCCAGTGTGCCCCTCAGCAAGGTGGGATTGTAGTCCCCCACCTCCTTCAGTGGCCCATGATACAGTAGACTGCACTGTATACAACTACGAAGCATACAGCACCTCAACCAGCCTATGTTATTTAGCAAACTGTTCAGTTTATTATTATGGATTATTCAGATGGCTGAGATGACTTGTAGGTCCAGAGGCAGGTCAGTATCCTCTTGCCCCAGGGACCTGCGTTCTTGAAGTTGTTGCAGGGGCCCTCATAAAGAGGTGAGGAACAACAAATGCCGCAAAAATGACTACATGTCGCAGAAAATGTGCAATCGCCATGACTTGCAACTTTTTTAAGCCACAAAATGGACATATCTGATAAATATTCTCCTCATTGAGTAAAAGTCACCAGTGCTCTGTTGACTCCATAACTGCAGAGTTCCAAACCTCCTCTGGCACTAATGTCAGCACAAAATCTGTGCACAGGGAACTTCATGGCATGGGTTTCCATAGTTGAGTAGCTGCCTTACATCACCAAGCACAATGCCAAACATCTGGTTTGGTAAATACCAGGAAAATGTTACCTCTCTGGCCGCATTGTGCCAATGGTAAAGTTTGGTGGAGAAGAGATAATGCTAGGGGGTTCTTTTTAGGCATTGGCCTAGGGCCCCTTAGTTCCAATCAAGGGAAATCTTCATGCCTCAGCATACCAAGACATTTCAGAGAACTGTACGCTTCCCACTTTGTAGGAACAGTTTGAGGAAGGGCCTTTGCTGTTCCAGCACAAAGTAAGGTTCATAAAGGCATGGTTTTGTGAGTCTGGAGTGGGTGAACTTGACTGGCCTGTACAGAGCCCAGACCTCAACAACTTTGGGATGAACTAGACCAAAGATTGCGAGCCTGGCCCTCTAGTCCAACATCAGTGACTTATTCAAACTGCCGCTGCCGTCCTCGGGAATCACAAGATTCAATTTTGTCGCTGCTGGGTGCACAAATAACTCGGTAGACTGCCAGTACCCCCTATAATATGCATATATAAATAGTTCAAAAACGTAAACTGGCGCTGTCTAATTGAGTATCAAACAATACTGTATCATTATAAGGCACACTAAAATACACTTGCCTTTCAAGCTGTAGGGTGAGTCTTTTTTCTTTGATCTCCTCCAAAGAGATATATAGGAACTGATCCAGGTATCCCTGATGAAGGAATCCGAGTATTCCGAAACATGTTGGAGGAAGTGTGGACTCAGGAGGCACCAGTAGAGCGTGTGATGTCACACTGAATACCCGTCTTCTTGGTTACAGTGTAGCTTCTCCCTGCACCTGCGTGCTACCCGCTGGAGCCACACGTTGAGGTTAGAAGAAGCCGAAACTTTTGAATTAGTTCCTGTATATCTCTTTGGAGGAGATCAAAGAAAAAAGACTCACCCTACAGCTTGAAAGGCAAGTGTATTTTAGTGTGCCTTATAATGATACAGTATTGTTTGATACTCAATTAGTCAGCGCGGGTTCACGTTTTTGAACTATTTATATATGCAATATCAGTGACTGACTTCAGGATGAATGGGAAACAATTTCTATAGATATACTCCATAATCCTGTGGAAAGCTTTCCCAGCAGAGTGGAAGCTGTTATAAATGCAAAGGGGGTCCAAAACCATATTAATGCCTATGGATGTAGAATGGGATGTCATAAAAACTTCTGTAGGTGTAATGTGCCGGTTTCCCAATACTTTTGTCCATATAGTGTAGTGTATACATATATTCTTATTCCTATGTTATGCAGTATCCAATCCTGGCACACACGCTTCTCACTGATCTAATTAATGTTGCTGGCCCTTCTACACATCCAAGAAGAACATAAATATTTACTGCTCCTGATTGATTCCACTGTCTTTTCTCTCTTAAAAATATTCAGTATAAATGATGTTTATAAACAAAAAAATATAAAAACTATAATACACTGCTCAAAAAAATAAAGGGAACACTTAAACAACACAATGTAACTCAAAGTCAATCACACTTCTGTGAAATCAAACTGTCCACTTAGGAAGCAACACTGAGTGACAATCAATTTCACATGCTGTTGTGCAAATGGGATAGACAACAGGTGGAAATTATAGGCAATTAGCAAGACACCCCCAATAAAGGAGTGGTTCTGCAGGTGGTGACCTGACCACTTCTTAGTTCCTATGCTTCCTGGCTGATGTTTTGGTCACTTTTGAATGCTGCCGGTGCTTTCACTCTAGTGGTAGCATGAGACGGAGTCTACAACCCACACAAGTGGCTCAGGTAGTGCAGCTTATCCAGGATGGCACATCAATGCGAGCTGTGGCATGGAGGCGCTACCAGGAGACAGGCCAGTACATCAGGAGACGTGGAGGAGGCCGTAGGAGGGCAACAACCCACTACCTCCGCCTTTGTGCAAGGAGAAACAGGAGGAGCACTGCCAGAGCCCTGCAAAATGATCTCCAGCAGGCCACAAATGTGCATGTGTCTGCTCAAACGGTCAGAAACAGACTCCATGAGGGTGATATGAGGGCCCGACGTCCACAGGTGGGGTTTGTGCTTACAGCCCAACACCGTGCAGGACGTTTGGCATTTGCCAGAAAACATCAAGATTGGCAAATTCTCCACTGGCGCCCTGTGCTCTTCACAGATGAAAGCAGGTTCACACTGAGCACATGTGACAGAGTCTGGAGACGCCGTGGAGAACGTTCTGCTGCCTGCAACATCCTCCAGCATGACCGGTTTGGCATTAGGTCAGTAATGGTGTGGGGTGGCATTTCTTTGGAGGGCCGCACAGCCCTCCATGTGCTCGCCAGAGGTAGCCTGACTGCCATTAGGTACCGAGATGAGACCCTCAGACCCCTTGTGAGACCATATGCTGGTGCGGTTGGCCCTGGGTTCCTCCTCATGCAAGACAATGCTAGACCTCATGTGGCTGGAGTGTGTCAGCAGTTCCTGCAAGACGAAGGCATTGATGCTATGGACTGGCCCGCCCGTTCCCCCGACCTGAATCCAATTGAGCACATCTGGGACATCACGTCTCGCTCTATCCACCAACGTCACGTTGCACCACAGACTGTCCAGGAGTTGGCAGATGCTTTAGTCCAGGTCTGGGAGGAGATCCCTCAGGAGACCGTCCGCCACCTCATCAGGAGCATGCACAGGCGTTGTAGGGAGGTCATACAGGCACGTGGAGGCCACACACACTACTGAGCCTCATTTTGACTTGTTTTAAGGACATTACATCAAAGTTGGATCAGCCTGTAGTGTGTTTTTCCACTTTAATTTTGAGGGTGACTCCAAATCCAGACCTCCACGGGTTAAAAAAATTTGATTTCCATTTTTTTTTGTGTGATTTTGTTGTCAGCGCATTCAACTATGTAAAGAACAAAGTATTTCAGAAGAATATTTAATTAATTCAGATCTAGGATGTGTTATTTTTGTGTTCCCTTTATTTTTTTGAGCAGTGTACATGGGTTGGATTAACAAATTGCATTTGAGAAGTACTTATCATTTGCCCCCAAAGTGACCCATTTAGTGAGTGTTAGGTGTATTAGACAATTACAACTTATTCACACACAGTCTTATTAGACTTAAATTCGCCCTATTTTCCACTCACTAACTAAATATAAAGCTTAACTTTTATTCTAACATGTTAATAGAGTCTTACATATCATGTGTAATGTTTGCTTAAAACACTGCAGGAGTCACAGTATAATCAGCTTTTTGATAGGAAGGTACATGCCTACTGCCTATAGTCTCAGCAGTGGCATTTTGTATCTCTCTAGATTAGTTATATTGGTCTATTGCGCGCATACACCAGCACTATCCGCTCTATTGTGATCAACGTGTTTTTAAATCCCTGCCTAACTGCGTTCCTACTGCACTCTCTAAAACCAGCTAAACGCTGCCCCAGACATGTTCTCAACTGACTAATAGGCTGTGGGCTCCTGGGTACTTCTCTAAAACCTGGGTGATTAGTCTGTCCCCTGATAACCCCAAAGGAGATTCTCTAATATCCATATTTGTGATATTCTGAACAGTAAATACTAACTCAAGATGCAATACATGACCAAGAGTATTCCAATCATACATTTCAGCTATAACACACAAGATTCTTCTGTGTAAGATTCCTCATTATAGTTGGGCCAGGAACATAAAATTAATATTAATTGTAAGTTACTTGACATGGTTGTCCTGTAACTCTAAGCTAATTATTATTCTTACAGTGTACATTGAAACTGTGGGGTCACCTTTATTGTGATGAACAGCTCTTATTCAGCAGAATCATCGTCATCCAGGTAGGCCATTGTGTTTTTGATTCCAGAGGGGAAGCCTTTTTGATTCCAGAGGGGAAGCAAACCAGGCTGGTGCAGTGAGCTGCATTTATATTAATATAAGCAGATATATAACGCGAGTTTGACCGCGACGCGTGGTTGATTAAGTGTGGTTGCGTAAGTGTGTGACTTAAGATTAAGTGAGGGAGTATCTGAGAGCTAAATTATTTGTGGACATTGATAAGTGGCTGTGTTTGACTGTATTTTGTGCTGTGATAACACTTTTTTTTTTTCTTTCTCCAGGGGTTGCACAGGTGAGCAATTAGGGTGTGGCTGTTTAATTAGGGTGTGGCTGTCTAATTAGGAGACTTTAAAAACTCAGCAGTAAGAACAGCACAGCCTTTTTGATTCCAGAGGGGAAGCAAACCAGGCTGGTGCAGTGAGCTGCATTTATATTAATATAAGCAGATATATAACGCGAGTTTGACCGCGACGCGTGGTTGTGTAAGTGTGTGACTTAAGATTAAGTGACTTTAGATTCAGGGACTTCGGAGGGGGACTGCAATTAGCCTGTATATTATTACTACATTGTATTGTATTTTTTTCTTTTGTGGTGTAATCCCCATTTAGTATGTGTTGCACAATTGACAACGCAGTCCAGTGCACATCTTGCATGATGTATGCAGTCCTGGAACAGCCGTTCCAGGGTGAATTTCTTTGTTCAAGATGTGAGCAAATTACCCGTTTGGAATCGCTAATCGAGTCTCTAAATGGGCAAGTTGCAACACTGAGAGGCATTGACAATTTGCAAAAAAGTTTGCTTCTCACCGAGCAAGCACTCTTTGGGGTAGATGAGGGAGAGGGTGACAGAGAGGAGGCTGAGGAAAGTGAGGTAGCTAGCTGGGTAACATTTAGAAAGCGGGGTAGAGGGAAGAGTGCCAGGGAGGCTAGCCCTGATCTGACACACCCCAACAAGTTTGCACGTTTGGCAGATGAGGGGGATGTCAGTCCAGGGACGGCACTGCCGCAGCCGGACACTTCCTCTGCCAGTCAGGGGAATGTCAGCTCCGGTAAGCAGGGGACCAGGAGAGCAGGGCAGGCCAGACAGGTGCTGGTAGTGGGAGACTCAATTATTAGGGGAACAGATAGGGAAATCTGTCACAAAGACCGTGATCGCCGAACAGTGTGCTGTCTTCCTGGCGCTAGAGTTCGACATATCGCGGATCGGGTTGACAGATTACTGGGAGGGGCTGGAGAAGATCCAGCGGTCATGGTCCATATCGGAACCAATGACAAAGTTAGGGGTAGGTGGAGAGTCCTTAAAAATGATTTCAGGGATTTAGGGCAAAAGCTTAGGGCAAGGACCTCAAAGGTAGTATTTTCCGAAATACTACCGGTACCACGGGCCACACAAGAAAGGCAGCGGGAGATTAGGGAAATTAACAAGTGGCTCAAGAACTGGTGTAGGATGGAGGGGTTTGGGTTCCTGGAGAACTGGGCCGACTTCGCTGTCGGCTACAGCCTCTATCGTAGGGACGGGCTGCACCTCAATGGGGAAGGAGCAGCTGTGTTGGGGAAGAAGATGGCTAGAAGGTTGGAGGAGTGTTTAAACTAGGGACTGGGGGGGAGGGTAATTACACTATAGAAGGGGAAGATAGTGCAGATAGAGACCGGGGGCAAGGTAGTGGGACTGGGGGAGAAATGGAAGGAGGGACAAGAACAGTTCAGAAGGAAAGGTGTAGGGTAAAAAATATACATAAACCTCTCATATGTATGTATACTAATGCCAGAAGTCTGACTAATAAAACTGGTGAACTGGAATTAGTGATGTGTGAGGAGGACTATGACATAGTGGGAATAACTGAGACATGGCTGGATGATAGCTATGACTGGGCAGTTAATGTACAAGGTTACAGTCTGTTCAGAAAGGATCGTCAAAACCGGAGAGGTGGAGGGGTCTGCCTTTATGTAAAATCTTGTCTAAAGCCCACACTCCGTGAAGATATAAGTGAGGGACATGAACATGTGGAGTCACTGTGGGTAGAGATACATGGAGCTAAAAACAACAATAAATTACTAATAGGAGTCTACTATAAACCACCTAATATACCAGAGTCCACAGAAAATCTACTACTAAACGAGATAGACAAGGCGGCAAATCATAATGAGGTGGTTATTATGGGGGACTTCAACTACCCAGATATAGACTGGGAAACTGAAACTTGTATATCTCATAAAGGAAACAGATTCTTGGCAATAACCAAAGACCATTATCTCTCCCAACTGGTTCAGGACCCGACTAGAGGGACGGCCATACTGGACTTAATATTAACCAATAGACCTGACAGAACAACAGACGTGCAGGTTGGGGGACACCTGGGAAATAGTGACCATAAAGTAATAACCTTCCAATTATCATTCAAAAGAGCGTTTCTACAGGGAGAAACAAAAATACCAAACTTCAAAAAAGCTAAATTTAGCCAACTAAGAGAGGCCATAGGCCTAACTAACTGGGACAAAGTCCTCAAAAATAAAAATACAGCCAAAAAATGGGATATCTTTAAAAACATCCTAAAATCTCATTGTGAGAGGTACATACCGTATGGGAATAAAAGGTTAAGGAACAAAAAGAAACCAATGTGGATAAACAGAACTGTAAAGAAAGCAATAAATGACAAAAAGAAAGCATATAAAACCCTAAAACAGGAGGGTAGCACGGAAGCACTGAAAAACTATAAGGAAAAAAACAGAACATGTAAAAAACAAATAAAAGCGGCCAAATTAGAGACCGAGAGATTAATTGCCAAACAGAGTAAAACTAACCCTAAAATGTTCTTCAATTATATAAATGTTAAAAAGTATAAATCTGAAGGTGTCGGCCCTTTAAAGAGTAAGGAGGGGGGAGTCGCAGAGAGCGACGAGGAGAAAGCAAAGCTGTTAAATATTTTTTTCTCCAATGTATTCACTGAGGAAAATAAACTGTCAGATGAAATGCTGAATGTTGAAATAAATTCGCCATTAAAAGTGTCCTGTCTGACCCAGGAAGAAGTACAACAGCGACTTAAAAAAATCAAAATAGACAAATCGCCAGGACCGGATGGCATACACCCCCGTATCCTAAGGGAATTAAGTAATGTCATAGCCAGACCCTTATTTCTGATATTTGCGGACTCTGTACTGACAGGGAATGTCCCACAGGATTGGCGCATGGCAAATGTGGTGCCAATATTCAAAAAGGGTCCAAAAACAGAGCCTGGAAACTATAGGCCGGTAAGTTTAACATCTGTTGTGGGAAAACTGTTTGAAGGTTTTCTGAGAGATGCTATGTTAGAGCATCTTATGGGAAATAAGCAAATAACGCCATATCAGCATGGCTTCGTGAGGGATCGGTCATGTCAAACTAATTTAATCAGTTTCTATGAGGAGGTAAGTACTAGACTTGACAGCGGCGAATCAATGGATGTCGTGTATCTGGACTTCTCCAAAGCATTTGACACTGTACCTCATAAAAGGTTAGTATATAAAATGAGAATGCTCGGACTCGGAGAAAACGTCTGTAAGTGGGTAAGTAACTGGCTCAATGATAGAAAACAGAGGGTGGTTATTAACGGTACATACTCAGATTGGGTCACTGTCACTAGTGGAGTACCTCAGGGGTCAGTATTGGGCCCTATTCTCTTCAATATATTTATTAATGATCTTGTAGAAGGCTTGCATAGTAAAATATCAATTTTCGCAGATGACACTAAACTGTGTAAAGTAATTAACACTGAAGAGGACAGTATAATACTACAGAGGGATCTGGATAGATTGGAGTCTTGGGCAGATAAGTGGCAGATGAGGTTTAACACTGAGAAATGTAAAGTTATGCACATGGGAAGGAATAATGCAAGTCACCCGTACATACTAAATGGTAAAACACTCGGTAACACTGACATGGAAAAGGATCTAGGAATTTTAATAAGCAGCAAACTAAGCTGCAAAAAACAGTGTCAGGCAGCGGCTGCCAAGGCCAATAAGATAATGGGTTGCATCAAAAGGGGCATAGATGCCCGTGATGAGAACATATTCCTACTACTTTACAAATCACTGGTCAGACCACACATGGAGTACTGTGTACAGTTCTGGGCTCCTGTAAACAAGGCAGACATAGCAGAGCTGGAGAGGGTCCAGAGGAGGGCAACTAAAGTAATAACTGGAATGGGGCAACTACAGTATCCTGAAAGATTATCAAAATTAGGGTTATTCACGTTAGAAAAAAGACGACTGAGGGGAGATCTAATTACTATGTATAAATATATCAGGGGGCAGTACAGAGATCTATCCCATCATCTATTTATCCCCAGGACTGTGACTGTGACGAGGGGACATCCTCTGCGTTTGGAGGAAAGAAGGTTTGTACACAAACATAGAAAAGGGTTCTTTACGGTAAGAGCAGTGAGACTATGGAACTCTCTGCCTGAGGAGGTGGTGATGGTGAGTACAATAAAGGAATTCAAGAGGGGCCTGGATGTATTTCTGGAGTGTAATAATATTACAGGCTATAGCTACTAGAGAGGGGTCGTTGATCCAGGGAGTTATTCTGATTGCCTGATTGGAGTCGGGAAGGAATTTTTTATTCCCCTAAAGTGAGGAAAATTGGCTTCTACCTCACAGGGTTTTTTTGCCTTCCTCTGGATCAACTTGTAGGATGACAGGCCGAACTGGATGGACAAATGTCTTTTTTCGGCCTTATGTACTATGTTACTATGTTACTATGTAAGATTCCTCATTATAGTTGGGCCAGGAACATAAAATTAATATTAATTGTAAGTTACTTGACATGGTTGTCCTGTAACTCTAAGCTAATTATTATTCTTACAGTGTACATTGAAACTGTGGGGTCACCTTTATTGTGATGAACAGCTCTTATTCAGCAGAATCATCGTCATCCAGGTAGGCCATTGTGCTGAGGATGGGGTGAGGATTACTTTACATGGAGTGAAATATACAGTATTATTCAGGAGATTCACAATAAAGTCATCATGATTTACTTTCTTTCCTACCTTGAATAAAACACTGATTTATTTACATTTTACATTTAATCTACCCTGAAATGGAGGTGGGTTAGTTTTGTATGGTTTATATTCATATTTGTAGAGAGAATAATGAAAATATCCAAAAAAATTGTTATAGATAGTTAAAGGGAATCTGACACCAGGTTTATTTTGCTGTATCTGACAGAGACCTTGACTCCAGTGATGGGTCATCTACTTTTTATTCATGGAGTAGCTTTCATAAAATTACTGTTGAGCAGCTAAAACATGAGCCAACGTTGGAGTCCCCTCAGTCATGATTGCGTGCAGTGTAATCTAAGATATTTATGAGCTATAAGATAACTATTTCATGAAAATAGTAAGTGACCCAATGGTAAAATGAGGGTTTATGTCGCTAGTTTATACTGCCCTTAGATAGGGCAACATACATCTGGTAACGGATTCCCTTTAATAACACATTTCCTCAATGATTTAAATTAGCCCTGTATAAGTACATTAGTGAGATCCATAAAGACGGTCATATAATACTACAAAGGCTTGGGTGGAGAAATGGCAAATTAAATCTAAAGTGGATAAATGTAAGGTTATGCACTTGGGCTCTAAACAGAATGTACATATACACTTACCTAAAGAATTATTAGGAACACCATACTAATACGGTGTTGGACCCCCTTTTGCCTTCAGAACTGCCTTAATTCTACGTGGCATTGATTCAACAATGTGCTGATAGCATTCTTTAGAAATGTTGGCCCATATTGATAGGATAGCATCTTGCAGTTGATGGAGATTTGAGGGATGCACATCCAGGGCACAAAGCTCCCGTTCCACCACATCCCAAAGATGCTCTATTGGGTTGAGATCTGGTGACTGTGGGGGCCATTTTAGTACAGTGAACTCATTGTCATGTTCAAGAAACCAATTTGAAATTATTTGAGCTTTGTGACATAGTGCATTATCCTGCTGGAAGTAGCCATCAGAGGATGGATACATGTTCTCATTCTGTTTACGCCAAATTCGGACTCTACCATTTGAATGTCTCAACAGAAATCGAGACTCATCAGACCAGGCAACATTTTTCCAGTCTTCAACAATTTTGGTGAGCTCGTGCAAATTGTAGCCTCTTTTTCCTATTTGTAGTGGAGATGAGTGGTACCCGGTGGGGTCTTCTGCTGTTGTAGCCCATCCGCCTCAAGGTTGTGCGTGTTGTGGCTTCACAAATGCTTTACTGCATACCTCGGTTGTAACGAGTGGTTATTTCAGTCAACGTTGCTCTTCTATCAGCTTAAATCTGTCGGCCCATTCTCCTCTGACCTCTAGCATCCACAAGGCATTTTTGCCCACAGGACTGGATGTTTTTCCCTTTTCACACCATTCTTTGTAAACCCTAGAAATGGTTGTGCGTGAAAATCCCAGTACCTGAGCAGATTGTGAAATACTCAGACCGGCCTGTCTGGCACCAACAACCATGCCACGCTCCAAATTGCTTAAATCACCTTTCTTTCCCATTCTGACATTCAGTTTGGAGTTCAGGATATTGTCTTGACCAGGACCACACCCCTAAATGCATTGAAGCAACTGCCATGTGATTGGTTGACTAGATAATTGCATTAATGAGAAATAGAACAGGTGTTCCTAATAATTCTTTAGGTGAGTGTAAAGAAACAGAGGTGGAGTAAGGCTGCAGACAACTGGTGCGAGCTCACAGGTAACAGATCTATCAAACGCAAATGAGTAGTAGAACAGTTAAACAAGCCAGAGTCATAACTAGGATAGATAATAGCAGCCAAAAAATCAGACAAGGACTTAACCAGAAAACAACTAGATGAATCAAAGCCAGGGAAAGCAGTTAATCTTTCCAAGGTCAGTACACAGGAAGGTCCAACAGAAATGCAGCACAGTTCTGAGAACCAACAGGAGCCAGAACAAAATCATAGGCAAAGACAGCAATCAGTGCTAGACTTAAATCCCATGCCCAAGTGTGGATGCCAGGCCAGGAACCTGATGACCAGTTGGGGCTAGGCTTGTTGGCATAACAACCTTCCTAAAACAGCAGTGCATTGGATCATTGTTAGGTAATTTCCTGACAGTACAATTACTTATACAAATAGTAAAAGAACAAACTTAGCTTTTGCTACCAGTGCCAGGCAGCTGCTGCCAAGGCAAATAAACTTAGGCAATTGCAAGCAAAGCAATTGAAAAATAGATGCTAAAGACAAGAACATCGTTTTGCCTGTATCCAAATCACTGTGTAGTGCCCTAGAGCAGGGAGTACTTTGACATTTGGACATTTGCCTATATCCCCTATGCAAAGTTAAAACTTCTTACTTTATCTTGAAAGGTTTAACTTATACTGTTTAATACTGTGTACCTGCATTTTATATGTTGTGATATATATCCTGTTCATTATCACTGTATTTACATGGCTCTGTGGAAAGGGTTAATGAATAATTAAAGACTGTTAGGGCTTTTATTGAGAAGCTGGTAATTTTCCACAGCTGCCATATGGTTTAAAGAAGACCATGTTTTGGAGGGAAAAACTCAGACTTGTTTACCACCATGTTTTGGAGGGAAAAACCCAGACTTGCTTACCACCAAAAGCAGACAGCCTGACCTTTTAAATGTCTGGTTTTAGCTATGTTATTATGTCTGGAAACTTGTTTTTGTCTGGAAAACCTGCTGTGTCATTGCCATTGAGTATCATTGAAGTTCTAATGTAAGTCTATACCAGACGGGAGCTGAAACAATGTATCTGTTTGTGCTGAGTTTCTCCACTCCACCCCTCCCACTAGAACAGGGGTGGCCAACCCGTGGCTCTTGAGCCGCATGTGTTTTTTTGCTTCTTCAAGTGCGGCTCTAGCTGTGGAGCAGGGAAGCAGTCAGATCGGCTCACTCTCCACCCCATGCTCAGATATCTTTTCCTGATCGGGCACTGTTGCTACTTTGCAGCTCCAGCTCACTCTCCACTACGTCCTAATGCACACAGTGTGAGAACGTAGTACATGGAGACACGCACTATAACCTGACGTGCTCATCAGGTCACAGTGGAGAGCGTGTCAGACCTGCAGAGTAGCAGGTGCCCGAGCAGGAGCCCAGGGCCTGATCAGGAGAGGGAAGAGATTTTTCTAAATTATATAACTGAGCATGGGGGTCTGATTTAAGCATGGGAGGTTCTAATCTGAGAATGGGGGGTCCTGATATGGGCAATGGGGGTCTGATCTGAGCATGGGGGGGTCCTGATCTGAGCAATGGGGTTTATATCTGAGCATGGGGGGGGTCAGATCTGAGCATGGGGGGCACATCTGAGCATGGGGGGTCTTGTTTGAGCATGGGTTGGTCAGGTCTGAGCATGGGGAGATTTGATCATAGGGGGGATATCTAAGCATAGGGGGGGGATCTGAGCATTGGGGGGAGATCTGAGCACTGAGGGTCTGACACTGGGAGTCTGATTTGTGTTGTCTGATCCGAGCATTGGGGTCTTATTTTGGGATCCGATTTGGAGGTCTGATCTGAGGTCTGATGAAAAATATATATTTTTCTTTTTTTCTCTGCTAATAAAAAACTAAGAAAAAAATATATATTTTTTCTCTTATTTTTCTTTGTTAAAACTTACGTGCATCTTGTAGGCCGAAAAATACAGTGACTTGTGTGTAAATGTATAGATTGTGGCTCCTGGTAGTCATACGTTTTTTATTTTTTTTGGTTTTTTGTGTCTGTAAGGTTGGCCACCCCTGCACTAGAAGGTTCTAGTCTAGCAAAAACTGTATATAAGGAAAGCAGTCAGAGCCCCTAGTGTGCTGCAGTTAGGTACCAGTGCTTGGAGGGGAGACTCATGCCAGCCTGCATGAGTGACCAGAAGAAGACGCTGAGCTGAGGACGCTGTTGGCCACCCCTGCACTAGAAGGTTCTAGTCTAGCAAAAAACTGTATATAAGGAAAGCAGTCAGAGCCCCTAGTGTGCTGCAGTTAGGTACCAGTGCTTGGAGGGCAGACTCATGCCAGCCTGCATGAGTGACCAGAAGAAGGCGCTGAGCTGAGGACGCTGAGCCACAGACCATGGGTCACTAGCCCTGTGACCAAGGAGCCACTCGGACTACTGAGCTACAGACCGTGGGCCCTTGACCAAGATGCAAGCCTTCTCAGAGAGAGAGGGACAGCTAGCTCAGGCCTTTCCTCAGCATCAAACCCTTCTTCTGCCAGGGAGGAGACTCTGCGAGAATACTGAGTGACCAGGAGAAGACGCTGAGACGGGGATACGCTGCCACAGACCCTGGATTACCAGCCTTGGACCAGGGTACCAGCCTTCTGAAGATAAAGAGGGACAGCTAGCTCAGGCCTTTAATTAGCATCAAACCCTTCTTCTGCCAGGGACGAGACTGGAGAAGCCAGCCCAATGCCTCGCCTGTATTGTTTTGTACCTAAATTCCTGCAATAAAGAAACACCCTGGTTTACTGCAGACCCTGACTCTCTGGAATTATTTCCCATTGGGGTGCACCCCGCCTTATCATCCCTTCCGGAGAGCAGCAACACGTGGTGACACCTCGACGGTATCCGGGGGACCCAGCGTAGCGTTGTGGCCACCCTAAATGGCCGCTGCAACTGGTCAGACCACACAAAGAATATTGTATACAATTTTGGGCACCTGTGTATAAGAAGGACATAGCTGAGCTAGAGTGGGTATACAGGGAGTGCAGAATTATTAGGCAAGTTGTATTTTTGAGGATTAATTTTATTATTGAACAACAACCATGTTCTCAATGAACCCAAAAAACTCATTAATATCAAAGCTGAATATTTTTGGAAGTAGTTTTTAGTTTGTTTTTAGTTTTAGCTATTTTAGGGGGATATCTGTGTGTGCAGGTGACTATTACTGTGCATAATTATTAGGCAACTTAACAAAAAACAAATATATACCCGTTTCAATTATTTATTTTTACCAGTGAAACCAATATAACATCTCAACATTCACAAATATACATTTCTGACATTCAAAAACAAAACAAAAACAAATCAGTGACCAATATAGCCACCTTTCTTTGCAAGGACACTCAAAAGCCTGCCATCCATGGATTCTGTCAGTGTTTTGATCTGTTCACCATCAACATTGCGTGCAGCAGCAACCTCAGCCTCCCAGACACTGTTCAGAGAGGTGTACTGTTTTCCCTCCTTGTAAATTTCACATTTGATGATGGACCACAGGTTCTCAATGGGGTTCAGATCAGGTGAACAAGGAGGCCATGTCATTAGATTTTCTTCTTTATACCCTTTCTTGCCAGCCACGCTATGGAGTACTTGGACGCGTGTGATGGAGCATTGTCCTGCATGAAAATCATGTTTTTCTTGAAGGATGCAGACTTCTTCCTGTACCACTGCTTGAAGAAGGTGTCTTCCAGAAACTGGCAGTAGGACTGGGAGTTGAGCTTGACTCCATCCTTAACCCGAAAAGGCCCCACAAGCTCATCTTTGATGATACCAGCCCAAACCAGTACTCCACCTCCACCTTGCTGGAGTCTGAGTCGGACTGGAGCTCTCTGCCCTTTACCAATCCAGCCACGGGCCCATCCATCTGGCCCATCAAGACTCACTCTCATTTCATCAGTCCATAAAACCTTAGAAAAATCAGTCTTGAGATATTTCTTGGCCCAGTCTTGACGTTTCAGCTTGTGTGTCTTGTTCAGTGGTGGTCGTCTTTCAGCCTTTCTTACCTTGGCCATGTCTTTGAGTATTGCACACCTTGTGCTTTTGGGCACTCCAGTGATGTTGCAGCTCTGAAATATGGCCAAACTGGTGGCAAGTGGCATCTTGGCAGCTGCACGCTTGACTTTTCTCAGTTCATGGGCAGTTATTTTGCGCCTTGGTTTTTCCACACGCTTCTTGCGACCCTGTTGACTATTTTGAATGAAACGCTTGATTGTTCGATGATCACGCTTCAGAAGCTTTGCAATTTTAAGAGTGCTGCATCCCTCTGCAAGATATCTCACTATTTTTGACTTTTCTGAGCCTGTCAAGTCCTTCTTTTGACCCATTTTGCCAAAGGAAAGGAAGTTGCCTAATAATTATGCACACCTAATATAGGGTGTTGATGTCATTAGACCACACCCCTTCTCATTACAGAGATGCACATCACCTAATATGCTTAATTGGTAGTAGGCTTTCGAGCCTATACAGCTTGGAGTAAGACAACATGCATAAAGAGGATGATGTGGTCAAAATACTCATTTGCCTAATAATTCTGCACGCAGTGTATATGAGGGGGTCTAACGTAATTAACATAATGGTCTAACGTAAAACATAATGAGTGGATTGCAGTACCAAGACAGGTTATCAAACTTGTGGTTACTGAGTTTATAGTTACTCAGTTTAGAAAAAAGAAAGCTTAGGGGAGATCTAATTGTAATGTACAAATATAGGAGTGGACAGTACAGAGATCTTTCTCCTGATCTTTTTATACCTAGACCTGTGACCATGACATGAGGTCATCCTCTACGTCTAAAGGAAAGAAGGTTTCAATTTAAGGAAAAAATGGATATAGATTTGGTAATATAGATAATCGACACGTCATCAATTAGTGTTAAGCGTATAGAGAAGAAAGAAGGTTTCACCATCATCAAGACCAATGAGAGTATGGGCAGTACAATGGCTCAGTGGTTAGCACTGGTGCCTTGCAGCATTAGTGTCCTAAGTTCAAATCCAACAATGAACCACTTCTGCATAGAGTTTGTATGTTCGCATGGATTTCTTCCCACACTTTGAAGATTGTGGGTTAGATTGTGAGCTCTATTTGGGACAGCAAGTGATGATAATGTCTGTAAAGGGCTGCAGAATATGCTGACTCAATATAAGTAAAATAAATAAAATATGGAATGCTCTGCAAGAGGAGGTTAATTAACTGCACAAGTTCAAGAGTCTTTTTTGAAAGTAATAATATCACAAATTATAGTTACCCAATTCTGGAGTTGCAAAGCTGTTCCAGGGATTTATTCTGATTGCCATATTAGAAGGAATTTTCCATGTAACAAGGTTTTTTTCCCCTTCCTCTGGATCAATACATTAGGATTATAGGTTGGACTATCTGGACCTATTTCTTTTTTTAACCCATGTGACAGGGTCCCCCTCTTCACCGACATCACAGCAGTGTCAAGTATGCAAAAATAATAAGGTTAGGAGCAAATACGAATAATGCCTTCTGTCAATGCATTTAGAGTTATGTGGCGTGAACCAGCATCGGAGGTTACCTATTAGCCTCTTTGTAACCCCTAGGTGGCGGTGGAGGAGATGCCTGGTCTCCAATTTTGAATCAGACCCCTGTCAATTAAACAGTTATGATATATCAGGTCAATAATCCATAAATATTCCTCATGGGAAACCCCCTTTGGATTATTGTTTCCTACTGAACACATGTAGATTGCCAGTTCTTAAGCAACACTGTAGGTTTCTTCAGGAAGCCTATGATATTCTGTTAATTTTAGAAGTGCTTTGGGTTTCATTACTCCTTGTCTTCTGTGATTTAGAATTCTTTTACACCATGAGGACTTTACTTACACTTAATTCTTTTATAATTGCACTAAATTGTTCCAGTATGTCGTACAGCTAGTCTAATTATTACAACCTGTTCCTTGATATTTTCAGAGCATGTGAGAGTACAGAAGAAGTTATTAAACCTTTTCACCCACGCTGGTCAAGCCTGTGACAAGACTTTCACTTGATCTGTGATTAAAAGCCCTGGGATTTGTACCATTTTGATGTATCGCATACATTTTAATACACTTGAAAGGGACCCACCTACAGCTGCATTCCTCGGGATTCATGCACAATGTCAAAACAGACGTACGGTATAGGGTATATCAAAATTTATACAGCACATCTGATCTTGACTTTTCACAAAGCCTGTGTTATATCAACTTTATTTATAGACATCACCGGACACATGAAAAAAATGTTATCAAAGTTTTGAAATGATGCATTACACTCATTTTTCACACTGTATCAAGGTCTATCTATTTAAAATCTGTTAGCTTAATGCTGTAAGACATTTTAATACAAGTAAAAAGCAAAGTGTCATTAGGAGGGATTTCTAAGAGGTTGTTTAGTTTAGAAAACCACCTATCAGATACCCTGTTAGAGAATTCTGAGTTATTGCCAAGAGTGGAGAGCGGTCACAAAGAGTGTCTCTCACCCTGGAGGACCTGTCCTATTCTTTTCTGTATTACACAGACAATCCAGTGATTAGAATTTGGCACTGACCTGTGGGGTCACTGTAGAAAAACTGAACACTTTCAGACAGTTTTCTCCAAAGATTACAAACGATTACTCCCATCTCCTCTCTTTCTAACTTCAGTTATACAAAGGGACTATCTTATCAATAATTGATAGTACATATGAGTGAATTGATTACTAGAAATCAAATTTGTTAAAAAAAAATGCCTTCATTGACAGGGCCAAACATCTCACCTGGCCCTGTCAATGTTGCATCTGTGCCATAGCTCAATTAAATCGACCCCATAAAACTTACTTTTATTAACTGACTAAAAAGGACTTGACATCGCAGGCCACCTATCCCAAACTTCACAAGGTAAGTGCGGAAAAGGATTTTAAAAATAATTAAATGTATTCCTGCTATAATAGAGGCCGCAAGTGATTATGGACGGCATGGGCAATGCAGTCCGTAAAAGGGAAACAGATGCCCTGAAGTGGCCCTGCTAAATCCTCAGCCCGGGGGTGACCCCTAAAGGTGGAGTCTCCCCGTCCTCGTACCTAGGTCTGACTGGCCCTATTACGCCCTAAGGTGGGTTTCCCTACTGCTCCAACGCGTTTCCCCCGCCTGGGTTCATCAGGGGGTCATGTGGGAAAAAAAAGAAGGTATAGGGCCCAACAAAAACTAAATATCATAAGATAAATCAAAACAGGATAATGCGCTACATAAAGGAGATTGGCGCTGATGATTTATACAGTCATGAACATGTAAATTTATTCTAACTCACAATTTTTTCCTCTTTGACAAGCGTTTCTACCACCAAGCTCAGGGGAAAAGCGATAGGTAGCCCTTGTGCGCCCACGTACGCCAATCTCTTCCTGGGCTGGTGGGAGGATACTATGATATTCCTGGATCAGGAGTTTTGTTGGAACGAAAAGATATCATTTTAAACCAGATATGTAGATGATGTCTTTATACTATGGAACAGGAACAGAGTGGAATTTGCCAAATTTGTTGAATGTCTCAATAACAACAACATTGGCCTTAAGTTTACATACGAGGTACAGGATCAGTTTATAACTTTCCTCGACGTAAAAGTACAAAAACAGGGTGAAAGACTTACCACCACCTTTAGGAAGTTGACCACCACTAACAATATTTTCCATTGGGAGAGCCACCACCCTCTGGCCCTCAAGAAGGGTATCCCAAGAGGACAGTATTTGAGGGTCCGGAGGAATTGCTCTAGCCCCACAGGGTTTAATGCAGAGACCAGGAAACTATGGGATAGACTAATAGAGAGGGGATACCCACAGAGGATCCTTTGAGACGCTTTCAAACAGACATTGACACTTGATAGGACATCCCTCTTTTCCCCGAAAAATACATCCGACGAAGGAAAGGCTCCTATTCTCCTCATTTCTACATACAACATCGCCAATGTAGAAGTGAAGGCAGTCCTTAAGAAATACTTGTCTGTTCTATTAATGGACCCAGAACATATGGGGTCCATCTATTGTTACCCGAGTGTCACCTACAGAAAAGGGAAGAGCCTACGGGACCGCCTTGAGCATAGTCACTACACGGCTCCGCCTTCGACAGGGACCTGGCTCGACCGGAGACCGCTTGGTAGTTTCCAGTGCGGTACATGCAAAGCCTGTAAATTTATATCTGGGTCTAGAACAGTTATATGCTCTGCGACCAATAGGACTTTTGCAGCTCGAGACTTTGCAAACTGCAAAACCAAGGGTGTCATTTACATCTGCCAGTGTACGTGTCCAAAAAACTATATAGGGGAAACTTTCACGGAAGCAAGAAAAAAAATGCCACCCCTGTAGCGGATCACGTGAATGAACATCAGAATTTTCTTTTCTAGAGGTAGTTCCAAGAAAAGGCGATTGGGATAGAAAAATCTTACAAAAAGATTCCGAATGGATATTTAGATTTAGATCCTAGGCCCCTGTAGGCCTCAATGAGAGACTTAACTACACATGTTTCATTTAAAAAAACAGGCCCGTTTCCCCCCTCTTTTTCTCTCTCTTTTCTAATTGTGTTTCAGTTTGAACAAAAATATATACCCTTTACTGGTCAATGATGCGGAAAGCATCAAATTAATAGCATTGACACTTATCTTGTCAATAATGATATATCACTCCTGTACAATGTTTGCCCTATCATGGATGAACAGTCTTTGCGGGGTTAAGTGTAGCCTCATTAACTGATAGCCTAAATGCGCATACTTAATCGGTGGTATAAGAAGGGAATAGCTGCTATGGATGACGTAGACATTCCAGCTCCTTTTAAATCTTATGGTGGACTCTTTTTTACTATAATTTATTCAGGGCTTCTGTTGGGGAATTCTTGAAACCATTGCTATAATTAATCTACCTTTATGGCATGGGTCCTCCCTTTGAGTAGGTAGCAGACATGAGGATAATTCGCTGGCACATCGTGCACTTTAGCAGGGCTGGCACATGTGCATCAATCCCTCATGTGGACTCCTACATCTCTAGGATGCTGGTAGGAGCTTGCGTTCCATAGCGTGGGCGGCCGTGCTTACCACCCGCCAGAAGTAGTTCTTTCAGTGGGCAGAGGCGGATGCCCGATAACTGCGGCTGCGATGCATTCCATCAGCCGGAAGTATATGCCTGGGCGGGTGGAAGGTGAGGAGCGTGTCGCTATTTAAATGCCCTTCTCCCAGCTTACCTCTGACATCATCTGATGCGCCGGAAGGTTGGCAATGTTCACACTGCAGGAACACCACATGTGAGTAAAAAGGAGGGCCATTGTGATCAAGCACCACCTCTAGTTTTCTCTTCTCTAACTTTGGTTTTCTGGGTCAATGTTTTTTCCGGCAGAGGCAAGGCAGCAGCTCAGCAATAAGGCCAGTTCCTTTTGACCTCTCCACTATTGTGTTTGCCTTGCTCTCACACCAGACACTTATCCAGCTCCTCCGTGGACACGTTCCCATCTGCAACAGCAGTTGGGCACAGGGTTGCTCGCACTACCCCTCCTATCACATGTGTCAGGTCAAGCGTTTCCACAACGTGTTGGAGCTGATTGGACTGGAAGAGAGTAGCCACACTGATGAGCAGTTGCTCAAGTGCATCAAGCAGCAAACATCCCGTTGGCTGTCACCCCACCGACTCCAACTGGGTAAGGTGGTTAGCGACACTGGGCACAACATCGTGGCTGCCCTGAACCTGGCAAAATAACACATGCTCCCTGCATTGTGCACCTCATCAACCTAGTAGTGCAGCGCTTTCTAAATAAGTACACTGGCTGGCACTAGGTGCTGGTAAAGTCAAGGAGACTGTCCAAGCCGCGAGGAACGCTCTCCTGTATCTGCAGCATCAGAAAGGCCTGCTGCTACACCGCTTAACCCACGACGTGCCAACTCGCTGGAATTAGACATTGCACATGCTCAAGCATCTGTACGATCAGCGGAAAGCTGTGAACAATTTTGTCATGCACCAGACACCCTGAGCAGGAGGGAGCATGTGTTGCTTTGAGGTCAGGCAGTGGCAGCTAATCCGAGATGCCTGTCGGGTACTGAAGCCCTTCGAAGAGGCCACAAAGTTTGTCAGCAGGGACAACTCTGGCATGAATGACATCATATGTCTCATATTTATCTTAGAACAGACGCTGACGCTCATGCAGCAGGGGATCGAGGTGGAAGAAGAGCAGCTGACGCACCTTGCTGTTCACCCTATAGCTGTTGGGGACACACAAAGGAAATCTGCCACTTTCCACATGATTGAAATTTATCAAAAAAAAAAAATTGGGTGGGGGTTAAATTTCTTTAAGGTGCAGGATAAATGTACGTGATTACTGCGTCAATATCAACATTTTTTCACAGTCCAGGCAATGCTAGGGCCTGCATCATGCACCATGTCACTAATGCCTGAGGGTCAGTTTCTGTGTACTCACTTTCCACAGGGTTGAAATTAAAGGCCTTTTGGTCCTTTAAAATATTATCACAGAGACCTATCAGAAGACAGGTATGTGCATGAATAAAACCAAACTCAGTAAAAAAAACAATACTGCAAGATTGTCTTTATACTTGGCTTACATAGAAACACTAACAAAGTAAGTGAACCCCTGTAAGACTCTCCTTATAACCTACACAAGTTTGTCATTAGTGGTTAGGAGTCAGAAGAGCTGCTCAGTAAGACCAACACAATCTTAATGACCATCAGCCCAGCATGGACTTCCTAAAACAACATCTACTTCATCACCTAGGAATTATCTACCCACTGGAGTCTTGGTTTTCATTTTACGGTATGTATGGAAGCTATATTTCTTCTTTTTACACTTCATTTCTTATCCAAGTAGAATTAGTGAGCAATGTACAGGGTGGGCCATTTATATGGATACACCTTAATAAAATGGGAATGGTTGGTGATATTAACTTCCTGTTTGTGGCACATTAGTATATGTGAGGGGGGAAACTTTTCAAGATGGGTGGTGACCATGGCGGCCATTTTGAAGTCGGCCATTTTGAATCCAACTTTTGTTTTTTCAATAGGAAGAGGGTCATTTGACACATCAAACTTATTGGGAATTTCACAAGAAAAACAATGGTGTGCTTGGTTTTAACGTAACTTTATTCTTTCATGAGTTATTTACAAGTTTCTGACCACTTACAAAATGTGTTCAATGTGCTGCCCATTGTGTTGGATTGTCAATGCAACCCTTTTCTCCCACTCTTTACACACTGATAGCAACACCGCAGGAGAAATGCTAGCACAGGCTTCCAGTATCCGTAGTTTCAGGTGCTGCACATCTCGTATCATCTGAAGGCAGTCGTCTATGCTGTGAAGATACGAGATGTGCAGCACCTGAAACTACGGATACTGGAAGCCTGTGCTAGCATTTCTCCTGCGGTGTTGCTATCAGTGTGTGAAGAGTGGGAGAAGAGGGTTGCATTGACAATCCAAACACAATGGGCAGCACATTGAACACATTTTATAAGTGGTCAGAAACTTGTAAATAACTCATGAAAGAATAAAGTTACATTAAAACCAAGCACACCATTGTTTTTCTTGTGAAATTCCCAATAGGTTTGATGTGTCACATGACCCTCTTCCTATTGAAAAAACAAAAGTTGGATTCAAAATGGCCGACTTCAAAATGGCCGCCATGGTCACCACCCATCTTGAAAAGTTTCCCCCCTCACATATACTAATGTGCCACAAACAGGAAGTTAATATCACCAACCATTCCCATTTTATTAAGGTGTATCCATATAAATGGCCCACCCTGTATAATAGAAAGTATTGGCCAGTCTATCCAATAGTTATTCATTATACTGTATTATAACCTAATAAGTTGTAGAATTAAAAATTATCTTCTAGATGCTTAACCACTTGAAGATTGGGCAACTTACCCTCCTTCCTTACCAGGTATATTTTTGGTTCTTTTAGTACATGCTTTTTTGAAAGCCATAAAAAAAAAATTTCATTCAGCTACTGTATGTAAATCATTTTTGCTCCTTTTTTCGGTGATATATGAAGCTTTATTTTTATGTCATTTTTATTCTAGTATTTTTTTTATTTATTTTTTATAGCCAGGAAATGTAAAAAAAAAAAAAAAGAAAAAAGTCTGTTTTCAAATCTTTTTCTTTTTTGTTAAAGGGTTTCTACCACCAGAAATACCGTTATGTAGCTGACTGATATAGCGATTCGCTGATGTCAGCACTACATAACAGTATGTTTCTAACATTAGTCCCTGCAGCCGTTTTTGTTAAAAACGCACTTTTATAGATATGCTAATGAGCCTCTAGGTGCTATGTGGGCGTCATTAGCACCTAGAGGGATCCATCTACTATCCATTTCAGCCGCCCATCGGGTCCCTCCAGCCCGCCCCGCTCCTGTTGATTGACGTGAAACTTCTCAGTATCTCGTACCAATTCCCGCGCCTGCGCCGTGCGCTTCTGTATTCGGCGCAGTGAGTGAATGCCGCGCTCCTGGTGCCGGCTTCCTCATTGTAACTTAGTTGGTGCAGGCGCAGTGAGGAAGCCGGCGCCGGGAGAATACAGAAGCGCACGGCGCAGGCGCGGAAATTGGTACGAGATACTGAGAAGTTTCACGTCAATCAACAGGAGCGGGGCGGGCTGGAGGGACGCGATGGGCGGCTGAAATGGTTAGTGGACAGAGCCCTCTCGGTGCTAATGACGCCAACATAGCACCTAGAGGCTCATTAGCATATCTATAAAAGTGCTTTTTTAACAAAAACGGCTGCAGGGACTAATGTTAGAAACATACTGTTATGTAGTGCTGACATTGGCGTATCGCTAATGTCAGTCAGCTACATAACAGTATTTCTGGTGGTAGAAACCCTTTAATAGCACAGCATATAGGGAATGTACTGGTTATGGTTGCTGGGGGCAGGGCTAGAAGCTGCCTTTATGTTTCTTAAAGTTTTTTTTTTTTAAATGCTGATTTCTCCTGTCACTGAGGCTAATATAGTAGCCCCAATTACGGGGGAAATGCAGCCCCCAGAGAGGCTGTACATAGGTGTACAACCTCTCTACAAAATCTGCTAAGACCCAGCAGCTCGCACAGTCACCTGGCCCCTAGTGATTGCATGACCACTGGGACCAATTCAGGAAGCGCTCATTGAGTACTGTGTATGTAGCAATTGGGAAGACAGGGACAGTAAAAAAAAACTAAAAACATTTCTGCCTCATCTAAGGGGAGCCCTGCTTTCATTGACAGTGGGCTCCTTTCTCCTGAAGCTTCAAAATTAGCATGCAACTGCAATCTCTGCAGGGACACTTTAAAACATCCATGCAGATGCCTACCAACTGTCCGGACGTATATAGTCAACATGCGGTCGGTAAGTGTTTAAAATATTATTGTTAGGGCTCATCAGGTCCTGGACAGTACCATTTAGCAGACCGAGGGAAATTATCACTTATCATATTGCTTGATGTGCAATGAAGGATTTTTTGGTTTTCTACAACTGGCAAGGCCTAAAAGGGCCTATAATTCCCCTCTGGCTAGTAAAATGATGGTGTTGTGGTCTAAAAAAAATAAAAGTGGGGCTTCATTTTAAAATTGATATGTTATGTGACATTAAGTTTAAGCTAGGATATCTACATAACAAGATGAACATAACCAGTTAATCTAATGGGTGCACTTATAACCCTTAAAACCACGCCATACCTACCAGCAGACTGTTAGACAACAGACCGGCTTGTATTTGGTGAACATACTGCAGCCAGCACAAATGTAGCAAGCATTACTTGACCCTTAAAGGGGCTGTCTGAGGAATACATTAAACAAAAATGGTAGGTTGGGTTAAACATAAAAAAAACTGTACACTTCTCACATCACTGATCCCCTGATGCTGCCACTATGACGCTGCTCTGTTCTCCATTGGGTTCTTTTTCCTGGTCTCAGCTTACTTAATTGCTCCCTTTAACTGGCTGAGCCTGTGACTGACTAAGTGAACATTTCCTGTTTGTTGAGCCAGGACCAAAAAGAAGAGGGCATTCTGAACCTTTTAAAAAATGTATTCCCTAGTACAAGCTCTTTTTACACTGTGTATTTAACAGGGGCTTTGCTAGGTTAAAACATTCGGGACCTGGGCTGAAGGACCTTTGATGACATCACAGTCCATGTGATCAGTTCTAAATGCTGAAAAGGACCTGCGGTGAATTCACCATCACGTGACCAGTGCAGGAGAGGAGGGCTCAGCAGTCAAGAGAAGTCCTGGGAAGAAGCTGTGGCGAGATCTGCTACATGAGAAAAGGTAAGTGAAGGAGTAGATTACTCAGTGTGAGAGGCAGAGCAATGTTGGGAGTTGTAGTTATTTAACTGGGACTATATGTTAGGGCTGAAGGGAGGGAAGTTATTTACATAGGACAGTGAGGTGGTGATGTTATTTACATGGGACTGAAAGTTGGAGGTGGCTGGGGCAGAATGATGTTATTTATATGGGACTATATGTTGAAGGCGGCTGTGGGAGGGAGTGATATTATTTACATGGGACTGAATGTTGAGGGGTAATGTTATTTACATGGGACTTCATGTTGGAGGTGGCTGGGGAGGGGGGATTTTATTTACACAGGACTGTATGTTGAAGGTGTCTGGTGGAGGGAGTGATGTTATTCACAGGGGACTGAATATTGAGGGGGTGATGTTATTTACATGGGACTGTATGTTGAAGGCGACTGGGGAGGGGCTGATTTTATTTATGTGATATCGAGTATCACAATACTGTTTTATGGTATCGAAACCGAATCAAAATGTTGGTATTGAAACAACTCTAATGGGGAGTACAGCGAGCAGCAGGATAACACTGTTGGGGTTCCAGGTTGGAGGATGATGATAGAAAAGTGAGGAAGCTAAGATGTCCATGTGTCACAGTCTGCAGAGACGAGGCAGCTGAGAGAAGTTTTCTGGACCAAATGGAGAAGATGATGACAGAGAAGATCAACATCAGAGGAGACGTCACCTGGGAGGCCCTGGATCTGAGAGGTATGTGCTGCTGTATAGCAAGTACAGTAAAATGTCTTCAGTGCTAGTGTTTGCAGGGAAGGGTGGGGGGGGGGTGCTTAGTCGACTTAGAGAATTGGGCCATATGCATTGGGGATTGGGCGCTGGATCTTTTGAGACCCTGGCAACGCCCCTGGTATTTAACAATTTAAATGGGTTATCCAATATATGCCCCCCAAAATGCCCAGGCCCCTCACACAGGTTATACTTACGTTGCTCCCCGGAACCTACGTCACTCCTAATGCCTGTATGGCTGCCGCTGCATCTCCCCGTTGCATGGATGAAAACATCTAGCAAACACGTGGGGGGCGGGGGGCGGGCGCGAGTGACGCTAGAGAGGCTCGTCCCCGTCTGCTATTGGCTGCTCCCGCCGTCAGCGGATGTTTTGATTTGCAAGATGGGGAGATGCAGCAGTGGCCATGTGGGCATCAGAAGTGATGCGGTGCCAGGGAGTGAGGTAAGTATAACCTGTGTGAGGTGCCTGGGCATTTTCGGGGGCATTGTATGGGTTGTATAACCCCTTTAAATGTAAAATTATTGCTTATTACATCTGTATTAACCGAATACAAGCAACAGTATTCATCTTGTTGGGGTGGTATACCCAAAGATCGGACTCTTTTCATGTTCTGTTTGACAACAAGATACACCCAACCAGCTGGAGACTCTCCATACTGCCTGTTTGAACCGAATTACTGTGCCGTTTCTAATCATCGATTAAAGAGGTTTTCTGATGAAGTCAACACTTTCTAACAGAAAAGTTGGCACAATGGCACAACTGATCACCATGGGTCAGGATTCTCTCAACAGTGCCAATCAGTTGTCAAATGAATGGCCATATAATGCATGGGCACACTGGGTCCACCAGAGCACAAGGCATTCTTATAGAGAGAGTGACTGTCTCTTCTGGCACATAGAGGGAGTGCCGAGTGAGGGACCTCCCAATATGATGTTTAATTACCATAACTAAGCATGTGGGCTTGGAAGAACCCCTTTACATTGAGGAGTTGACCAATCCTGAAAGTCCTCCCTCTCTTGGGGACAGCATAGCAGCTGCAATGGCAGCTGAATCGCTGGTAAGCATGTCTCTAAGCTTTTTTAAATTTTTTTACTTTTTTTTTATGTATTGCTCCACATCTGTGGTAGCACTTGTTCCAAAGATATACCATACACATGTAGAGGCATTAATGATTCTATTTTCATATAGTGCAATACTACTAATTGCCTACTCTTGACATGTGTAATTAATCATTGACATTAAAATAAAGCTTTTATTACTAACTGCTTAAAATAATATGAACTACCTAACCTAATATTAAAACTATCTAATATGGCCTCTGATGTACCGTTTGTTCTATTAGCTGTGCTATTGTAGTAGTGGCCTGGTAGCGGCGCGCTTGCTCCAGTTACCACTCGATGATGCTATGTGGAATCTATATCGAACTGTCAGAGGTCTATTGTAGCCTAAAAACTTATACACTGCCCCCCGACATGTTTCGCCATATACATGGCGTCTTCAGGGGCACGGGCAGTCTATTTTAAGCAGTTAGTAATAAAAGCTATATTTTAATGTCAATGATTAATTACACACATCTGTGGTAGGACACTTAGAAAAAAATTGTATGGGGGGTGTAAGGGATCGCTGTATTTGGGGGGTGTCATTCTCACAAGAATCGTCATCCACCCCAGCTTTCGGGGCCAAACATTGCATTTATTGGGACATTTTTCATACACGGAATAGTCCAGTTAATAATCACTGGTTGTGGTGAGGTTCCCACATACATCAAAACAAAACAAATACCTGCCCGGCTGAGCTCTCACTACACCTCTTAATGTAGCCCTGACTAAGCTACAGAACCCTGTTCACACATGGAACCCATATGCGGCTTTTTCTCAGCCCGTAGTTCCCCAGCCTCTCCGGCTGTAATCAGTCCCGTACCTGTATGGGATAGTGTGGCCCAACAGTCCTCCCGACTCTGGCCTTATGACCCTTGAATCCCAGCATCACGGCGTTCCCCAAACTTCGGGCTGTCACAGTGCCCCGGGGTCTCTCAGCCTGGCGAGCTGAGACCACGCACAGAGCCTCTGCTCTGGGTTTCTGTATCTCACAGCGTATCTCTCCCCAGACTGACCTACTCAGAGGCGCTTTATGCCAGCCTGATTACAGCAGGCCTCACCTGCGATCACCTCAGGTAGAAAGGAAAACCCGTACTGGAAGGGTGTGGACTGGCAACTCCCTCTACCAAGCCAAGCCACCAGTCCAGATAAAATCCAGCCCAGAAAATGTATACAAAAATGTCTCAGCAAACTATTCTTTGCTGAGACTACTGCCACTCTCTGGATTTTATCTGTCTCACCCATCTGAGGTACCTGAAGTGGGACAACACACCTTCCAGCACTGTTCACATTACCACAGGGGTTACAATTATAGCCGGGACAGCTATTGACTAACATTTCATATTTTGTACTCTATACATCACTTTAGGCTGTAACTCAGACATTTAAATCAATTTTTGGAGTCAATTCAATAAGCAACTAAACTAAAACTTGTGATTTTTCCATATGTACTTTATAATTCTCTACTGAAGAAGGCCAGGAGGTCCCGTCAACTACAGATTAAAAGAGACATTTCCAAGTATTTCCCCTAGCCTTAGAGCAGTGACTTGGACGTACTATGGATACCACTGGAGAATATCATTCCACTTTCTTTGCATTACAAAACTATTTCATGTTAGAAAGGTTAACAGGAAAAACAAATGAATGTGACAATATTGGTATGGAATTGGCTAATCCCTTTACTGATGTCATGTAATGGAAACAGTCATGCTGAAAAGAGATCTCACTACAGGAAAGAAAACCAGGACATTTTTCAAGTCATTGACCTCATGATTCTCTTACTAAACTCTTATATTATTATGTTTGTGATCTGGTAGTTAAATCCATGTATGAAATAAAATTATAGGCATACAATTTGCAGTTTGTTGTAGTAATAGCTTTGTTTTGCTTTAAAGGGTTGTTCTCATCTGAGACAATGAGGGCATATCGCTGGGACCTGCACCTATATCGAGAAAGAAGCCCCAAAAGTGGTGGAGAGCGCACTGTGCATGCACAGCTGACCTCCATTTCTTTTCTATGGGGTCGCCAAAAACAGCCGAACGCTGGCTCGGCTATTTCCCTTGGGCACATAGAAGTGAATGGGAGCGGTGGCCGTTCATGCGTGGTGTGCTCCCATTCATCTCTATGGGGAGAGCGCTTGGTGGTAGCCGGACCGGAGTCCTCCAGCCACCACTTTGCGGGGCTCCATTCTTTTTTTTTTAAATCAGATAGTTTTTATTAACAATATTCCACAGAATAAAGAATGCTTGTACAATTTCTTGGTAGTAAAGAATAAAGCGGTTACAAATATCATCACAGAGTCCGTCTGTTCATTAAGCGCATGAAAAGGATATAATATACTCAATACAATAATAAATGTCAACAGTGACTGCCATTACAGTGTGTTATGGTCAATTGTAGGCATATACATCGACTTTTTCACTTTAAAATAATGAACAAAAATTTGCCCACCCAACCAACCAAACTCCCCCCCCCCCCCCCCCAGGTGGTGAAACGGGCACTAGGCTTCCAACCCAGTACAATGTTCATAACTCTAATGGTCAATACCTGAAGTACCACCCATATAAGTACAGCAGGCATTATCCTACCATATCAACAGTATTTCAATTATACATACCAGGGAACCCAAACATGGCGCCATGTATAAGCATCATAGAGAGGAGAATATTTTTATCGACACAGCAGCTCCCGAATCTACATCCTTAGTAAGGGAGACTAGTCAGGGTAACGTATCCTATAGTTTTCCCAAGTTTCCCATATCTTATAAAATTTCGCCACACACTTTCTTTTAACATAAACACCTTTTTCTAGTCGCAAGACTTCCGACATTCTATTTAAGAATTCTTTCCTAGTTGGAGCTTGCAGTCGAAGGCAGTGTTTGGTCATCAATTTCCTGGCCTGAAAAAGCATGCGTTGTAGTCCTAAACGGTGATGACGATTTTTACTGTCCAATATCCCAGCCACGCATGCCCTCGGTCCCAGAACATATGCATCAGGGATGCAGGACCGTTACCACACCTAGGACAGTCCACATTTACCCGAACACCTATCTTACATAGCAACTCTGGGGTCCTATACACACGGTGCAGTAAAAACAATTGAGACATACGGTGTCCCTCACACATCGACAGTTGTGGAGTTAGCGCTAAAATCGACTTCCATTGCTCCTCCGAAATCGGCCCCACCTCTGCCTCCCATTTATGCTTGACTGCTAGGACCTCTTGTTTCAGTGATTTTACATACACATTCCTATAAATAGATGATTTCAAACCACATGAGGAATTGTTTGTAAGGATCTGTTGAAACAGCAGTACTGTAGTACATTTCAATGACGTTGATTGTGCCTGCTTCTGAAAAGCATGGAGTAATTGCAGAAATTGATAAAAGGCCTATTGCGGGAGACCAAATTCATTTCTCAACTGTTCAAAGGACTTAAACAGTGGGGTTCCAGGGGGTCGGGTCCTCTCTGGGGTGCCAGCTGTCAGGGGGGTGCCAGATGCAATGAGCGCTTCCATCAATACAGATGGAAGCGCTCATTGCTAGAGTGCCAGGGAGCTTGCAGTCCTTTCACTCATTGACCACTCAGCTCCCTCCGTTCTTTCCCTTCTCCAGGGAGCCGTCTGTTCTCTGCTTCCCCATTCAGCCCTGCAGGCACAGATGCCACTGCAGGTTTGTGTAGGAGGAGCGTGCAGGCCAGGAGTCTGCCTGCATACTCCTCCCACAGAGCGATGCAGCTCGATCTGATCATCAGGAACAGGACAAGGTGAGTAGTTACTGTTTTCTTTTCTTTATTTTTTTATTAATACTGAGGGGCACAGAGATGGCATTACTACTGTGAAGGGGACACAGAGATGGCATTACTACTGTGAAGGGGACACAGAGAGGGCATTACTACTGTGAAGGGGCCACACAGAGGGCATTACTACTGTGAAGGGGGCACAGAGAGGAAATTACTCATATGAAGGGGGCACAGAGAGGGCATAATTACTGTGAAGGGACATAACAACTGTTATGGGGGCACAGACAGGGCATATCTACTGTGAGGAGGGGCACAGAGAGGACAATACTACTGTGAAGGGGACACAGAGATGGCATTACTACTGTGAAGGGGACACAGAGAGGGCATTACTACTGTGAAGGGGCCACACAGAGGGTATTACTACTGTGAAGGGGGCACAGAGAGGAAATTACTCATATGAAGGGGGCACAGAGAGGGCATAATTACTGTGAAGGGACATAACAACTGTTATGGGGGCACAGACAGGGCATATCTACTGTGAGGAGGGGCACAGAGAGGACAATACTACTGTGAAGGAGCCACACAGGGGGCATTACTACTGTGAAGATGGCACAGAGAACACATTACTACTGTGAAGGGGGCACAGAGAGGGCATTTCTCCTGTGAAGGGGGCACAGAGAGGGCATAATTACTGTAAAGGGACATAAGAACTGTTATGGGGCACAGAGAAGGCATATCTACTGTGAGGAGGGGCACAGTGACGGCATAACTACTCTGAAGGGAGCACAGGGAAGGCAGTACTACTGTGAAGGGGGCACGGAGAGGACATGTGAAAGACAGATAGATAGATATGAGATAGATATGAGATAGATAGATAGATAGATAGATAGATAGATAGATAGATAGATAGATTGATAGATATGAGATAGATTAAAAAATATATATTTTCACATCATGTATCATTTCAAATTTTGCTGAAAAGTTGAATGGTTGTAGAAAGTAACAAGCATTGTTACTGAAAGCATTTCATCTGCAGGAGATTCACAGATACAATTCCATGTCTGTCCCTCAAGACTGTATGTACTCAGCAGCATTAATATTCATTATGGGTAGCACCATATGTTACACAGCAGGAGACATGGCCGGCAGACACTTGATCACAAAGCCAGGTTTAATAAAGCAGGGTAAAACCAACTTCATTGTGATAAACATTAAACGACAGTCTAATTAAGAGATTCCTAATTGCTATCTTCCTTACAATATAATTTATCTATAATTTGTAGCTTACCTGCTCACTCTTCACCTTACATTATTGCCACAAAGGAATAATGGATTGTCTCATTTAGAGATCTCAGTGGACCTTCTCACATAGTGATGTAGCAATGTTTAACACACTGATCACAAACACGCTTATCTGAAGAATTACTCAGGCTCATTGCAAAAATGTACGCATAATAATGATGATGAATGAACTATATTGGGAAAATAAATGGTTTTCAACAAATGTAAGCAAGTCGTCATGTCTGAGATGAAGTCTTCTCATTTCTGTGGTTCCTCTCCCTGGTTTATTTTGATGATAAATGGGCAAATCTGATTACACAAATAGATGAAGCTTATCACAATTAGTCAAGCTGACACCAGTGGAGATCAAGCATAGGTAACTCAAGATTCCATGTGTAGAACCAGCTACATAATTACAATGACACAATGTAACGTGAAAACTTTCATGGGTGGACAGATCTTTAGAATATGTGCACACAATGGGTTAAAATACGACAAATATTTTCCTAGACAGAAATCCGAAGTTGCAACTACGATTTGAAAAAACCTTCGATATGTCATAGTGATCGGGGGGGTATCTGAGTGTTGAGACCCTCACCGATCGCTAAAATGAGGAGCTAGAATTGCTCAGACTCCCCAGTGCTGAAAACTGACTTGAGACATCCACAAAGACTTTCTATGTAACCCTTCTTCAGCAAGGAAGAGAGACAGTGCTTTGTCTCAGTGCTTCTGTCTTCTCATTGTAGTGATCAGTGGGAGTCTCAAAATTCAGAACCCACTGATCAAATCTTTGAAAATACAAGTACACTTTAAAGGGCATCTGTCAGCAGATTTGTACCTATGACACTGACTGACCTGTTGCATGTGCGCTTGGCAGCTGAAGGCATCTGTGTTGGTTCCATGTTTATACTGTATGTGCCTGTATTACTGAGAAAAAAAAAATCATGTTTTAATATATGTAAATGAGCCTCTAGGAGCAACACCTAGAGGCTCCACTTTTACTGCCGCACTCTCTCCACTTTGATTGACAGGGCCAGGCATGATGACATCTTCACTGCCTGGTCTTGTCAATCAAAGTGCAGAGGGTGCGGCAGTTGCTGAGAGAGCTGAGCCTCTAGGTGTGATGGCGACGACTCCGTTGCTCCTAGATGGCCATTTGCATATATTAAAACATTATTTTTCTCAGCAATGCTGGCACTTATTTTCGTGGAACCAACACAGATGTCTTCAGCTGCCAAGTGCACAAGTAACCGGTCAGACAGTTGTACAGGTACAAATCTAGTGACAGATGCCATTTAACCTACTTATACCTCTTTTCCATTGTCACTGGTGTACTCTGCTTCTTTAACACTCCTCCACAAGAGTTCATTATGATATCTCAGCCGTAGACTACTATAGCCAATCACTATCCTCTACCATGTTATATATATAGCAGTAAACATACACATATGGTCAGCAGAAAGTTTTTTTAAGATATGAAAGCAGGCAGAAGCGCTATCTGAATTCTGAACACAGAGAAATTGCCCTGGTCTTTAATAATCTTAACAAAAGTTGCATAATCATTCACTCTGTCTCCTGTTACCTATTAAAATAGATCAATAAAAGTGTTTTACTTATAATATGACAGAGAGAAGTAAACTGAGAGGTAGAGGGCTCTAGATGGTAGAGACCACTAGGGAAATTAAAATTTACCTCTCCTCCGTAGTCAGGGACAAGCTGAGGTCAGGGCAGGCAGAGTTTGTTAAATCCAATAATCAGGCCAAAGCTCCGGAAATACGGACATACGGAAATGGAATGCACACGGAGTAACTTCAGTTTTTTTTGTGGACCCATTGAAATGAATGGTTCCGCATACGGTCCGCAAAAAAAATGGAACGGACACGGAAAGAAAATACGTTCGTGTGCATGAGGCCTTAGGCAGAGGTTTATTCAGAGAACAAAGTGTCAAAATCCAGTAGGCAAGCAGAGGTCAGGCATGGATGATCAGAACATATACGAGATAACATAGTAGCATAGTAACATAGTACATCCAGTTATCCTGCAAGTTGATCCAGAGGAAGGCAAAAAAAAAAACTGTGAGGTAGAAGCCAATTTTCCCTAAAGTGGGGAATAACAAATTCCTTCCCGACTCCAATCAGGCAATCAGAATAACTCCCTGGGTCAATGACCCCTCTCTAGGTCTGAAATAAAGTTTTCAAACTCATCATGGAAAAAGTGCTACAGACCTCATTGTTGAATTTCACTGTGGTTGCCTTCAAAGTAGTCCCCTTGGTAAGATATGCACTGGGGTCAGAGCCTTATCCACACTTGGAAGCAGTTTTGGAACTGGTTTTGTGAAATGGCCTTTAGCACTACTGTCATATTACCTTTGATGTCAATAATGTCATCAAAAAGCCTTCCTTTTCAGCTAGTTCATGTTTACTAGCTGAAAACTCCCTAACAGACAGTGCCTTGTGAGAAGGTGCATTGTCATGATGCAAGAGCCACAAGTTGTTTGAGGAAAGATTTGGGTAATTTCTGTCTTACTTTTTCAAGCAGCCTTTTCAGCACTTCCAAATAATACATTCTGTTGACTGTTTGTCCAGTTGGTACAAATTCATAGTGAACAATCGCTCTAATGTCAAAGAAAGTTACCAACCAACATTGTTTTGACTTTTCATTTCAACTGAAGGAACTTTTGTAGTTGGGGAGAATTGCCCATCCTCCATTGTGCGCTTTGTTTCAGGGTCATATTGGTTGACCTCTGTGTGATCACCTGTGATTAGAGATCAGCAAATTGAATCCTCCATTTGCTCTCGACGGACAGCCAGCTGCCATCTTGCTAGAAGATCTTGACCGAAATCCCGTGTGTGATGATGTAATCTCGTGCCATGCAAGATTTCGCTCCAGATCTTCTAGCAAAATGACGGAGGCTGGCCCATCGCAAGCAAATGGAGGTGGTAAGTTTGATTAAAAAAAAATTATGTTAATTTCACACTGTTTTTACACTTAGATGCCTCGATTATGTATGAAAGCGGCATCTGAGAGGTGCAATTATGGGGGGCGGCGCTATCGCAGCTCTTTGTCATTGCACCCGCTACTTATGAAAATATTAGTTTCGTGACAAAGTAATTCGTCACGAAGTTAATTTTTTTGCAACATTCGGCGAATCAGCTGAATCGAACTTTTCATAAATTCGCTCATCTCTACCTGTGATGACACGGCCCAAATTGTCATCTTGGCTCTTCAAATTGTCTTGGCAAATTTCAACTCTACTTTGCTTGTGTTCATTGGTGAGCATTTTTCTTATTGTTTCTTACTGTGCCCATGTTCACCTGCTCAGCTCCTAACAGTCAGCCAATGATTTTCACTCACAATTTGACTAACTTTTGCATTGTTTTCGCCAGTTCTGCTTTTTGTTGGCCATCTGATCTTTCTTCGTCAGTGACACACTTCCCTTTGAAAAACATTTAATTCACTTGTAAAGTGCTGTTTTCTTTATAGCATTATCCCCATAAACTTGCAATAAAAGCTCCCTGATTTCTCTTTGAATCTTGCCACATTTAACAAGAAATGTTTTCATTGTTCAAATTCGAGCTCTGACATTCTTTTGACGGATAAAGGAAACATGCACAGACATTAATAGTTGCCAATCAGAATGACTGTCGTGGGTCTACAAGAATACAGCTATAAAGTGCTAATATGATTCTGTATAGTGCTGCCCCATCAAGCTCGCATTGGGCAATTTGCGAACTTTATAGCTCACCTTCACCGGAAAACTAGCAGGCCAGAAACACTATTGCTCAGGCCCCTCTCCCATTGGTGCCTTAAACACCTAGTGGAAGGCCGCCATAGGCTGGGAGAGACCTAGAGAGATGTATACGTTCCCTTAGAAGAGAAGAGGAAGCAAGTCGAGGAAGCAGGTTGCTTAGACATGCGAGAACCCTGAGCTGTGGGGGATGATTGCTGCAGTGGCCATGACTGCCAGAAAAGCACAGGAGAACCCTGGCAGGCACAGACCACCGGAGGAAGTCAAGAGACTGGTGAGTGAGCAAAGACAGGCCAGCATAGACCCGCTGGTATAAAATATTTAAGTTGGACAACCTCATTAACTATCAAAAATTCATCTATATCGTGTATCACATCCACCAATCCCCAAGCCCCGAAGTACCCTCTCACCAGCACGTTTGCAATTTGAAGGAGTTTTATAGAGCAGCACCAACTATGTGTCCTGCCTCTTCTTACATCTCTATGGTCGATAAAAACACAGCTTAATAAGGCTGCTTAACAATTTTTTTGATGGATTGTATGGAGCACACTGTGCATGATCAGCCCCAACTTCAATAAGTCTCCACAGTTGGACCCCCACCAATCTAATATTTGTCACCTAGTTGGTGGGTAGATGATAAACATTAATGGCTAACATACTCCTTAAATGAAAATATAGGCAAGTAGAGGACACATGTACTACTTCACCAGTGCTGCACAGGCCCAAGGAAATACCAGATACTGTAATCCTCCAGTGAGCCAAGACTCTGAAGCCATAATTGGCTCCAAAGAGAAAAAAAACATTTGGAGCTAATCACTTGTTGTTAGGGTCTATTTCTTAGATTTAAAACCTATTAGACTTTATTGATTATTCCGAGCTTGGGCCTTGAGAATAATTTCCTGTGGTGGGTCCAAGGAAACCCAATCTGACACTGTACTTCACCCGTCCAAAAGCAGCACCTTTTGTTATCATTAATACTAGGGAACAATGAGATGATGCAAAATTCTAGGCTAGATTATTGTGTGCTGTATTCCCTATTTCACACTTTGGTTTAAAGATGGAATTACAGCAACTTGTTTTCCTGTGCTCTTTTATCAACTTGCACCAGGGAACCATTATAAAAATTTAAAAAAACATGGCTCACACAACAGGAACTGAAGAACTTTCCCATCATGGAGGCCAATATAACACATTTATGTACAGTAAAACATGTTGCAATAAATTCATAGCGATTTGTTGATACACATGTAAGTCATGACAGTCCAGCATAGCGGGAGATGAAGCAGAGTTTATGGTTTGTGGATCTGCCCAGCTGGTTCCATAAATTGCTCACACCGGTAACTACAGCACCACCTATAGAGAGGGAAAACACTACTGTCTTAATAGAAAACTTTTACATTCCTTCACCAATATGTTTCCTGTTCGTTGATGCAGATTATATATTGTATTGTAGAGCTGACTTCTCGCCCCCACAAGTTTAATGACCATAGGAAAAATTTTGTAACCCACTGAGAAGCCAGAAAAGGAGTGGAAGTGAAGTTCTCTTAAGATATGGTCTACTTGTATTTTGTTATTTAATTGAAAGGGGTTATCATGTAGACAAACTTAATAGAAGGCATTTACTAATGTATTGTGATTGTCCAAATTGCCTGCTTTACTGGCTGGATTCATTTTTCCATCTCATTATACACTGCTTGTTTCCAGGGGTTATGACCACCCTGCATTGCACCAGCAGTGGCCGTGCTTTCACTATGGAAAAAGGAGCTGGCCTCTCTGTTGGTTGGGACCGCAGGAGATCACATAGGCATGCATGCACAGCAGCTCCCGTCCCGGATTCCTTATGTCTGCACTGCAGCGGTGGCCGCAACCCCAGGAAACAAGCTTTCCTGAATGAGGGACTACTAAACATTTATACTTGCTCTATAGGCACTCATAAGTAAAGGATTTGGAGTAGACCATTTAAAACCCTATTAAAATTGAGTTATTAGATGGCGTTCCCTTTTTAATACCTCCATCTATTAACCATGGTGATTAAACAATTGTTAGTTGGTCCCACGTGAAATTACAGCTGATCATGGGGGTCCTAACAGCTTTGTCAGGGACTCTTGTAATGAAAAGAGATTATCCAAGTGAGAAGCCACTTTGACGTTGCAGGTGAATTATCTGGTTCTTCTATCTCTCCAGTGTGCAAGGAAGCTTTAGACATCTTCTCGCAATGGTATTCTATAGTTATCATCTCTAGTAAAGATCGTTTTCTTAAAATTTTAAATTAGTCTTAATCTAATTCTTAGAAAATGAGCTTTGAGAAGACAATATGGCCATCCACTAATCTTGTTACTACATATCCATGCCGAAAGTACATTCCATAATTGCCTTAGTTTCAATTGTTTTTGTAAATGAAATATTCAGGGGATATTCAAGATCTGTCTAAGGAGAGATAAGTCTCTCGCTTAGTGATGTGACTGAATTAGTCATGTGTCATGTGTAATTATATTTTAGATTTATTATAATTAAAGCTATAGATTAAGCACATATTGGAACGTCTTTCCTTGTCATCAGGTGCACGAAAAGGGATGCATGCAATTAAAAGTTTCAGATAGCCAAGGAACTTCTGCTGTGTCCGCAGCCTTCAGTTCCTCCAGTGTAACAATTATATGCCGTAATGAAGCTTTCACTTTTCTGTGTCAGATTGAACTAGAGGGACTGGAATCAGCATAGAACTGTGGATTAAATTACTCAACCAGTGTATTCCATACTTATCAATAGGTTTCATATGACATTAGGCCACCATCCAACAACAACACTAATGTGAAATCTGCTTGTACCGGTCAATGGTACAATACTGAGGTCATGTTAGTAGAAGCTGTCACTGGTGCCTGTTTTTCTTCTCCATTTTACCAGTCGATTATAAATCTATAGACATGGTGTAATTGTCTGCCCTAAGATGCAAACAGGACGCTTTGCTAAAGATGTTATGTTCACACCATGTTAGCTAATCCATGGTTCATATCAAGCTCCTAACACCTTAGACACTGTTTATCCTTGGGTGCACCCAACCCAATTATCTCTTCAAAGATAATGAACACATCTTTGAAAATTTGCTTTCTTAAGGGGCCTTTAAAATGCAGATTCGTAGGAACGCTCGTTAGCGATGATCGGTTGGTGTAACGGTGCCACTGATTACCCGATGAACACTCATAAATCGGGCATTTGGATCTTTCATGTGGTCACCTAAATCATTGTTTGCCGACAGCAGAGGCTGTTTAAATGGCACGATTTGCTGCCAGCAAATAATGATTCTGTATGGGGAGGAGTGATGACATTAGTGATCACTCCTCCCCATACCGTGGATGAGATTGCTGCATGTAAATGTTTCTCCTCTACTGACGAACAGGCAATTGTTGGGAAGGACAATTGTCTGCTCAATTGAGCAAGAAGCCTTTACTGTTTTGGAGAGGGTTTATGTTATTTATGAAGTGTATTTGTTACATATAAGCAAATGGAGGCTGAAATGTTGGATACAAATTATCAATCATTTCGGCTTCCATGATCTCATATGTAGAAATTACGGTACAATAACTAAAAAAAAAAAAAAAAAGTGTCGTCCACAAAATATTAAAGAATTGAATCTTTGAATTTGGAGTTCACAATCTAATATCAATGTGTCAGATCTTAATATGGCCATAGAGATAATGATTTTCCCCAATATAACTAGCGTTTTATTTTTCTGAATTGTGAACACTCATTGGGAAATAATGATATGAAAATGGAGATGAGCAAATTTATTCTGAAATTCTAAAATTCAACCCAAATCTTTTTTTTAAATTGGCTTTGTTAGAATCAGAATTTTGTGTGATTCATTCCAGGAGAATCATCGAGTAGATATGGTGGTGCGTCCCACGCTGGGAAGTGGCGCATGCTTCTTGTTTTACAATTCTGACCCCTCTCAGATTAGATACTGTGATGACCTATCCAGAGGATAGGTCATCAATTTTAAAGTCTTGGAAAACTCTTTTAATGAGGGGAGGTCCTAAAATGCCTCTTTCAGATGGTGATATTTTTAATGAGCCACTGCATCTAGGCATGTGGGAACAGTAAGTTCCCTATTATTGGCTTGGTGATTGTGTCCATTTTCAGCACATTAATCTTTTTACTTTTTATAGACCTCTTTGTTATATTTGCATTGTTTATCTGGGAGGGTTATGTACACTCTTGCCACTCTTATAGTCCCCCTGCTGAAACCAACACTTGTCGGGATAGTATAGTGATATTTCTAGGATACAGACCAGCGATAGGTTCCAGTTCTGTGCTGATTTCTATTTGCAGGGTATCGCTGGTGCCACTGCCATAAAAAAGAAAATCTCCCCTGCCAGGTTGGTGAAGAAATGGTTCAATGAGGTCCCCAGACCTCAACCCAATCGAACACTCGTGGGGAGAGTTGAAGAAAAATCTGTATTCATGCCCAAGAGAGTCGACCAGTATCTTCCAACATTGGAAACGTGTAGAAGAGACCTGGGAAGAGATTTTGGTTGAAACATGCTTGAATCTGATCGACAGCATGCCCAGAAGGATTCAGGCAGTGTTGAAAGCCAAAGGTGGATTTAGAAAATACTAACAAAATAATAAAAATCGAGAATTTTAGGAGCAAAACAGTAACAATGCAGTTATATGACAAGAATCTGCATAACTAATCATATGCTAAATGGTTGCAAGTCCAATTTATGTATGAGATAGCCAAGATGATTGTCTACAAAATTATGGTAGTCTCATGTTCGAAGCTGTAGTGGATGGTGAGATATGGAGCCTGAAAGTCAAAAGTTCTAAACATTGTTAACCTTTTGTTTGTCAGTGTACATGGTGGTTGGGACTTATTTATCAAGATCTCCTTTTTTTCTTTGTTTCTATATGTTACGTCTTAATACAGTGCTCTCTGTGACCTGAATCATGGAGGAGAGCAAGAAAAGACAGAGAGACTTTTCCAGGCAATCAGTGCATTTTTAATTCATATAAAGGTCACATTTTAAGACATATGCTCATTTCTATGTACAGTTCTTTCCCCTTACATTAAAAAATATCATATTCTAGTACAGTAAACATTATTTAGTACATTTATATTTTTTCTTTAATACTACAAAAAAAAAAAAAGTTAATCATTTCAAAATTATACAGGTTATTACGTCTATGGCCAAGTTTACAAATTAGCCACAATTTCTTTGGTGGACTATTCTTTTTTGACCATGTTTTTGGGGTACAAGAGGAAGCTAAAATACCTGAGAAAAACCCATACAAGCATGAGCAGGACATATCATCTTCATGCAAATGTGGGTGATTCAAGACAATAGTGCTAACCAGTAAGCCACGATCGTATAAAAAAAAAGAGGAAAAATAACAATAGAGCTACCAATCAATATATAAATAAACTGAATTGACCCCAAATTTTCTTTATGCAAGGCCAATGTTGAAGACCAGGGCATGAAGCTGTATACAGTACACATTATTTAGAAAAGGATCTTATCAGAATTGAACCCAAAATCTCAGTTTAGGATCAACATCCTCCAAACGAATACAACATGCAACAAGTATAAAACAAAAATAAAGCTACATCCCACTTTGGACTATGTTTAGATGCAAAAATCTGCAATAAATTTATGATTGTGCAGAATGACACATTAAAACAAGTGAAGCAGAAGACAAATAACAACAGACACACTGTATAAACAGGATATATCGGACTCCAGACATGAAATTCCACAAGATGTTTCAGCAGCTTTCATGTGGTATATCCAATGTTCTGTTGGGAAGATGAAAAATACAAACAATCATCAAAGTATGACTAGCGGCCACTAAAGAAAAAATCCTGCTTACTGTGTTCCCAGTCTGGTTCACCTGATCTCCTCAGCAGTGCCAAGAATGAGGGAGGTGGGACAGGCATAGAGTTTAGGCAAAGATCCAAAGCGGTTATGGAGAAGGGAAAGACACATGAATCCCCAGTTGGTTATAACATGGCTTATTTGATCAAGTGGACAGGAAACATTTGTAGAGTACACCCAGTGTATACGATACCTGTGAAATACCCACACGGCAATTATTTGCTCAATGAGAACTAAAAACATTACATGAAAAATGGTTATGAGCTGAGTTATGGCTACTTAGCGGACCTCCACTTAAGATCTGGCTGGGAGCTGATATACCACCCACACAATAATGGACAACAGACAAATAAAACAGCAAGAATGTGCGCCTCAGCAGTTATCAAAAATAACAGGGAAAGATATTCTAACTATTTCCAGAAATGAAAATGTAATACTGCTAGAACAATTAGATACCACAACTTCTACACTGACCTAAGACGGTGTCCTGGGGCTGATTGTGATGTGATCGTAGATGCTTAAGCCTTAGGATTGCAACCTAAAAAGAATCCTAATATTTTTTGAAAATACTCCTACATCACGGGAGATTAACACAATCTTTAATCCATACCAACCTTACTAATAACATGTTTATATGTATAGAACACTTTTGTGCAATAAAAGGCATCTCTAAGACCCCAAAAAATTTAGCTACAGAAAATGTTATACAATAAGAAACTGAGCATTTCTCACCTATCTAATGCCTTGTCATTCTAGCTCCGGTGCTCTCAGTGGTCTTCACTTCTGGTGTTGCGACAAGGACATGTACCCTTTGTGACCTCGGCGCTACAGCCGGCAACTGGCTTCATTACCACATGGGGTATATTGGCTTGTCATAAGTGCAGTTCTGGAAACAAAAGTAGCCAGGAGCATTTCAACTGTGGACACTGTGGGCTCTGTATGAACTAATAAATGAATATGTGCTTTATAGAACTATCAATGCTTCTTTGTAAGGGTACGGCTACACCATCAGGTTTCCTGATGCAGTTTTGGAAGCCAAACCAGTACTTTCTCTGTTTTAATGATCCACTCCGGATTCTGGCCTCCAAAACTGCATCATGAAACCTGACCACATGGACGTACCCTAAGGGCCATACAGAATGAAGAGGCCATTCAATTTGATAGAGCTGAGCTGCCACTTGAGGCACACTAGCAGGTATGGATGCACAGCTACCATAGGCCAGGATATACTGTACAATGAAGGGGCCGCAACGTTCACCGGAGCACTACTGTCATTTCATATTGCCGATTGAAGGGAGTTCTGGGGTTCAGATCTTTATCAATCATAGATTTTCAAATTTGGTTTATCATAACTTACAGATGCAGCCGAGCCAAACTTGATGGTTAACGCCTTAAGTAAAAAATGGCACAAAAAAGGTTAACTAACTCTTTCAATGTATTTTTATGTTTTTTGTCACAAGATGGCACAAAATAACACTGTGACATGTGTTATCAGAGTTATCAATTTTAGCTCAGCTACATCTGTAACTTGTAATTTTCTTTTAATCTTTTTACAGTATCCTGCACATAACATATTCACTTGGCAAAGTGCATAATTTACCAACAATAAATTCACAACGACATGTATGTGTATGTATCCGTGTGAGAGATATTAACCTCCCACATCAAGCTAATATAATTGAACATCCTGCCATAAAGTCAGCATCGAACACACCGGCATAAATTACAGCGTAACAGCAGCACTAGGAAAATACTCCTTTATTTCACATGTAAAACACCAGCTGTAACACTTCATAATTCTAAATGAATATATTAGTTTTACAAATGTAATCTCAACATCCCACTGCTGACATCAAAACGGGGAAAAGGCCGCAAAGACAGAACCACAGACTTCTGTGAAAACACGACAAGTGCATAACCTTCCGTATATTACACAAATAAAGGAGGTATTAAAACCATATTAGAGTAATGAAAAAGTATGTGTGAACATTTACATAAGAGTTCATGTGTATTCATTCTTCGGAGCAAGGGGGCAGCCAGACCACTTTTCTATATTGTTAATAATTGATTGGCAACCAAAATGATAGGACATTGAGTTATTTCTACAGATCAGGGCAAATTTTATTTTATTTTTTTAAATTAAATATGGATAGTTTATCTTTGGCCCACTCTACACTCTTTTTGTTATTGTTCCACCATTTTCTAATAGAAGCCTGTTTCCTATGGCACAGTTAAGAAGTTATACATTTTGTTGTAGACTCACAATGCACAGAATACATTTTCATATAAACAGACACTTTATATACGGTATATTTCACCCTATAAGACCCACCGGCCCATAGGACGCATCTAGGTTTTAGAGGAGTACAGTAAGGAAAAAATAAAAAATTCATTAGACCTCAGATCAGACCACCAATATTAATCAGACCTCAGCTCACAGCCCCAATCAGACCCCAGTCTTAATAAGACCCTTAATCAGACCTCAGATCAGACCCACAATCAGACCTTAGATCAGAGCCCAATATAAAGAAGACCTCCATTCAGATCTCAGATGAGACCCCCATACCTCATATCAACCCCCCCATGCTTCATATGAGCCCAATGCCAGACATATTTCAGCACCCCCTGTAACCAATAAATGTATAGCTGTGCCCATGTGCTATATACCATACTGAGTCCCATGTACTGTGTACCTGTATCCATGTGCTATATACCATACTGGCACCCATATGCTTTATACCTCTGCCCATGTGCTATACTTGTACCCATGTGCTATATACAGACAGGTCCATAAATATTGGGACATCGACACAATTCTAACATTTTTGGCTCTATACACCACCACAATGGATTTAGAATGAAACAAACAAGATGTGCTTTAACTGCAGACTGTCAGCTTTAATTTAAGGGTATTTACATCCAAGTCAGGTGAATGGTGTAGGAATTAAAACAGTTTGCATATGTGCCTCCCACTTGTTAAGGGACCAAAAGTAATGGGACAGAATAATAATCATAAATCAAATTTCACTTTTTAATACTTGGTTGCAAATCCTTTGCAGTCAATTACAGCCTGAAGTCTGGAACGCATAGACATCACCAGAAGCTTGTTTTCATCCTTGGTGATGCTCTGTCAGGCCTCTACTGCAACTGTCTTCAGTTCCTGCTTGTTCTTGGGGCATTTTCCCTTACCCTTTTGTCTTCAGCAAGTGAAATGCATGCTCAATTGGATTCAGGTCAAGTGATTGACTTGACCATTGCATAACATTCCACTTCTTTCCCTTAAAAAAACTCTTTGGTTGCTTTTGCAGTATGCTTTGGGTCATTGTCCATCTGCACTGTAAAGCGCCGTCCAATGAGTTCTGAAGCATTTGGCTGAATATGAGCAGATAATATTGCCCGAAACACTTCAGAATTCATCCTGCTGCTTTTGTCAGCAGTCACATCATCAATAAATACAAGAGAAGCAGTTCAATTGGCAGCCATACATGCCCACACCATGACACTACCACCACCATGCTTCACTGATGAGGTGGTATGCTTAGGATCATGAGCAGTTCCTTTCCTTCTCCATACTCTTCTCTTCCCATCACTCTGGTACAAGTTAATCTTGGTCTCATCTGTCCATAGGATGTTGTTCCAGAACTGTGAAGGCTTTTTTAGATGTCGTTTAGCAAACTCTAATCTGGCCTTCCTGTTTTTGAGGCTCACCAATGGTTTACATCTTGTGGTGAACCCTCTGTATTCACTCTGGTGAAGTCTTCTCTTGATTGTTGACTTTGACACACATACACCTATCTCCTGGAGAGTGTTCTTGATCTGTCCAACTGTTGTGAAGGGTGTTTTCTTCGCCAGGGAAAGAATTCTTCGGTCATCCAACACAGTTGTTTTCCGTGGTCTACCGGATCTTTTGGTGTTGCTGAGCTCTTTTTAAGAATTTTCCAAACAGTTGTTTTGGTCATGCCTAATGTTTTTGCTTTCTCTCTGATGGGTTTGTTTTGTTTTTTCAGCCTAATGATGGCTTGCTTCACTGATAGTGACAGCTCTTTGGATCTCATCTTGAGAGTTGACAGCAACAGATTCCAAATGCAAATAGCACACTTGAAATGAACTCTGGACCTTTTATCTGCTCATTGTAATTGGGATAATGAGGAAAAAACACACACCTGGCCATGGAACAGCTGAGAAGCCAATTGTCCCATTACCTTTGGTCCCTTAACAAGTGGGAGGCACATATGCAAACTGTTGTAATTCCTACACTGTTCACCTGATTTGGACGTAAATACCCTCATATTAAAGCTGACAGTCTGCAGTTAAAGCACATCTTGTTCGTTTCATTTCAAATCCATTGTGGTGGTGTATAGAACCAAAAAATTTAGAATTGTGTAGATGTCCCAATATTTATGAACCTGACTGTACCATACTGGGTCCCATGTACTGTATACCTGTATCCATGAGCTATATAACATACTGGTGCCTATGTGCTGTATACATTTGTCCATGTGCTATATGCCATACTGGTGCCCATGTGCTGTATACCTATGCCATACCAGCCATACCAGCCATATTTCAGCAGGCCTCAGATCACAAGATAAAAAAATCCACTTACCTCTACTGCCCGGGATGCCGCGGCTCCTCACCTCCAGCGCTCTGTCTTCTTCTTCCTCCTTCCGTCGGCTGTGCTGTGACCTGACGCGCACAGCATGAGGTCACAGAGCCCCCTCACCCTATGCACAGCCAGCTGGACATGTCCATTCAAAAGTTTAGAGAAGGTCACATAAAGTTCACCTGTAAAGGTTAGAGTGCATTTTATTTTCATCCTGAAATTTCACCCACAAGCCAAATATGCCTAACTTTTTGCAAGTAGTGTATGTGTATAATTTTTCATATCTAAAGGGAATGTTTTATGAATGCGATGCTAGTTTCAGTAATTAGATGTAAGCCTGTCAAAGAGAAATGTAAGGTGGTGTACGGCTATGATTTTCAGATTACGTGGACACTGGCACTGTGCTAGTGTGACCAAGAGCCAGCCCAGTTATAACAATGGAGATCAGATAAACCTTTGATCTCTGTCATTTGACCCCTTAAATGTTGTGGTCACTAATTACAGTGGAACCTAAGCTGTTTGACAGAGGAAGGGAGCTCTCACTGGCAACCTATCGAGGTGACAATAGGTTTTCTACCACAGCTGGTGGTCTGGCAAAAATCTGAATGCCATGTATTCCAAAGTCACTGTTAAAGAAGCAATTCAACAATAGCTGCTTCAAGGCCTCCTAGGGTATAAAAAAATAAAAATAAATGTAGATTCAAGTTGAATAAAGTTTAGTTAAAAAATCAACCCCTCAAAACAAAAAAAAACATATTTTCAACCTTTTATTAATAAAAATTATTATCTGTACCAAAATGGTACCCTACCAATAAAACTGTAAAAAACAGTGCATCCTACAAGAAAAAAAAAGTATTTTACTGCGATTCAAATAGCAAAAAACTGAAAGGCAAATAGCTGGGATTTAGGCTACTTTCACACCTGCGTTAGGTGCGAATCCGTCTGGTTTCTGCACAGACGGATCCGCACCTATAATGCAAACGATTGTATCCGTTCAGAACGGATCCGTTTGCATTACCATGAAAAAAAAAATGTACATTTTTTGTTTTTGTTTTTTTGTTTATGATAATGCAAACGGATCTGTTTAGACTTACAGTGAAAGTCAATGGGGGACGGATCCGTTTTAAATTGCACCATATTGTGTCAGTGAAAACGGATCCGTCCCCATTGACTTACATTGTAAGTCAGGACGGATCCGTTTGGCTCCGCATCATCAGGTAGATGGAGGCTGAACGGAGGCAAACTGATGCATTCTGAACGGATCCGTATCCATTCAGAATGCATTGGGGCTAGACTGATCCGTTTTGGGCCGCTTGTGAGAGCCTTGAAACGGATCTCACAAACGGACCCAGAAATGCCAGTGTGAAAATAGCCTTATTAGGATTTCCCCTCTCTCTTCAAAAAATATAAGAAAATCTGATCAGCAAATTAAATGTAAGCCAAAATGACAAGACTTAAAAATGTAACTCTTCTGACCAGAGATTTCGATTCCTCTGAAGAAGTTTGATTTGGATGAAAATTGATTCTACCTGAATCAAAAAGTGCTTTAAATGCCGAGAACATTTCTGTGTCTAATATCTACCTATATAATTCTGAATAAAGTCTGATTCTACCGAATCAAAAAATATGCCCACCCACAGCTACATAGATGGAAAGTAAAAAGCTCAACAATGAAAAACTGAAAGAAACAGACTTCATCCAAAATAGATTCATCCTTAAGAGGTTCATTTTATAGTTATTTATATTTTATTTTTAAAGAACATTCTATGAGACGGCCATACTGGAGGAACACACTTGCTTCCTATATTGTCTATGAGGACAATACAGCAGGGTTTATGCAGAGACAAACTTAATGGTCTCAAAGGTGTCATTAGACCAATAGATTCTCCAGGAAGGGATTTATTATGGCCCCTCTCAAAGAAACCAGCAAGTTTTAGGGCAGTGATGGTGAACCTCTTAGAGACCGAGTGCCCAAACTTCAACCCAAAACCCACTTATTTATTGCAAAGTGCCAACACGGCAATTTAACCTGAATACCAATATCATATATCTTCCATGTACTTTATCATTTAGCTATAATAACCTGCCTACATTCAATGTGCTGCCTGTGCTGTTCATAGCATGTCCTGCACTATTGAATGGCAGGCAAATTTTAAGGCATATTGGTACACCATAGACTTTCTCCAGGGTGCGGGTGCCCACAGAGAGGGCTCTGAGTGCCGCCTCTGGCACCCGTGCCATAGGTTCGCCATCACTGTTTTAGGGGATCTGCATACAGACCTTTTTCTGTGTGAATAGTGTTGCTATCCTTACTTATCTAGACCTCAATCAGTATCATACAGCTGCCACCTGTCATTAATTCTCCAAACCTTTAACACTAATGAGAGATTAGTATAAATCTGAGGGTGTCGGTCGAGTTGCAGAGAGCGATTAGGAGAAAGCAAAGCTATTAAATATATTTTTCGCCACTGTATTCACTGAGGAAAATAAACTGTCAGATGAAATGCAGAATGAGATGCTACAGTATCTTGGAGTACCTCAATAAAAATAAGTAAATAACGCCATGTCAGATGAAATGCAGAATGTAAAAATAAATTCCCCATTAAAAGTGTCCTGTCTGACCCAGGAAGAAGTACAGCGGCGTCTTAAAAATATTAAAATAGACAAATCGCCGGCCAGATGGCATACACCCCCGTATCCTAAGGGAATTAAGTAATGTTATAGCCAGACCCTTATTTCTGATATTTGCAGACTCTATACTGACAGGGAGTGTTCCACAGGATTGGCGCATAGCAAATGTGGTGTCAATATTCAAAAAGGGTCCAAAAACAGAGCCCGGAAACAATAGTGGGGTACCACAGGGGTCAGTATTGGGCCCTATTCTATTCAATATATTTATTAATGATCTTGTAGAAGGCTTGCACAGTAAAATATGAATTTTTGCAGATGACACTAAACTGTGTAAAGTAATTAACACGGAAGAGGACAGTATATGGCTACAGATTGATCTGGATAGATTGGAGGCTTGGGCAGAAAAGTGGCAGATGAGGTTTAACACTGACATATGTAAGGTTATGCACATGGGAAGAAATAATGCAAGTCACCCGTACATACTAAATGGTAAAACACTGGGTAACACTGAAAAGGACCTTTTAGTGAACAGCAAACTAAGGGCTCATGGACACGACCGTATGCCCTCCGAGACATATGGTCCGTGAGCGGGCCATGTGTCCCGGAGCGGCATACATCTTGCACACGGCAGTACAGAGCATCACAGGTTACTATGATGCTGTGCTCATCGGGCCGCCAGCAGGACTATTGTCCTGCACTCATAATATCATATGAGTGCAGGACAATAGTCCGGCGGGTGGCCCGACGTGCACAGCATCATTGTAATCTATAATGCTGTGTACTCCCGTGCGCACGATGTATGCCGTTCCGAGACATATGGCCTGCTCACGGACCGTATGTCTCGGAGGGCATACGGTTGTGTGCATGAGCCCTAAGCTGTAGAAACCAGTGTCAGGCAGCTGCTGCCAAGGCCAGTAAGATAATAGGTTGCATCAAAAGGGGCATAGATGAGAACATAGTCCTACCACTTTACAAATCACTAGTCAGACCACACATGGAGTACTGTGTACAGTTCTGGGCTCCTGTGAACAAGGCAGACATAGCAGAGCTGGAGAGGGTTCAGAGGAGGGCAACTAAAGTAATAACTGGAATGGGTGGACTACAGTACCCTTAAAGATTATCAAAATTAGGGTTATTCACTTTAGAAAAAAGACGACTAAGGGGAGATCTAATAACTATGTATAAATATATCAGGGGTCAGTACAGAGATCTCGCCCATCATCTATATATCCCCAGGACTGTGACTGTGACGAGGGGACATCCTCTGCGTCTGGAGGAAAGAAGGTTTGTACACAAACATAGAAGAGGATTCTTTGCGGTAAGAGCAGTGAGACTATGGAGAGTAATAATATTATAGGTTATGGTTACTAGAGAGGGGTCATTGATCCAGGGAGTTATTCTGATTGCCTGATTGGAGTAGGGAAGGAATATTTATTCCCTAGAGTGGGGAACATTGGCTTCTACTTCACAGTTTTTTTTTTTTGCCTTCCTCTGGATCAACTTGCAGGATAACAGGCTGAACTAGATGGACAGATGTCTTTTTTCAGCCTTATAAACTATGTTACTATGTTACTAGATAACTCTGCTGATCTTGTCCCAGTCTACACAGAAAAGCAGAAATGTGATTTGTTAAAAATGAAACATCAGCCTATATTAACCACTCTAGTGTCCAATGTGAAAACTGGAATATTTCAAGATTTTCATTATATAGATACTCACATAAAAATGTAAAATAAAAAGTTTGTAAAAAAACATTTGATTCAATTAGTATTTACAACTTTTACTGACCATTTATCCATAAATGTAATTCTTCTATGAGGATAGAGATTAGAACTCCTGTCTGCACCAATTAAAACCATGAAGTTCATAATGCAAAACATAATGCACAATTTTCAAAATAACTTACTTTTTATTTTATTTTTATTTTATAGCTTTTTTTTAAGGTGAAATTTTCTAAATTTAAAAGCTAAACTCTGTTTCTAAATCTTCATTTACAATTTACCGAAAGACATCAAATTTTTCAGTCTCTAAAAGATTCTTACTGTCCCAGACCTCCGGGACGAATGAGGTGAATCTTTACTAAATCCAGAACTGTATGGTCCTGCTGCTTATCACAGGAACAATTATCTCCCATGTTCTGTTGATACCTACTATATCATATTTAAAGCACACTTCTAGTTGGACTGCATCACTCTTCCATTGAGGTTGTATTCCTGGATTTTCTGTTAAAAATTTTTTTGTTCTATCTTTGAACATTTCTATGAAATATGAAAATTATGTTCTCCCAACTACACAGACGTATGACAAATGAAGTGGCAACGGCAAAAACCTCAAAAGCACTGATGTTTCTGTATTAGGTGCAAGAAGGGCTCCGATTTCCAGATTTCTTTGTTAATTTAATGACTGTGAAAAAAAACAGCCCACAAACTCAACATCTAAACAAAGCATTGCTCATAGGAACAAGCATGTAAATCAGTTAGTGGAACAAACACTGAAATGTCCAACTAAATCATTACAACCAGAGAAACCACCAAGATCTTTTTTACTTGATGTTTATGAACAACAACGTGTACTTCTAGTAACATAATCTGAGTTATTGGTGCTATGGGTCGTATTTCAAGGTCAACCATATATTTCTCCAATCTGCGGCCTCAACTGCATGTAGTAATTTAGTCACTGCACACTTGCAAACATAGACCACAAAACTTTTTTTATCAGGGTTTGCACAGTAGGGTGAAGGTACTTAAAATGGAAATGATGGCCTCTATTGTATTACATTTAAACTGGAGCTCCCCAAGGTGCCGTTATTTGAAGTGTCAACAATCTCGCAGCTTTCCGGAAAGGCAAGACGAAGCAGTAAAGAAAATGTATTCACTGACAAAGACCACACAGAAAAGGGGCCTGTGTACAGTATGTAACATTCATCTTCAGGAAAGAATCTCTCACACATATAGCGCTCATACAAAAAAATACAGTTTTATTCCTAGGATAAAGTAAAATAAAAATATAATAGATATAAAATAGATATCTAGATAGATATGAAATGCTACATTTCTTTGAAATATATGGTCAAATGCCTCCTTTTCATGACAATAAAAGCAGATTGTTGTGGTTAGAGAAGCTGAATTTGTGGTAATCAATTGGCTTCTCTTCTCTAAAAAAAGGTGTAAACTCTTTAATTGCATTATTGGACCTTATTATTAAAGGGGTTGTCCCTCGAAAAATATTCTACACTTTTTAAACAAGCACCTGGATCTGAACACTTTTGTAATTGGATGTCATTATACACTGCGTGCAGAATTATTAGGCAAATGAGTATTTTGACCACATCATCCTCTTTATGCATGTTGTCTTACTCCAAGCTGTATAGGCTCGAAAGCCTACTACCAATTAAGCATATTAGGTGATGTGCATCTCTGTAATGAGAAGGGGTGTGGTCTAATGACATCAACACCCTATATTAGGTGTGCATAATGGGTCAAAAGAAGGACTTGACACGCTCAGAAAAGTCAAAAATAGTGAGATATCTTGCAGAGGGATGCAGCACTCTTAAAATTGCAAAGCTTCTGAAGCGTGATCATCGAACAATCAAGCGTTTCATTCAAAATAGTCAACAGGGTCGCAAGAAGCGTGTGGAAAAACCAAGGCGCAAAATAACTGCCCATGAACTGAGAAAAGTCAAGCGTGCTGCTGCCAAGATGCCACTTGCCACCAGTTTGGCCATATTTCAGAGCTGCAACATCACTGGAGTGCCCAAAAGCACAAGGTGTGCAATACTCAGAGACATGGCCAAGGTAAGAAAGGCTGAAGGACGACCACCACTGAACAAGACACACAAGCTGAAACGTCAAGACTGGGCCAAGAAATATCTCAAGACTGATTTTTCTAAGGTTTTATGGACTGATGAAATGAGAGTGAGTCTTGATGGGCCAGATGGATGGGCCCGTGGCTGGATTGGTAAAGGGCAGAGAGCTCCAGTCCGACTCAGACGCCAGCAAGGTGGAGGTGGAGTACTGGTTTGGGCTGGTATCATCAAAGATGAGCTTGTGGGGCCTTTTCGGGTTGAGGATGGAGTCAAGCTCAACTCCCAGTCCTACTGCCAGTTTCTGGAAGACACCTTCTTCAAGCAGTGGTACAGGAAGAAGTCTGCATCCTTCAAGAAAAACATGATTTTCATGCAGGACAATGCTCCATCACACGCGTCCAAGTACTCCACAGCGTGGCTGGCAAGAAAGGGTATAAAAGAAGAAAATCTAATGACATGGCCTCCTTGTTCACCTGATCTGAACCCCATTGAGAACCTGCGGTCCATCATCAAATGTGAGATTTACAAGGAGGGAAAACAGTACACCTCTCTGAACAGTGTCTGGGAGGCTGTGGTTGCTGCTGCACGCAATGGCCCAGATTCAGGTAGATTTGCCCATTACTTACACCTGAGCCGCTCAGCTGAATTTCTCTGCGCTGGAGAAATTTTGCCAAATTGCCACCTGATTCAGGAATCGTTTGTTCATTTAATTTGCTCCTGTTTAAGGCAAAGCTGAGGGCGCAAGGCCGTGCAAGTCAAAGTGGGTGTGCCCCTATGTAAATGAGGAATTTTCGGCTCAGCAGAGGTTTGCTAGCATAATTTCAGGGCAAATCCTGCTCAGCTGCTTGCACTGAGCAAATAAATAGGAGCAGACTTGCGCAGGTTCTTTGCTGAATTTCATCCTGCTTTTTCCTACCCCCCCTGAGCAAGGAAATTCAGCCCTTTTGCAAGACATGGCACCTCCCAAAGGGACCAAAAAAAGGAAGCCCAACTTTGTGGCTGCAGAGATGGACATCCTGATTGCTGCAGTCCAGCAGCATAAGGAAGTCCTATATGGTGCCCAGCGGGCAAACACCACCATTGCCCAAAGGAGGGCTATATATGAAGCCATTGCCCTGGACATCAATGCCCTGGGTAATGAAGTGCGTACCTGGGATGACATCCAGAAGAAATTAAATGATATGAGGCGCAGGGTCCGTGAAAAACTGGCTCTTATCAGGAAGCATACCGGTGGCACGGGAGGTGGTCCGCGATGTATGATCCGGCTCAATCAGGAGGAGCAGCTTATTGCACAAACCTTCGTGCAGGAGCAGGTGGAGGGACTTGAAGGGTACGACTCCACTGTTGGGAACTTGGGGACTGGTAAGTTATTTTTCTTTCATATCTGCTGTGCATCATGGGAGGGGGTACAAGTGAACATATGAGAAGTGTGTTGCACCAGCAAAATATGTCGTTTTGGTGTCATCCACAGGTGGTGATGAGGAAGAAGAAGCTGGGCCGTCTTCGGCTGCGGCTCGACCCAGCCCATCCAGACCAGAGCCAGGGGTCCAGTCAGGCCCCATGGACATTCTGGCTATGCTGGTCCAGGAGGAGATCATACCGGGGCCAAGTATGGAGGAGCAAGTGGTATTGGAGGAGGATTCCTTTTTCCTCATCCAGGAGGACTCTGGCTCCCTCCAGGAGGATACCACCATCCCTGTGCAACCCACCACCCCCCCCGCCCAGCACGTCATCCCCCTCCAGGGCAAGCCCCTCCCTTGTGGACCCCTCCCCTTCTCCCTCTGTCCGTGGCTGAGCCTCTCCTCCCAGGAAGGCTCTGTCCAAAACGAGGCATATATCCTCCAGCCTCCGTGACGGTCTGCTGGAGGAGCAGGCCCTGCAGACCCGCCATATAGGGGCCATGGTGGGAGAGGTGCGTCGTCTGGCGGACAGCATGGCATCCACCTCCACCTCTATGCAGCATGCCCTCACCCTGCATGAGGACCGGGACAAACATGTGGCACAGAGCCTGGGGGAAATTAGTGGCAACTCTAAGGCCATAGTCACCTGCTTGGTGGCTCTGGAGACCACACCAGCTTTGTTAAGCAGGATGACAGCTGCGGTGCAGGCCAACACCGCTGCAGTGCAGGAGGAGGCGAGAGTTACCCGCCGGCATCAGCGGGATACCACCACCCGCCAAATGCGGATGTTGGCCCAGACCAACACCATCCTTGCCCGCCTGGCCAACGCCATGGAGGGCATGCAGCCACCACCTGCAAGGAGTGTGGAAGTAGGGGTTGATGCTCCTCCCCCCCCGACTCCCCCCACCACTCCATCCCCACCCCATGCCTCCTCCGCACCACGGAGATTGAGGAGCCAGAGCCGGGGCACCCTTGGCCCAAAGAAAAAAACAAAAAAATAATTTTATGTCTACATTTTTTTGCTCAACACAATATGATTTTTTTTATAATTTTTCTATATGCTCAGGGTATGAGATTATTTTTTTTTTATATGCTCAGGATATGAGTTTTTATATTTATTTGTATTCCCTACACACGGTGAGGAGTGTATACTACAGTGTGACTGGTGTGTGAATGGGGGGGGGGGGTGGCACTCCTGCTGGAAAAGGGGTGTCACCCTCTGCCATGTGAAAGGTGTATGAATGGACAGCAACATAATTGGAGCCTTGACGCGGCGTTGCTGCTCCCTAATACCATGGGGTATTGTTGGGTCTAATCCAATTGGGGGTGCATGTGTCGGGTGTGTGCTAGGGACTACAGTGGTGTACATACATGCATTATACTTGTGACAAGATCAGGGTGTGTTTAATGTGCAAAGAGACGTTCCACAAGACCATTCCGGATTGCTCTTCCCTCAGAAGATCCGGTAGTGTTTCTTGGGGGGGGGGGGGGGGGTTGCGTGGTTCGGGGGTAAGGTCATTGCGTAGCTCAATGTGCATGCCCCTTCTTTGAGCTAAATTGTGGAGAATACTACATGCCCCTACGATTTGGCATACAAAGTTGGGTGAATACAATAGGGTCCCCCCTGATTTATCCAGACATCTGAATCGAGATTTAAGGATGCCAAATGTGCGCTCCACCACCGCACGGGTACGTGCATGGGCTTCGTTATATCTTTCCTCTCCTGGTGTTTGAGGGTTACGAAATGGGGTCATCATGTGAGGTCCCAGGGCATAGGCAGAGTCACCTGGAAGGGAAAAGACAGGAGGATGTTAGTCGTGCATGTGCCCCTTGTGATGTGTGCATCATGGGGGGGGGGCAGTCATACCTGACACCCATGTCACTCACCAATCAGCCAGCTGTCTCCATACATGTTCTGGTCAAACTCGGTTGGGATGGGGCTGTGTCGGTAAATAAAACTGTCATGGCTTGACCCTGGGTGTTTGGCACGGACATGCCATATGAGGCCATGTGCATCCACAATCATCTGCACATTTATCGAATGCCAATGTTTCCTGTTGCAGTAGATATGCTCGAGGTGCCGGGGGGGGGGGGGGGGGGGGGGGGGTAGTGCCACATGGGTACAATCTATTGCACCCACAGTGCGTGGAAATCTGGCTAATAAATAAAAATCACTGATTGCCTTCTGCCGCACGTCAGCCGTGGTTGGTTTGATAAATTGTGTGCCCATTCGTCTGAGTATTGCAGGGATCACTTGGTGCACACACCTGCTCATGCTGGATTGGGACATCCCCGCCACCACTCCACCTGTGCGCTGAAATGAGCCAGTTGCCAAAAAATGAAGGGTTGCCACTACCTTCACCAGTGGCTGCACTGCCTGTCCCCGATGGGTCGGGCTGCTGATGTCATCCTGCAGGATTGTTACCAACTCAAGGATGACTTCAGGGCTAAAGCGAAACATGCGATACACCTCAGTATCAGTCATCTGAAAAAGGTTGTAGCGCCCTCTGTAAATCCTCTCCCGTGCCCTCCTACGAGTCGGCTCAGTCAATAGAATATCAAGAACCATAGCTGCCCCTGGCATGTTGGTGCACAGATGTGAGGTCCCGAAAATGTGGGTGCTCTGCTTGTTCAGATCGTCTGTCTAGGTGCTGCTGAAGTTGCGCGCTCCTTCAGATGACATTTGGCCATCTTTTGCTAACTTGCCCCTGCTTTTAACAGGAGCAAGTTTGCCCAGGGAAAAAAGCTTGCACGCTTCCAGCGCAAGATGCGCATCACACGCGCATGTTTCTGAATCATCGGCAGTACCTAATTTGCATATTCGCTGAGGGAATTCCATGAAGGCGCAACTTACACCCCGCGCAAAATTGCACGAAAATTGCGCAGGAACAGCTAGGCTGCGTGCGCGGGAAAATGGCCGCATTTCAGGCTTAACTGGTTTACAGAATCAGCCGCAAATTTGCATAGGAGCAAATCAGTACTTGCGCGGCGCAAATCACACTTGTTCCCGCGCAAGTGCTTCTTGAATCTGGGCCAATGTTGATGGTGAACAGATCAAAACACTGACATAATCCATGGATGGCAGGCTTTTGAGTGTCCTTGCAAAGAAAGGTGGCTATATTGGTCACTGATTTGTTTTTGTTTTGTTTTTGAATGTCAGAAATGTATATTTGTGAATGTTGAGATGTTATATTGGTTTCACTGGTAAAAATAAATAATTGAAATGGGTATATATTTGTTTTTTGTTAAGTTGCCTAATAATTATGCACAGTAATAGTCACCTGCACACACAGATATCCCCCTAAAATAGCTAAAACTAAAAACAAACTAAAAACTACTCCTAAAAATATTCAGCTTTGATATTAATGAGTTTTTTGGGTTCATTGAGAACATGGTTGTTGTTCAATAATAAAATTAATCCTCAAAAATACAACTTGCCTAATAATTCTGCACTCCCTGTAAATTTGGTACAGCCACCTAATTATTCAATAAAATCTGTCTGTATAGCGCCACCTGCGGTTTGTTCTTTTCCTTATTGCTCTGTCCACCTCAGTAACACAATCGAGGTGGTCATACATGGTCATTTCCATCCAAGCCGTACCACTTAGAGGGAGAGAGCTGCAGAAGAAAGGACATGCCCAATCAGCTACAGCAAAAAGGACATGCCACCTGAGATGCCAGCTTAAAATAAATCTTGCAGAGCAATTAAAGCAATGAATGGGATCCATGTGTTAGAGCTTGTCAGCACGCTGCCACTGCTGCCAGGTCATTTGTTCAGCACAACACTGTGGCCAAGTAAACAAATCCCCTGGCAACTGATGGTGCAGAATTGGCTTGGAATTTGAAAGGTGACCTTGTGCCAGTATGCCGTTTTCACTTGTAGCTGTTACTGAGGTCTCCCAAAGGTTAGAAATGTTATTTTTTTTCAATACATTCATTTACATTATAAAAGCAGATTTAAGCCCTGTACACACAGAAAAAATCTACAAAGTGCAGAAGGTACAGCAGTTGCAGAGAAGGTGGAGCCTCTAGGTGTAATGGCAACGCCCCAGTTGCTCCTAGAGGCTCGTTTGCATTTATTAAAACATCATTTTTCCCAGCAATGTGGGAACATATGAACATGGGACCAACACAGACGTCTTCAGCTGCCAAGCACACATGTAACAGGTCAGCCAGTGTCATAGGTACAGATCTGCTGACAGATGCCATTTAATATAATTTATAAATCAGTATACTTTCTCCTAGCATTATAATCCATTGCTGTTGTCTCTAAGAATGGCGCCCACTCAAGAGTAAAGCGTGCGCCACAGCAGCCGGCTTTCTGCTGTTTTACATAGCAGACCCCTGGGGTTACTGTCTGTGATCAGCGATAATTCTGATTGAAAACATTTAACCACTCAGATACTGTGGTCAGATGTCATAGCATCTGAGGTGGCTTTCCCCAGGAGTGTTGTTCTCCCGCCCCTTTAACAGTGACCTCCACAGTGCTCGCCCCTTTAACAGTGACCTCCACAGCAGCCTGCGCCTTTAACAGTAACCTCCACAGCCCCCTCCCCGTTAACATTGACCTCCACAGCGCCCGCCCCTTTAACTGTGACCTCCACAGTGCCCACCCCTTTAACAGTGATCTCCACAGCGCTGTGCGCCTTTAACAGTGACCTCTACAGCGCCCACTCCTTTAATAGTGACCTACACAGTGCCCGCCTCTTTAACAATGACCTCCACAGTGCCCTCCCCTTTAACAGTGACCTCCTCCGCAGTGCCCTCCCCTTTAACAGTGACCTCCTCCACAGCGCACGCCTTTTTAACAGTGACCTCCACAGTGCCCGCCCATTTAACAGTGTCCTCCACAGTTCTGGCCACTTTAACAATGACGCGTATATGCGTGACTCTGCCTGGAGCTGCCGCCTCCGGAACACGATCCTGCATTAGGCGGTCCGGAGGCAGTTAAGGGACCAAAAGTTATGGGACAGAATAATAATCATAAATCCAACTTTCACTTTTCAATACTTGATTGCAAATCCTTTGCAGTCAATTACAGCCTGAAGTCTGGAACGCATAGACATCACCAGACGCTGGGTTTCATTCCTGGTGATGCTCTGCCAGGCCTCTACTGCAACTGTCTTCAGTTCCTGCTTGTTCTTGGGGCATTTTCCCTTCAGTTTTGTCTTCAGCAAGTGAAATGCATGCTCAATCGGATTCAGGTCAGGTGATTGACTTGGCCATTGCATAACATTCCACTTCTTTCCCTTAAAAAACTCTTTGATTGCTTTTGCAGTATGCTTTGGGTCATTGTCCATCTGCACTGTGAAGCGCCGTCCAATGAGTTCTGAAGCATTTGGCTCAATATGAGCAGATAATATTGACTGAAACACTTCAGAATTTATCCTGCTGCTTTTGTCAGCAGTCACATCATCAATAAATACAAGAGAACCAGTTCCATTGGCAGCCATACATGCCCACGCCATGACACTACCACCACCATGCTTCACTGATGAGGTGGTATGCTTAGGATCATGAGCAGTTCCTTTCCTTCTCCATACTCTTCTCTTCCCATCACTCTGGTACAAGTTGATCTTGGTCTCATCTGTCCACAGGGTGTTGTTCCCGAACGGTGAAGGCTTTTTTAGATGTCGTTTGGCAAACTCAAATCTGGCCTTCCTGTTTTTGAGGCTCACCAATGGTTTACATCTTGTGGTGAACCCTCTGTATTCACTCTGGTGAAGTCTTCTCTTGATTGTTGACTTTGACACACATACACCTACCTCCTGGAGAGTGTTCTTGATCTGGCCAACTGTTTTCTTCACCAGGGAAAGAATTCTTCGGTCATCCACCACAGTTGTTTTCCGTGGTCTTCCGGGTCCTTTGGTGTTGCTGAGCTCACCGGTGCGTTCCTTCTTTTTAAGAATGTTCCAAACAGTTGTTTTGGCCACGCCTAATGTTTTTGCTATCTCTCTGATGGGTTTGTTTTGTTTTTTCAGCCTAATGATGGCTTGCTTCACTGATAGTGACAGCTCTTTGGATCTCATCTTGAGAGTTGACAGCAACAGATTCCAAATGCAAATAGCACACTTGAAATGAACGCTGGAGCTTTTATCTACTCATTGTAATTGGGATAATGAGGGAATAACACACACCTGGCCATGGAACAGCTGGGAAGCCAATTGTCCCATTACTTTCGGTCCCTTAACAAGTGGGAGGCACATATGCAAACTGTTGTAATTCATACACCGTTCACCTGATTTGGATGTAAATGCCCTCAAATTAAAGCTGACAGTCTGCAGTTAAAGCTCATCTTGTTTGTTTCATTTCAAATCCATTCTGGTGGTGTATAGAGCCAAAAATGTTAGAATTGTGTCGATGTCCTAATATTTATGGACCTGACTGTAGGAAACACGCAATGCACACACCAAGACATTTATGCCTAACCCTATTAAGTGTAGCTCACTTAAAGGGGTTGTCTTACTTCAGCAAGTGGCATTTATCATCTAGAGAAAGTTAATACAAGGCACTTACCATACTACAATGTATTGTGATTGTCCATATTGACTCTTTTCCATCACATTATACACAGCACGTATCCATGGTTTTGACCACTCTGCAATCCAGCAGTGGTGGCCGTGCTTGCACACTATAGGTAAAGGTGTTGGCCTATGTGCACTTTCAGCCTTTCCCTATAGTGTGTAAGCACGGCCACCACTGCTGGATTACACGGTGGTAATAACCACAGATATGTGCTGTGTATAATGTGATGGAAAGGAGGCAATATGGAGTATCACAATACATTAGTGAGTGCCTTGTATTAACTGCATGATAAATGCCATTTACTGAAGTGAGACAAACTCTTTAACCATTGTGGGGATTCGCTCTGGTAGGCAGGGTAAGCGGACGCAGTACAGAGGCAAAAACAAGGTTGTAAATCAAAGTTCAGTGTTTATTCTCACACAGAAAGAAAACAAGCCAAAAGTAAGTGTTCATTTTTTGGTGCCTGTTCACACCACACAAAGTTCACAGTGCAAAAAGACTTCACCTGGTCAGCAGATGATTTTCACCCACAGTCCGCAGCAGGCTTTAGAGGCCTGTTTCCCCAGCCTATGGCTCTCACAAATAAATGCCTCAGTGTCTCAAACCCCAGACTCCTCAGCTCCTCAGCTCCTCTGCCCTGGAGGATAATCCACACCCAGCTGAGCTGCTGGCTGGGTTTTTAAACCCCAGCCCAAAACCTGGCCTGGACGTGGGGAACAGCCACCCACCCTGCTCTTTGGCTGCTCCCAATAAGAACCGGCCCGGATCGGCTTTTCAGCCACACTAAGAATAAACAGTGTCAGCAAGCACTAGCTGCGGCTGACACATAAAATAACCGGTTCTTATCTCACCGAGGCCAGGAACCTCGGTGACACGTACCTTCCGTCAATGACGGACCCTTGCGCCTTCCTACACCCCTTTAAGAACACCGGGCGGTGGCAGCGGCAGGGAGAGTTGAGCGCTTCCATTGTGGAAGCGATACAGATGAATGGTGCGGAGGAGCAGGGGAGAGGCGTCTCCCTTGCTTGTTCCTCTGATAGGCTACAGGCACTAGGCCTGCAGTCTATCAGAGGCCGATGTAGACAGCGCGATGACCTCATCGCGCCGCCTGAGCCATACAGAGCAGGACACAAGCCGGAAGAGGCCTGCATCACATCGCAGTGTCATGGAGGTAAGTATAAGTGTTTATTGTTTTAATTATTTTTAGTACAGTATGGCAAGAAGGGGTGTGGGGGCCCTATATACTGGCACATTATGGGGGGAGCACTATGGAGAAGGGGGGAAGGAGCACTATGGGGGCATCTAATGGGAGCCCTATATACTGGCACATTATGGGGGGAGCACTATGGAGAAGGGGGGAAGGAGCACTATGGGGGCATCTAATAGAGGCCCTATATACTGGCACATTATGCGGGGAGCACTATGGAGAGGGGGGAGCACTATGGGGGCATCTAATAGAGGCCCTATATACTGGCACATTATGGGGGTCTCTATGGAGAAGGGGGGAAAAGAGCACTATGGGGGCATTATATAGGGGCATTTAATACTGGCACCCATTTTGGTGCCACTATGGGGAAGGGGGGAGAGAAGAATTATGGGGGCATCTATGTGGGGCAGTTTATAGGGGCATTTTATACTGCCACATTATGAAGGGCACTATGGGGACGGGGGAGTAGCACTATGGGGGCATCTTCTGGGGGCACTATATAGAACGGGGAGGAGCACTATGGGGGCATTTTCTGGGGGCACTATATAGGATGGGGAGGAGCACTATGGGGGCATCTTCTGGGGGCACTATATAAGAGTATTTTATACTGGCACTAATTATAGGGGCACTATATGCACCTTAGCTCAACTGGGGGCACTAAGTGTTTTTTGTAGTGGCACACAGTACTGGTCATTGGATCACATGAGGACACTCTGGGGACATCTACTGGGATACTTTTTTTTTTTTTACTGTCACACAACGGAGCATTTTTTTGTACTGGCGCACATTATAAGGGGGCTTAATTACAACTGGGGGACTATTGGAGCATAATTAATTCTGGGACACAATTACTGTTGGGGGCACTGTAGGAGCACTATTACTACTAAGTGCACTCTGGCACAGAATTATTACTATTGTTGGGATTTTGGGGAGCACTATTACTGTGGGGGCGCCCTGGCATAGTATCAGCTTAGCACAGTTATTTTTGGGGGACATTATGGTTACACTATTAGTGTCAGTGGCACTATTTGCTGGGTGCAGTTATTTTTTAGGGCATTGTGTTCCAATAATTATTGAAGGGGGCACTATCTGTGTGTAACTAGTATTTTCAGGGAGTTTATCTGTTTATACAGCCTAGTTATGGGGGGCATAGTGTCTCAGTATTGGGGGTGCATAATGGGATGTTGAGAAGGTGGGAGGAAAAGTAGGTAACTAAGATGTCTGTCTGTCTGTCAAACTCTGCAGAGATGAGAGATCGCTGAAATAAATCATCATGGTCGTCTGGTCTGAATGGAGAAGATGAAGAAAGAGAGCATCTACATCAAAGGTGACGTCACTGGATGTAAGAGGTATGGGCGAGATATATGTGTGGGGCTGTGTGTAGGTGTGGCTTGAGGGTGGAAGGGGACACAGGGGCCCCATAATCTCCTATTGCCCGGGGAAGCGCCCCTGCAGAGACCAGGCTCTGTATCTGCCACTGAAAGGGGGGAGCATTATATACTGGCACTATGGAGGCATTATATGGATGTAGCAGAGTTAGCACTCAAACTCTTTACTCAAATTTCTTAACTCATCATGATATCCTGAAACAAAAGCCAATGAAAAGCAATTGAAGGTGTTGAGTTAACACAACTAGTTTAGATAAGATGTCTCATTAAGCATGCGTGTTAACTCTTCTACATCTGTAGTGGCACTGGGTGGCAGCATTGTATACTGGCAGCATTACATACTGACACTAAGGAGGGCATCTTTATATACTGCAGCACAGCAGTAACTGCACCTCCAGCAACATGGCCAGGTGGAAATTAGGCTTGCATATCGTAGGATTGCTGGACGTGTACAGTTGTTTCCTGGCCACGCATTCCATTATCGATGGCTGATGATGCAGGAAAAGAGGATGAGTCTGAACGGGAGACATGGAAAGGGATGATGACGATGGGAAAGACACTGTACTGCCCGTGGATGCGGCCTGACGGCCACAAGAAGGATCGTGAGGAGGAGGGAACTCCTGTTGTGGTAGCTAGCTGCCACCTTTGCTTGTCTTCCGGTAATGTAGAGAAATACTTTCAGATGGGAGATACTCGCACAGAGATAGAGGCAGCAAAGCTCAGCTTAGCTCTGGGTGTGGTGGGGTTTTCTTGCCACTTCTTAGGAAAAAGGAAAGTGCCCCACAAGCAAGGGCCTGGTAAGACTGGGAGGAATCTGCTAAAGGCCTTCTCTGGGCCTGCGCGGAGGAGTAGGAGGGATGCTCTGATCTCTGACTCCACTGCATGGTGTCAGACATCAAAGTCATCTCAATGTCATCTGGGTGCGACTGAGAGGAGGGGTGAGTCATTCAATCCACAATCTCATCTTATTTCTCCTCAACGATAATGTTACGCCTTTCCGAAGCCAGCAGGGACAACTGTGGCCTACTACCCCTACTGCTACTTCTGGCCGGATAGCTGGTGCTGCTACTAACCACATTCTGGCTCAGGGTCTTTTGTTTAGAACCCATCTGTAGGCCTGACATTTCTGGGCATCTCAAATAATATTGTATTGGTGTAGTAATCACGTATATGCTGTTTTTATTAATTCCCCCCCCCCCCCCAAAAAAAAAATTGCCACTGTGTAGAGATACAAACAAAGGGAAACAGATTTAGGTCTAAATTCGTTATCACTCACAGATAATTTGGTGCACTACCCTGTGTATTTCAATTGAACAACCTCCAAAAAATAAATTAAACTACAACCGTATGGAGATAGAATAAACAGAAATAGAGAGATTAAGGCCTGGTGCTTAATTTCACGTTGTGACTCACAGGTATATTGTTGCACTATCCTGTGTATTGGTTCACTGATCACCTATACCGTATGCTTTAATTAAATTGAACAAGTCCCAAAAAATAAAATTCCAACCATATGGAGATACTATAAATGGAATTGGATGACTGAGGCTTGACGCTTAATATCACATAATCACTCACAGGTAAAATGTTGTATTACCTAGTGCTTTGTTATAGTGATTACTTATATGCTGGTTTAATTAAACTGAACAAGTCCCCAAAAATTAAATTCTAACTGTGTGGAGATACAATAAATGGAAAAGGATGATTGAGGCTTGATGCTTAATATTACATTAGCACTTACAGGTAAATTGTTGCACTACCATGTGTATTAGTGTACTTATCACCTATATGCTAGTTTTATTAAATTGAACAAGTCCGCCCAAAAAATGAAATTACAACCATGTGGAGATAAAATAAATGGAAACAGATAATTGAGACCTGATGCTTAATATCATGTTATCGCTCACAGGTAATGTGGTGCACTACTTGTGTATTGGTTTAGTGATCATCTATATGCTGGTTGAATTAAATTGAATCCCCTCAAAATTTCAACTTTCTGGAATTTGGATATAGAATAAATAGAAACAGATTATTAAGGGCCAACCTATATGCTGGTTTAATTACATTCAATAACCCCCCCCCCCCCCATCCCTCAATAAATAAATAAATCAAGAGGTATCTGCATTTTAGGTTTGAAGCAGCTGCAGTTGTGCTAGGATGTACAGCCAGCCTCATGATAAGTAGAAATCTCAGCACCACACAAATAAATGTAAAATCCTTTGCTTTATTCATTCAAGTTTAAAATCATTGCACTGTACACAGACAACATGATGATGTGACAACTTGGATGAATAAAGCAAAGGACTTTACATTTATTGGCATGGTGCTGAGATTTCTACTTATCACTGGCTGCTGTTTAAAGGGACTGATTGCTCGTGAACCTAGTGAGGTGAGCTAAATCCACTTACTTATGTTTTTTGTCCACAGACAGCATCAGCTCCTCACTCCTTACTCCCTGGCTGACAGGTTTCCCTGCCTTTCCCTATTCAACATAAAAAAAATATTTTTCTTTGTAATTCTTCCCTTTCCTTTTACCGGGCAGTACAGTAGAATACAAGCTTGATTAATTTCTGACTGTCCCTGGTTTTTCTGGCACCCTCTTTAACAGCCCAGCACAGAATGGTGTTTTGCTCGTTCTGCTAGGGCGCCTTCCTGTCTGCCGCAGCACTGATTAGCTCATCCAGGCTGTCTGTCAGCCCTGGGAGCGAATCAGGGCAAGCCCTCTCCCCACTTCCTCTCAAGGTCATATGAGAACCCTTCTTCTTCCTCCCTGGTGCTTTCTTTCCACCGACACGTGCAGTAAAATGGAGCTAAGCAACGTTTTACAGAATTCATCCATAACAAACCTAAAAAGGCTCGGGTTCGTCTGAAAAATAGCAAAGTTTGGACTAAACACGGTTTGGTACAAACTAGTTCGCTTATCTTTAGTTCAGTGCATAGGAATTTTTACAGTTACTATAGTAATCTCTTTTTACTGAGCTCCCTCTACTGGCAGCTGCATGAAAGTGCAGTGTGTTCATTTTAGGAAGAGAGATCCAAGGAAACAAAAGAAGGCAAGGTCCCGGATGCTGTCTTCCAAATGAACATTTAATATAATTTTTTTTATAAAATTGCCACATATAACGTGTTTCGGAGTTGGTCTACCTCCTTCATCATATACCAGGTATTTGATGATGAAGGCAGACCGCCTCTGAAACATGTTATACGTGGCTGTTCATTTGGAAGACAGTACTCTGGACCATGTCTTCTTTTGTTTCCTTAGGTTTATGCCCTGGTTTCTTTGTGGAGAGATGGGGAAGGTGGTAGCTGTAGTTGCCGGTGATATACTCATCATGTTTGATAACTTAGTGGTTTCGGTCCTTGCACAACTCCATCTGGTGAGTGTATTTCTATCCAGAACAGCTGCTAATCTGGGATTGGTTTACAGTATGGAACTCCTTGTGTTTTATATGTTTTAGCATTTTTGGAAGAGAGGAGGTTCCTTCCCTAGGACCCTGTAACTGTTGTGAGCCTCACTGAAGATACGTCACTGTGCAGAGGACAGTCATTGGCTGCAGTAGTCATGTACCGTATAACTGGACGTCGCTGCTGCAGTCTGTAAACAGACAGTGGGAGAAGAAACGGACCAGCGGTTCAGATAACGGCACAGGAGAAAGAGGTGAGTATAGTCTTTCATTTTCACAGCATTCAGTGGCATTACTAGAAATATTAATTATCTTAGAAACCCCTTTAACTCTTTTCAGACCTCCACCATACATGTATGCTGGAAGTCCGGTCTTTAAAAATGGCACCCACTGGAAAGCACAGCCGGCAGCATAGCCAAAAGTTTTTTGCTGTTTCATAAAGCAGACACCCTGTCAGGGCTGGTTTTAGATAAAATATGGCCATTAGCAAACTTAAAAGTGGGAACCCCAAATTCTGAAGTACTGTATCAACAGTCACATTTATTCACTTGACGCAAGGGGAGAAGGCACCGCCGTGGCCCACGATTGGTTGCAGGCAGCGTCAAAATGGATGATGACATCCAGGGACCTGAGCAGAGGTCAGAGAGCACCGGAGCCGAGAGCCAGTGTCAGCAAGCAGGTAAGGCCCAGTTCACACTTCAGTTATTTCCATCAGTTATTGTGAGCCCAAACCAGTAGTGGAGCCTACTCAGAGATAAGGTCTATCGGAAAGATTTCCTCCTGTTCTGTGCTTTTGACCTGCATCTGTTTTTGGCTCACAATAATTGATGCAAATAACTGAAGTGTGAACTCAGCCTAAGACTACATGCACACGATCCGCAAATCACAGATCCGCAAAACACGGATGGCGTTCCGCAATTTGCGGAACGGCACAGACAGCCTTTAATATAACTGCCTATTCTTGCCCGCAAAGCTCGGACAAGAATAGGACAGGCTATATTTTTTTTTGCGGACCACGGAACGGAGCAACAGATGTGGACAGTGAATGAAGTGAATGGGTCCGCATCCGAGCCGCCAAAACTGCGGCTCGGATGCGGACCAAAACAACAGCTGTGTGCATGAAGCCTAAGGGCTCATGTAGACAGACGTTGCTCGTCTGCAATATATGGGCACCGACCGCGTGCTCACCATATCATGGATGCGGACCCATTCACTTGAATGGGTCCACAATCTGTAAGGAACAGTGTGGAATGGAGGCATGGAACTGTGGGGTTTCTCTCCATGCCTCTGCACCACAAAAAATAGAACATGTTCTATTTTTTTGCGGTGTGGGCGGATCACGGACCCGTTCAAGTTGAATGGGTCTGGATCCGTCTGCGGCAACAGCACAGATGATGCCCGTGCATTGGGGACTGCAAATTGCAGTCCCCAATGCACGAAACGGCCGGCATTGCCCTAAGCCCTAAGTGTGCTTCTCTTAGCACAGGGTTTCTCAACTCCGGTCCTCGAGACCTAGCAAGTTTTGCTTAACTCTCTTAGGCTACTTTCACAGTAGCGTTAATATTTTCCGGTATTGAGATCCGTCATTCATTGTCAATGGAGACAAAACGTAACTGAACAGAACGGAAAGCTCCAAAATGCATTCCGTTCCGTTTGGTTGAGTTCTCATACCGGAGAGCAAACCGCAGCATGCTGCCATTTTCTTTCCGTCATGAGATGAGGAGCAAGACGGATCCGTCATGACCCACAATGCAAGTCAATGGGGACGTTTTCTCTGACACAATAGAAAACGGATCCGTCCCCCATTGACTTTCAATGGAGTTCATGACGGATCCGTCTTGGCTATGTTAAATATATTACAACCGGATCCGTTCATAACAGATGCAGACGGTTGTATTATCAGTAACCGGAGTGTTTTTGCTGAACTCTGCCGGATCCAGCAAAAACGCCAGTGTGAAAGTAGCCTAAAATAATCAGAAAACACCTGAAAATAGTCAGTGTTACCAGTGCTCCGTATATAGAGACAGCAGGGACATGTAGATAATTTGTTCTCTGCATTCAAAGTAAAAAAAGTAAATAAAGAATAGAAAGAAATCTGGAGAAAAAAAAATGCAAGTAAAAATGAACAAAAAAATTGATTTCTTTATTCACCCAAACACTCAATGGCATTGAGTGTTGGGTGAATAAATGAATCCACTTGTTTCTGTGAAGTCAGAATGCTGCCTTTCTTCCATAATTTTAGATAGATAGATAGATAGATAGATAGATAGATAGATAGATAGATAGATAGATAGATAGATAGATAGATAGATAGATAGATAGGAGAAATATAGATGATAAAGATATATGGGTAGATAAAGGATGCAGAAATAAATATATTTGTGAGATAGACAAGAAACATTAGATACATTATAAATATTATATATTATATTTAGACAACTGTGTTCCAGGCAGCTAATAGTTGAACAAAAACAGCTACAGTGGAGGAGAAGTGGGTGCAAAGGACAGGTCCTGTATATTCTCTGGAGGCTGCCTCCGCTCCTGTTAGTCCAGGGTCTGGTTATGTCTGCCAACAAGCAGCCCTTGTCATTTATTACATCACAGAGAGGAGAGAGGGGCAGCAAATATGTCAAGTCATTGGAGGGTGACACAGTAAACCACAGGAGCAGGCTAGAGGAGGCCATTACATTCACAGAGCAGGTCCTCCAGTGGGAGAGAGAGGAAGGGGACGGGGCCAAGGTCTGCCTGATGGCTGTGGAGCTGGTGCTATGGATGCAGCACCCAGCTCCTCACTACAGCATAAGGACCCTGCGGGCTACAGTGGGCGGAAGACCAGGGACCTTTCTGTGCTGTCTGTGCTCTTCTCAGGTCTGGCCACCAGCTCTCTTCCACATCTGTCTGGGCAGCTCAGGGGGCCTCATTTAGGGATGGGGGCCCTGGCCTGTTTGCCTACCCCCCTCACGTCGGCCCTGCATCTGAGAGCAAAAAATGTGGGAATGCTTGGGTTCCGGGTCTGGCATGGCTCCCCTACGAGGCAATTAGGGGAAGCTGTTCTTTTATTTTGAAAGGCCTGAGGATTTTCACAGCTATATTCCAATGTGGGCCAGGTGGCAGTACTACATTGGAATATACTGCATTTACTATTTAGCAATATCTTAAATACCATTGCTAAATAGAAATGGCCAAAAAACAAACAAAACTAAACTACACAAATGGAACGCTTATTTGTAGGAATGAGCGAACCCATGGATGTTCAGGTTCAACAGGCAGCTAAACTTTGTTTCAAATTTTGGTTTGGCTGCCGAACTTCACCCCGAACCCCATTAAAATCAACGGGGCCCCAAACGTTGGGGCTGAAAAATTGCTGTAAAAAAGTCATAGAAAGGGCTAGAGGGCTTCAAAAGGAACCAAAATGGGGGTAAGAACAGTACAATTGCCCTGCAAACAAATGTGGATAGGGAAATGGCTTAAAATAACATAAAATGCATCAAAATGAAAAATAATAATCTTGAACAAGGAGGCGGAGGTTCAAGTGGAGTAGGAAGTTAAAGGGGTGCTGCGGACATGGCGGTTTAGGTGGAAGAGGTGAAGGAGGCAGAGGAGGAAGCCAACACTGTATATTGTGTTTTTTTTTATTTGTCTGTTAATTCTGAGTCTGACCTAGAGCCATTTTTTGGGGTGCGGTCGGTATACTTCTCTACTCTGCCAATATAACACATAATCTTGAGCCAGGAGGTTGAGGTCCGAGTGGAGGAGGAGGTGGACATGGTGGTGTAGGTGGAAGAGGTGGAGGAGGTAGCTAACATTTGTTTATTGTTGTTGTTTTAATTTTCTTTTTCTTTTTGGTTTGTGGAGGCCCCAAAACATTGGGAACTGGCAAAGAGAAAGCACAAACTGCGCTGGAGTATCAATGGCTGGGTGCGGCCTGTATACTTCTCTTCTCTGCCCAAGGTATGGATAAGTCCAGTGGGATCCATGCCTGGTTCATTTTAATAAATGTGAGCTTGTCCATGTTGGCTGCGGACAGGCAAATGCGCCTGTCCGTGATCACACCCCCTGCTGTGGTAAACACACGTTCGAACTAGTGTTGAGCGAAGCGAGCTTCAGATGCTTCATCCAAAGTCGCTTTGTTCAAAACCTCGGAAAATGTGGAGATGTTTGGTGACACTGGTGGTGGGATTGCTGTCACATCCTCACTTTGAGGGGTGCCAGCTGGCCCTGTCGCTCCAGAGCGGGAGGAAGAGGCTGAGACCGCAGCAAAATAGGAAGGAGCATCAGATCTTTAAAGGTTTTTCAGGTGTGTACTCCACTGCCGCTCGTGATTTGCATTTAGATGCCTGGTCATGCAGCTGGTGCTCAGGTTTAGAACATGTATGCCTTGTTTCAGGCTCTGATTGCACAGCGTGCAAACCACCCATGTCTTGTCGACAGCACATTGCCTGCAGGAACTGTCACACCAGGGAACTCCTTTCAGCTTGCTTTGGTGTCCCTCGGCACGTTGGTCAGTAGCAGGCATACTTTTGCACCCTGCTCCCTCTTTTGCTGTGCGGCTGGCTCTACATGACCACTACCTCTTCCTCAGAACTGCACACATAACACGGATGACCTGGATGCCATGTAAGGTCTAGGACCTCATCATTCTCATCATCTTCCACCCACTCCTCACCCCTGCCCTCCTTGCTGGTCTGCATCTGTGTTTCGTCATCAGAGACGTGCTGCGGTGGTCCTCCCATGTCCTCATTCTCATGCATAAGTGGTTGGACATCAGTGCACTCAATCTCTTCCATTTCTGGGGCAGGAATAGGTGGATGTCTCACGGAAACCACGCCAGCAGAGTCATCAAAAAGTCATCAAAAAGCATAAGTGACTACTGCATGACTTGGGGCTTAGACTGCTGCTTGGCTGATGTGCAAGGGGTTGAGGTGGAAGACAGATGCCTGTGAGCCGCCGGTGCCAACGCTACGCTTTCAGCAGGGACCGGGTGGGAGACAATGTGAAGCAACTGGAGGCACTGTCAGCCATCCAATCTGCTACCGCCTCTACTTGTTCTGGCCTCACCATTCATAGAGCGGCAATAGGGCCCACAAAATGATGCAAAATGTCCTGTCTCCTGCGTGCACCAGAGGAAGGTGTTTCATTTCGGCGCGTAGCTGTCCTATCTCTGCAGCAGGAGCTCCAACACCACGACAGCCACGTCCCGTATTTGATGCTTTCCTCATTTTTTTCCTCAAAACACTGACATATGAATAAGGCTTCATGCTTCTTTCACATGTCATTAAATCATAGATGTGTTCTATCCATGTTCTCTACGGACAGCTCATGTTCCCATTGAGTTTAATGTGTTTATTTACACATCAGTGCTTGTGGTATATTTGTATAGTGACATTTCCCTCTTATCTCATTTAGTATATTCAAAAATTCTTTAGTATCTTTTAAACATTGTGGAATAGATCTCACTATGTGTTGTAAAAGAGAATCTCAATAAACTGCTGGAGGCTGTAATATTTTGAATGTTTAATTTATTGAACGAAAGAACTGTTTTATTAATGCATACTGGTCTCCGATGTCTCCTCCTCCTCAATCTGCCTCCATTTCATCTTTGGAATGTAATATGAGCATGGAATTTGAAAAGTCCATGTCATCGGCCTCATAGGCCACTAGAAAAACAAGAAGAAGAACATTACTCTGCTGCTTCTATTCTATACAGTGAAAAATCAGAAACCTGATACATCCATTATAATTCTACATTACATGACTCGTTAGATGACGATGTCTCCAGGTCTTTTAGTCTTCGGTAGAAGTCTTTCTTTTTTCTAGAACAGAGAAGATATTAAGTGATAATCCTGCAGGGAATAAAGCCACCAAATAGCTGACTATTCCATGTCTACAGCAGATCGTTGCACATATAAGAATGGTATCACAATGTTGGCACTAAAAATGTAACAATGGAGCGGACTGAAAAATGGCCGGTGTGGTGAGAGGTTTGGAGAAGGCAAATAGGCTCCTGACAATTTTACACTGAGGTGTCGGTAATGTCACTTCTACTCCGCTAAATCTACAGGTATGGACAGAACCTGCCACCAGGGTAGATGGTCAAGGCTGATTTACACCAGAACAGGAGGACCACAAGCACAGGGTCTCATTGCTTAGCATGGGGCTACGGTGTTTTCCTATTAAGGTGCTTTAAAGCACATGGCTCTTCCTGGCACCCCTGTAATGATGGGCGCAGGGGAAATGGTGACAAATACAACACGCAAACAGGATCCAGAGTAGGAAATGGTAAAAGTGCATTCAACTACCCTGAGAAATGACTGTATCCCCATATAAATCAATAAGGCTCCTGTGTACATGATAGATGTGTCATGTCTAACAATGCAGGGACTTACCTGTAATAAATAAATAGGCCGATGCCCGTGGCCGCTATAGCCGTCACTGCCACCGCTGCAATCGCAATCCTAATATTAATCTCTATTCAGGAATGAAATAAAAGAAAAATTATGATTATTGGCCAGAAAATGTAAGACTTCCCATAGAAGGATACAACATTACAGAAGAGATCTGATTGCTTGATATACACAATACTGGCTTTTTATAAGAACAGGTTCAAAAATATAAGGTCCCATACACATTCGGTGCCTCATGTACAGAGTTTACAACAAGACTGTTTTAACATTTACAGAAAATATATATAGAAAGCATAATGGATAGAAAATATTATGGTACAAACTTCTCATCTTGTCTCTTTCTCCTTCAGGAACCCTCAGAGGTTCTGGCAGAAATTCCGCACATAATGTGACCTCTGGTGTAATTGTGACATCACTGCCTAGTAACGCCTCTATTATGATGTCATCATGTGCTGATGTCATAATAAAAACTACCTAAACCTAGTAAGGCTGCAGTCAGGTGTGGCCTGTGAAGGTCTAGAATTAACCCAATTTACAAATAAATGTGTCCCCCATTGTGTGGAAGCTCACCCTGTGTACACCTTTACTTTCCAGTGAAATCCTCCGTAGGAAATGCTGATAGAACTGCACACTTTCCCCATTATAATAGTGGAAAAAAGTGAAAAATCAGCAAGAACAAACGTGCGGAGAAATCTTTACATTTGAGCATAGCTTTACCATCATTTACATAATAAAATTATTTTTTAGAATCAGTTTAATAAAAAATGCCATTTGGTTGGTAAGGGGACCGTTGCCCTGTGTTGGTCATGTATGAGGCCCTGTGTACACACTAGGAAAACAGAATGTGCACCGGTTACTCACAGCAATTAGCTTGCAGCCGGTATTTCACACCTTCAGTCTCCTTCCCTTGTAGATTGTAAGCTCTTTCAGATGAGGTTAGGGTGGCCACTGGCTTAACCCCAGAAAGCCTGACCTCAGCGTCCACGCCCCCGAATGGCTAAAGCATGCCCCCGATCTGTTAAGTCATGCCCCCATCACAGGCCGAAAAAAAAGGGGGTGGAAGAACTTTCAGAAGGGAAGGTGAGCTGGGGGCAGCCGGGGTGCTTCTCTCCCCCTCAGTCAGCCACAGGGAGCCATGTCTGCCAGCTTTAGTGATTGACTGGGGGTGACAGATACCTCAGTCAGTCAGTTTGTAGTTGCAGCTCACACTCATACAGCACAATGCTGCTGTCTGAGCGTGAGCTACTGAAAAGGAGGAAATCCCTGCGTCCGTCCAGGCCCTGCGCTGGACGGAGGACAGGGAGTCTGAAAGACGGACTGTCCAGCCTAAAACCGGACGTCTGGTCACCCAAGATGAGGTCCAGGGCCCTATGTACAGTTCCTGCTGCTCTAGGCACTTTAGTGTCCCCCCTCCCTATACACATACTGATGTCCGTACATAATTTAACTGATGGCCAAACGCTCCCTAGGCCGTCAGCTATCCCTCACGACTCCCCCATACACATACATGCTTAACTGACAACCACAATGCAAAAAAAAACTACAAAACACCATGGTACAGATTATACTAAGGCTGGGGTTTCCTTCACCAGTGTTGATAAGAAGCCACTGGAGTTAGATGCACCTCATTTATCGAGACGCGTACACCTCTTAATAAATTAGGCGTCTCTTTCAGCAGTCCATGCAGCTAAATACAAATCAATGCCAGCTATGAGCTCTGCCAAATTGTCATAGATGAGATCAGGAATTCTCTCTCCTACTCACACCAGATCCATACCAGTCAGTATAAGGCCTCATGTATACGACCATACTCCTTTTATGGACTACAAATCGCAGATCCGTAAAATACGTATTTGGCTCATTTGTCTGCATTTTACTTCCACCCATGTGTCCGCTCCGCAAAAAGATAGAGCATGTCCTGTATTTGGCTGCAGACTTTAATGGGTCTGCAAAAGATGTGAATGCAACACGGACCGCATATGTATCTTGTGGATCCACAATGGACGGTGCAGATTTGTAAGCAAAAAATCCACATGAAAATGGCATAAAAAATGTGATAACAATCACACATAAATCTGCTCAATTTATCGTGGTTTTGGTGCATTTTTTGTGCAGTTTTATGTGTTTTTTATTGAAGATTTTCTGTTTATGTTAACAACCCCACTGAAGCCAATGGGGAAAAACACTACATATAAAGTGTAGAGCGAAGTCGCACAATCAAATGTCATGCTGCGGATTTCAGACTCCCTGTCCTCCGTCCATCGCAGGGCCTGGACAGACGCAGGGATGTCCTCCTTTTCAGTAGCTCACGCATTATGCTGTCTGAACATGAGCTGCCGGCACAAACTGACTGACTGAGGCTTCTCTCACCCCCAGTCAGTCACTAGAGCCGACAGACATGGCTCCCTGTGGCTGACTTAGGGTGAGAGAAGCACCCCGGCTGCCCCCAGCTCACCTTCCCGTCTGAAAGTCCCCCCACACACACCTTTTTTTCAGCCAGCCATGTGGTCGTGGCTTAACGGAGCTGGGGGCGTAGTTTAGATGTTCATGGGCGTGGCCGGTGAGGTACGGCTTTCTGGGGTGAAGCCAGTGGCCACCATGGTATTACTACAGTATGTGGCACATGGGAGACTGTTACAGATTTTGCAAATCATTCCCCAAATTTGTACAGACCACGGTGCCTTCTGCGTGCCCTCTGTAGGTCTAATGATCCTTTGCAGTAATGACTCCCCTGTAGTGCACCCTATATAAGGCTCCACTGCCCCACATCGTGTCAGTATATATATATATATTCCCCCCCCCCCCAAAATTTCCAGTATATAATGCTCCTCCACCCCCCCAATAGAGCCGGGATATAATGCTCACTCCTTTATAGCCAGTATGCAATGTCACCCCTGTACAGCGCAAGAGTGTGAGGAAGGGTTTGTAAACAGGGCACGTGCCCCAGACGGAGGGGCTGGGAAAGGGGGGCACATAATGAAGCAGGGAGCCGTCTACTTCCTGCTTCATTGGTCTGCTGAGCTCCAGTGCTACCCCTCAGGCTGCCCATCATACTGCTGGCTGTTGGAGGAGCGCTGAAAGCCCGAGAATCAGCCTCCTGCACAGCTAGTAGCGCGATGTGTCTGGGGGCACATTGTGAGTGAAGCAGGTAAGTATTTCTATTCTTTTTTTTCATGGAGCTGGAGAGGGCACTGAGGGCCAAAGAGAGTCACGAGAAGAACATAACTACTGTGAGGTGGCACAAAAGTGGGCATAACAACAGTGAGGGGCACAAATGTGGGCATAACTACTGTGAGTGGGCACAAAGGTGGGCATAACTACTGTTACGAGCACAAACGTGGACATAACTACTGTGAAGGGGCAAAAAGAAGGACATAACTACAGTGAGTGGCCACAAGAAGGACATAACTACAATGAAGGGGCACAAAGGTAGTTATAACTATTGTGACAAGTACAAAGGTGGGTATAACTACAGTGATGGGCCACAAGGAGGACATAACTACTGTGAAGGGACACAAAGGTGGGCATACTGTAACTAATGTGAAAGGGCAAAAATATGTGCATAGAAACATAGAATGTGTCAGCAGATAAGAACCATTTGGCCCATCTAGTCTGCCCAATATACTGAATACTATGAATAGCCTTTGGCCCTATCTTATATGAAGGATGGCCTTCCGCCTATCCCATGCATGTTTAAACTCCTTCACTGTATTTGCAGCTACCACTTCTGCAGGAAGGCTATTCCATGCATCCACTACTCTCTCAGTAAATTAATACTTCCTGATATTACTTTTAAACCTTTGCCCCTCTAATTTAACCTCTTCAGGACACAGCCTTATTTCACCTTAAGGACCAGGCCATTTTTTGCAAATCTGACCAGTGTCACTTTATGTGGTGATAACTTTAAAACGCTTTTACTTAGCCAGGCCATTTTGAGATTGTTTTTTCATCACATGTTGTGCTTCATGACACTGGTAAAATTGAGTAAAAAAAAAAGCATTTTTATTTATAAAAAAATACCACATTTACCCAAATTTTGGAAAAATTTGCAAATTTCTAACTTTCAATTTCTCTACTTCTACAATACATAGTAATAACTCCAAAAATAGTTATTAATTTATATACCACATATGTTTACATAATGTTTGGATCATTTTGGGAATGAAATTTTATTTTTTGGGGATGTTACAAGGCTTAGAAGTTTAGAAGCAAATCTTGAAATTTTTCTGAAATTTTCAAAAACCCAATTTTTAGGGACCAGTTCAGGTCTGAAGTCACTTTGCAAGGCTTACATAATAGAAACCACCCAAAAATGACCCCATTCTATAAACTACACCCCTCAAGGTAATCAAAACAGATTTTACAAACTTTGTTAACCCTTTAGGTGTTCCACAAGAATTAATGGAATATAGAGATACAATTTCAGAATTTCACTTTTTTGTCAGATTCTGCATTTTAATAATTTTTTTCCAGTTACAAAGCAAGGGTTAACAGCCAAACCAAACTCAATATTTATGGCCCTGATTCTGTAGTTTACAGAAACACCCCATATGTGGTCGTAAACCGCTGTACGGGCACACGGCAGGGCGCAGAAGGAAAGGAATACCATACGGTTTTTGGAAGGCAGGTTTTGCTGGACTAGTTTTTTTGACACCATGTCCTATTTGAAGCCCCCCTGATGCAACCCTAGAGTAGAAACTCCATAAAAGTGACCCCATCTAAGAAACTACACCCCTCAAGGTATTCAAAACAGATTTTACAAACGTCGTTAACCCTTTAGGTGTTCCACAAGAATTAATGGAAAATAGAGATACAATTTAAAAATTTCACTTTATTGGCAGATTTTCCATTTTAATATTTTCTTTACAAAGCAAGGGTTAACAGCCAAACAAAACTCAATATTTATGGCCCTGATTCTGTAGTTTACAGAAACACCCCATATGTGGTCGTAAACTGCTGTACGGGCACACGACAGGGCGCAGAAGGAAAGGAATGCCATAAGGTTTTTGGAAGGCAGATTTTGCTAGACTGTTTTTTTTGACACCATGTCCCATTTGAAGCCCCCCTGATGCAACCCTAGAGTAGAAACTCCATAAAAGAGACCCCATCTAAGAAACTACACCCCTCAAGGTTTTCAAAACTGATTTTACAAACGTCGTTAACCCTTTAGGTGTTCCACAAGGAGTTATTGGCAAATGGAGATTAAATTTCAGAATTTCAATTTTTGGGTAAATTTTCCATTTTAATCCATTTTTCCCAGTAACAAAGCAAGGGTTAACAGCCAAACAAAACTCAATATTTATGGCCCTGATTTAGTAGTTTACAGAAACACCCCATATGTGGTCGTAAACTGCTGTACGGACACACGGCAGGGCGCAGAAGGAAAGGAATGCCATACGGTTTTTGGAAGGCAGATTTTGCTGGACTGTTTTTTTTTACACCATGTCCCATTTGAAGCCCCCCTGATGCACCCCTAGAGTAGAAACTCCAAAAAAGTGACCCCATTTTACAAATACGGGATAGGGTGGCAGTATTGTTGGTACTAGTTTAGGGTACATATGATTTTTGGTTGCTCTATATTACACTTTTTGGGAGGCAAGGTAACAAGAAATAGCTGTTTTGGCACCGTTTTTATTTTTTGTTATTTACAACATTCATCTGACAGGTTAGATCATGTGGTATTTTTATAGACCAGGTTGTCACAGATGCGGCGAAACCTAATATGTATACTTTTTTTTATTTATGTAAGTTTTACACAATGATTTCTTTTTTGAAACAAAAAAAAAATAATGTTTTAGTGTTTCCATAGTCTGAGAGCCATAATTTTTTCAGTTTTTGGGCGATTACCTTGGGTAGGGTATGATTTTTGTGGGATGAGATGACGGTTTTATTGGCACTATTTTGGGGTGCGTGTGACTTTTTGATCGCTTGCTATTACACTTTTTGTGATGTAAGGTGACAAAAAATGGTTTATACAGCACAGTTTTTATTTTACATTTTTTACGGTGTTCATCTGAGGGGTTAGGTCATGGGATATTTTTATAGAGCCGGTCGATACGGACGCGGCGATACCTAATATGTATACTTTTTTTTTATTTATGTAAGTTTTACACAATGATTTATTTTTTTAAACAAAAAAAATCATGTTTTAGTGTTTCCATAGTCTGAGAGCCATAATTTTTTCAGTTTTTGGGAGATTACCTTGGGTAGGGTATGATTTTTTCGGGATGAGATGACGGTTTTATTGGCACTAATTTGGGGTGCGTGTGACTTTTTGATCGCTTGCTATTACACTTTTTGTGATGTAAGGTGACAAAAAATGATTTATTTAGCACAGTTTTTATTTTAAATTTTTTACGGTGTTCATCTGAGGGGTTAGGTCATGTGATATTTTTATAGAGCCAGTCGATATGGACGCGGCGATACCTAATATGTATACTTTTTTTTATTTATGTAAGTTTTACACAATGATTTCTTTTTTTAAACAAAAAAAAATCATGTTTTAGTGTTTCCATAGTCTGAAAGCCATAATTTTTTCAGTTTTTGGGCGATTACCTTGGGTAGGGTATGATTTTTGCGGGATGAGATGATGGTTTTATTGGCACTATTTTGGGGTGCATGTGACTTTTTGATCGCTTGCTATTACACTTTTTGTGATGTAAGGTGACAAAAAATTGTTTATTTAGCACAGTTTTTATTTTACATTTTTTACGGTGTTCATCTGAGGGGTTAGGTCATGTGATATTTTTATAGAGCCGGTCGATACGGATGTGGCGATACCTAATATGTATACTTTTTTTTATTTATGTAAGTTTTACACAATAATATCATTTTTGAAACCCAAAAAAAAACATGTTTTAGTGTCTCCGTATTCTGAGAGCCATAGTTTTTACAGTTTTTGGACGATTAACTTAGGTAGGGTCTCATTTTTATCGGGATGAGATGATGGTTTGATTGGCACTATTTTGGGGTGCATTTGACTTTTTGATCGCTTGCTATTACACTTTTTGTGATGTAAGGTGACAAAAATGATTTATTTAGCACAGTTTTTATTTTTTATGGTGTTCATCTGAGGGGTTAGGTCATGTGATATTTTTATAGAGCCGGTCGATACGGATGCGGCGATACCTAATATGTATACTTTTTTTTATATATATGTAAGTTTTACACAATAACAGCTTTTTTAAAACAAAAATGATGTTTTAGTGTCTCCATATTCTGTGGCATAGTTTTTTTTATTTTTTGGGCGATTGTCTCAGGTAGGGGCTAATTTTTTGCGGGATCAGGTGATGGTTAGATTGGTTCTATTGGTGGGCAAACGCCTTTTTGATCGCTTGCTGTTGTACTTTTTGTGATGTAAGGTGACAAAAAAATGATTTATTTAGCACAGTTTTTATTTTTTACGGTGTTCATCTGAGGGGTTAGGTCATGTGATATGTTTATAGAGCCGGTCGATACGGACACAGCGATACCTAATATGTATACTTTTTCTTTTTCCCCTATTTTTTACTTTTTTTTTTTTTACTTTATTTGGGGAAAATTACGTTTTTGTTTATTTTTACTTGAAACTTTAAATTTTTGGGGGGGGAAACTTTCTTTTTTCAACTTTTTTTTTCACTTTATTTTTTGTCCCACTTTAGGACTTTTGGGGGTCTAATCCTTTACAATGTATTCCAATACTTCTGTATTAGAATTCATTGGCTGTATGAGTAATACTGTGTGTAACTACCCCACAAGTGACCCCATTTTGGAAAGAAGACACCCCAAGGTATTTCGTGATGGGCATAGTGAGTTCATGGAAGTTTTTATTTTTTGTCACAAGTTAGTGGAATATGAGACTTTGTAAGAAAAAAATAAATAAATAAATCATCATTTTCCGCTAACTTGTGACAAAAAATAAAAAATTCTAGGAACTTGCCATGCCCCTCACGGAATACCTTGGGGTGTCTTCTTTCCAAAATGGGGTCACTTGTGGGGTAGTTATACTGCCCTGGCATTCTAGGGGCCCTAATGTGTGGTAAGTAGTTTGAAATCAAAATGTGTAAAAAATGACCTGTGAAATCCTAAAGGTGCTCTTTGGAATGTGGGCCCCTTTGCCCACCTAGGCTGCAAAAAAGTGTCACACATGTGGTATTTCCGTACTCAGGAGAAGTTGGGCAATGTGTTTTGGGGTGTCTTTTTTAATATACCCATGCTGGGTGAGATAAATATCTCGGCAAAAAGACAACTTTTCCATTTTTTTATACAAGTTGGCATTTGACCGAGATATTTCTCTCACCCAGCATGGGTATATGTAAAATGACACCCAAAACACATTCCCCCAACTTCTCCTGAGTACGGCGATACAGATGTGTGACACTTTTTTGCAGCCTAGATGCGCAAAGGGGCCACATTCCTTTTAGGAGGGCATTTTTAGACATTTGGATCCCAGACTTCTTCTCACGCTTTAGGGCCCCTAAAATGCCAGGGCAGTATAAATACCCCACATGTGACCTTATTTTGGAAAGAAGACACCCCAAGGTATTCAATGATGGGCATGGCGAGTTCATCAAAAAAATTTTTTTTGCCATAAGTTAGCGGAAATTGATTTTTTTTTTGTTTTTTCTCACAAAGTCTCCTTTTCCGCTAACTTGGGGACAAAATTTCAATCTTCACTGGAACTCAATATGCCATCAGTGAATACCTTGGGGTGTCTTCTTTCCAAATGGGATCATTTGTGGGGTGTTTGTACTGCCCTGGCATTTGAGGGTCTCCGCAATCATTACATGTATGGCCAGCATTAGGAGTTTCTGCTATTCTCTTATATTGAGCATACGGGTAATGAGATTATTTTTTTTCGTTCAGCCTCTGGGCTGAAAGAAAAAATTGAACGGCACAGATTTCTTCATTCGCATCGATCAATGTGGATGAAAAAATCTCTGCCAAAAAAAAAAAAGGAGGGGAAAGGTCTGCCAGGACATAGGAGCTCCGCCAAACATCAATACCCACTTAGCTCGTATGCCCTGGCAAACCCGATTTCTCCATTCACATCAATCGATGTGGTCAATAAATCATTGCCGGGATTTTTATATATACACTGCTCAAAAAAATAAAGGGAACACAAAAATAACACATCCTAGATCTGAATTAATTAAATATTCTTCTGAAATTACTTTGTTCTTTACATAGTTGAATGTGCTGACAACAAATCACACAAAAATTTAAAAATGGAAATCAAATTTTTCAACCCATGGAGGTCTGGATTTGGAGTCTCACACTCAAAATTTAAGTGGAAAAACACATACAGGCTGATCCAACTTTGATGTATGTCCTTATAAACAAATCAAAATGAGGCTCAGTAGTGTGTGTCCGCCTTCCACTTGCTGTATGACCTCCCTACAACGCCTGTGCATGCTCCCTGATGAGGGGGGCGGACAGTGTCTGAGGGATCTCCTCCCCAGACCTGGACTAAAGCATCTGGCCAACTCATGGACAGTCTGTGGTGGCAACGTGACGTTGGTGGATAGAGCGAGGACATGATGTCCCAGATGTGCTCAATGGATTCAGGTCTGGGGAACAGACGGGCCAGTCCATAGCATCAATGCCTTCGTCTTGCAGGAACTGCTGACACACTTCAGCCACATGAGGTCTAGCATTTGTTTGCATTGGGAGGAACCCAGGGCCAACCGCACCAGCATTATGGTCTCACAAGGGGTCTGAGGATCTCATCTCGGTACCTAATGGCAGTCAGGATACCTCTGGAGAGCACATGGAGGGCTGTGCGGCCCTCCAAAGAAATGCCACCCCACACCATTACTGATCCAATGCCAAACCGGTCATGCTGGAGGATGTTGCAGGCAGCAGAACGTTCTCCACGGCGTCTCCAGACTCTGTCACTTCTGCTCAGTGTGAACCTGCTTTCATCTGTGAAGAGCACAGGGCGCCAGTGGCGAATTTGCCAATCTTGGTGTTCTCTGGCAAATGCCAAACGTCCTGCACGGTGTTGGGCTGTAAGCACAACCTTTACCTGTGGACGTCGGGCCCTCATATCACCCCTCATGGAGTCTGTTTCTGGACCGTTTGAGCAGACACATGCACAGGGCTCTGGCAGTGCTCCTCCTGTTCCTCATTGCACAAAGGCGGAGGTAGCGGTGTTGTCTATCCCATTTGCACAACAGCATGTGAAATTGATTGTCACTCAGTGTTGCTTCCTAAGTGGACAGTTTAATTTCACAGAAGTGTGATTGACTTGGAGTTACATTGTGTTGTTTAAGGGTTCCCTTTATTTTTTGAGCAGTGTACAAAGTGTTTGCAAAGTATATGAACCACCGCCACCTCCTCAGCTCAATTGCCTCGGCAAACGTATCTTTTACTGCAGAGAGTGAAATCTCGTCTTGCAGCGCCGCATACACTGACTTTTGTGTAATCTGACCGCCAGCGCAATGCTTCTGTCAGAATGCACATCAGTGCTGCAGCTGGTTCATCGGTTGGTCCACCTGGAAGGTAAAAAAAACTAAACAAAAACAAAAAACCAGGCCGCAACGCAATAAATTTATTAACTTTATAATAAAATTTGAACGGAGCATATAAACTTTATTTAACTTTTTGAACTGAATGTTAACTTTTTTGCTTACCGGAGTTTTTTTTTTTTTTTTTTTTTTACCTTTATAGGACAAACCTCTCCTTCCCCATGGGACAATGTGCAAAGCGCAAATCGCCCAAAGATGTGGCGAAGTACATTATGCACTTTATCCCAGGTGAAAGGAGAGGTTTGCAGCAGCGGTGAGTAAAAGGGCCCTAATAGCCCTGTGTGCCTGTCCTGTGAGATGCAATCCCTATGCTAAGTGTACCTGTGTGTGGTACTTCCGGAAACACTCCCCCTAAGCATAGGGCAGGGTGGGTCAGGGCAGTCAGGACAGAAATAGCGGGTGTCACGCCTTATTCCACTACTGCTACAGACACGACATCTTTTTCGGGGGGTGACGGTTGGGTTGAGGGTCCAGCAACGACATGGGGAAATGTCGCTCGTGTAGACGGCTCACTACACTGGTGGTTGGGGCCTTGGAACCTCCTGTATACAGGAGGTTCGCCATGATCTCTTCCTGAATTTGAGGAAGGATTCCCGTTCTCCCACGCCTTACTGTAGAGAACAAAATTATTGTACATCGCCAATTGAATCAAATATACAGACACTTTCTTATACAGCGTCTGGTGGTGCGTCGGGAAACTAAATTGGGAGCCAACATCTGGTATTGAAGTCCACCCCTCCCATGAGCGCATTATAGTCGTGGACTGAGAGGAGCTTTTCATGACAGGGTTGCCCGTTCAATTTGTATTGTCGTGTCTGCGTGAATGGAGGAGAGCATGTAAACGTCACGCTTGTCTCTCCATTTCACCCGCGAGCAGTTCTTCGTTACACAAGGCACCCTCTCCCCCCTTGCAAGATGGGTGGTAACGAGCCGTTGGGGGGAAGCCCTGGCTACTAGGTCGCACGGTGCCACAGCAGCCAATCTGTTCTAGGAACAAATGCCTGAAGAGGGGCACACTTGTGTAAAAATTGTCCACATAAAGATGGTACCCCTTGCCAAATAAGGGTGACACCAAGTCCCAGACTGTCTTCCCACTGCTCCCGAGGTAGTCAGGGCAACCGACCGGCTCCAGGGTCTGATCTTTTCCCTCATAGATCCGAAATTTGTGGGTATAGCCTGTGGCCCTTTCACAGAGCTTATACAATTTGACCCCATACCGGGCGCGCTTGCTTCGGATGTATTGTTTGAAGCAAAGGCGCGCGGTAAAATGTATAAGGGACTCGTCTACGCAGATGTTTTGCTCAGGGGTATACAAATCTGCAAATTTCTGGTTGAAGTGGTCTATGAGGGGCCGAATTTTGTGGAGCCGGTCAAAAGCTGGGTGGCATCTGGGACGGGAGGTGCTGTTGTCGCTAAAGTGCAGGAAATGCAGGATGGTCTCAAAACGTGCCCTGGACATAGCAGCAGAGAACATGGGCATGTGATGAATCGGGTTCATGGACCAATATGACCGCAATTCATGCTTTTTGGTTAGACCCATGTTCAGGAGAAGGCCCAGAAAAGTTTTTAATTCGGAAACTTGGATGGTTTCACCGGAAAGGCTGGGCATTAATAGCTTCCCGGGTTGGCGGCTATAAATTGAGTGGCATACCGATTTGTTTTGCACGACTAAGTCCAAGAGCTCACGCAGTCAAGAACAGCTCAAAAAATCCCAGTGCCGAACCGATCTGAGCTGTCTCAAACCCGAACTCCAGACTGGGCGGTGAAAGGGGGAACTACCGGTGCGGCTGAAGTTGGGGACTGCCAATCAGGGTTTGCCAGCACCTCCGGGACTCTAGGGGCTCTTACGGGCCTCTGTGCGGTGGCTGCGACGGGGTAACTACTGCAGTGCCACCGTACCAGCTTCAACTGCCCTTCTGAGTGCTCGCCCAACTTCACCATGTTGACGGCAGTGCTGGTACTAGGTCCAGGGAGGGCTGCGCTGCTGGTGTATGCCTCACACGTAATCCGACAGCGCCAGCCCCACTCTGCTGCTCTTGAAGCGGATCCTGCGCAACCTGTGGTCTAGCGACACGGGGCCGGGTACGCCTGGTGCTATCAGGGACCTCATCCTCCTCGTCCGAACTTTGGGTCAGACATGCCACTGCTTTCTACAGGTTCATATTTCTGACCCGCTAGATTCGTCAGATGAGGGTTCCCATTCCTCATCCGAATGGGTCAGAAGCCCTGTAGGCCTCTTCAGAAGAATACCCCCTGTTTGACATTTGGAATACTAAATTTAGGGGTATTCCCTGAGACTACCCAGAAAAAAAGCAAGCCTGTCTTACAAATGGGAGGCTAGCGAAGTACCGGAGGCCCGCTGCGATTGATTAAAAAATATCAAAACTGATTTTTTTATTGCCGCAGCGCTTGTAAAGTGATTGAGCAGTGATCAAAAAAAAATTATTTTTTTTTGTCACTGCGGCAGGGCGGGCGTGGGTGAAAGCACGTGTGGGCGACCGATCAGGCCTGATCGGGCAAACACTGCGTTTTGGGTGGAGGTTTGAACTAAGGTGACACTAATACAATTATAGATCTAACTGTGATCAGTTTTGATCACTTACAGATACTATAAAGTACAAATGCTGATTAGCAATACGCTAATCAGCGAATTAGTGACTGCGGCGCGGTGGGCTGGGCGCTAACTGACGCTAAACTACCTAACCAAGGGACATAAACTATCCTAAAACCTAACAGTCAATACTAGTGAAAAAAAAGTGACAGTTTACACTGATCACTTTTTTCCCTTTCACTAGTGATTGACAGGGGCGATCAAGGGGTGATCAATGGGTTAATTGGGGTGATGGGGGGTGATCTGGGGGCTAAGTGTGGTGTTGGGTGTACTCACTGTGATGTCTGCTCCTCTGCTGGAACCAACCGACCAAAAGGACCAGCAGAGGAGCAGAGAAGCCATTTAACACCTTATATTTATAAATATAAGGTGTTAGATGGCTTCTGATTCGAATTTTAAAAAATCAGCAACCTGCCAGCAACGATCATTGGCTGGCAGGTTGCTGACGAAATACTCCTTGAACTCGGGCCGGCTTTGAGCGAAATCTCGCGTCTCGCGAGATGACGCGTATATGCGTGACTCTGCGCAGAGCTGCCGCCTCCGGAACGCGATCCTGCATTAGGCGGTCCGGAGGCGGTTAAGTACCAGACCATCAGGGCGTACCGGTACGCCCTGTGTCCTGAAGAGGTAAAAACTATGTCCTCTTGTAGCAGCTCTGTTGAATCCCTTTATGTATTTAAAAGTTTCTATCATATCCCCTCTGTCTCGTCTTTCTTCCAAGCTATACATGTTAAGGTCCTTTAATCTTTCCTGGTAAGTTTTATCCTGGAATCCATGTACTAGTTTAGTAGCTCTTCTCTGAACTCTCTCCAAAGTATCAATATCCTTCTGGAGATATGGTCTCCAGTACTGTGCACAATACTCCAAATGAGGTCTCACTATGAGCACCTCCCTCTTTCTACTGGTAATGCCTCTCCCTATACACCCAAGCATTCTGCTAGCATTTCCTGCTGCTCTATGACATTGTCTGCCTACCTTTAAGTCTTCTGAAATAATGACCCCTAAATCCCTTTAGGACTGTATCACTGATTGTATAGTCTGCTCTTGGGTTTTTACACCTCAGGTGCATTATCTTGCACTCATCAACATTAGATTTTAGTTGCCAGATTTTTGACCATTCCTCTAGTTTTCCTAAATTCTTTTCCATTTGGTGTATCCCTCCAGGAACATCAACCCTGTTACAAATCTTTGTGTCATCAGCAAAAAGACACACCTTACCATCGAGGCCCAATTTTGCTGATAAAGATATTAAACAATATGGGTCCCAGAACAGATCCCTGAGGTACCCCACTGGTAACAAGACCATGGTCTGAATATACGCCATTGACTGCAACCCTCTGTTGTCTGTCCCTCAGCCACTGTCTAATCCATTCAACAATATGGGAGTCCAAGCACAAAGACTGTAATTTATTGATAAGCCTTCTATGTGGGACAGTATCAAAAGCCTTACTAAAGTCTAGATAAGCTATGTCTACTGCACCTCTGCCATCTATTATTTTAGTCACCCAATCAAAAAAATCAATAAGATTAGTTTGACATGATCTCCCTGAAGTAAACCTATGCTGTTTTTCATCGTTCAATCCATGGGATTTTAGATGTTCCACAATCCTCTCCTTAAGTATGGTTTCCATTAATTTCCCCACTATTGATGTCAGGCTTACTGGCCTATAATTGCCCGATTCCTCCCTACTACCTTTCTTGTGAATGGGCACAACATTTGCTAATTTCCAATCTTTTGGGACGACTCCTGTTACCAGTGATTGGTTAAATAAATCTGTTAATGGTTTTGCTAGTTCTTTTAAAAGCTTTTTTAATAGCTTTGGGTTTATCCCATCAGGCCCTTTTGACTTATTTGTATTAATTTTAGACAGCTGACTTAGAACCTCTTCCTCTGTAAAGACACATGCATCAAAAGATTAATTAGTCTTCCTTCCTAACTGAGGTCCTTTTCCTTCATTTTCCTTTGTAAAAACTGAACAGAAGTATTCATTTAGGCAGTCAGCTACTTCTTTATCTTCTTCCATATACCTTCCTTCTTTTGTTTTTAATTTGGTAATTCCTTGTTTTAGTTAACTTTTTTTATTTATGTATCTGAAGAATGTCTTATCGCCTTTTTTCACTGACTGAGCTAATTTGTCTTCTGCCTGTGCTTTAGAAGCTCTTATAACTTGCTTGGCCTCTCTCTGCCTAATCTTATAAATTTGCCTGTCATCCTCGTTTTTTTTTTTATTTTTATAATTACTAAATGCTATCTTTTTGTTTTTAATGATTTTGGCCACTTCTGCTGAGTACCACAGTGGTCTTTTCCTTTTTTTGCTTTTACTAACAAGCCTAATGCAATTATCTGTTGCCTTTAATAGTGCCAATTTTAAGTAGTCCCATTTCTCCTGGACTCCATTGAAACTTTTCCAATCTGATAGGGACTTGTATACCTCTAATCTAATTTTAGAAAAGTCAGTTTTTCTAAAATCGAAAACTTTTTTTGGTGTGATGTCACTCAGTCACTGTACTTATAGTAAACCACACTGACTGGTGATCACTAGATCCCAAGCTTTCCCCTACAATAATATCAGATACCAAATTCCCATTTGTGAATACTAAATCTAAAGTGGCCTCCTTCCAGGTTGGCTCCTCAACTACTTGCTGTAAAGATAATCCCAGTAGGGAATTTAAAATATCTGTACTCCTGGCAGAACTAGCTATTTTGATTTTCCAGTTTATATCAGAAAGATTAAAGTCTCCAAAAATGATAACTTCCCCTTTCAATGTAATTTTAGCTATTTCCTCAACTAGTAGATCATTTAATTCTTTGACTTGGCTAGGTGGTCTATATATCATACCTACACGAGTTACCTTATGATTATCAAGCTGCAACGTAACCCAAACTGACTCTAAATTGGTCTCGCTAACTTGTATTAAATTAGATGTTATGATATCTTTCACATACAGGGCCACCCCTCTCTCTTTCTTGCCTTCTCTGTCTTTCCTATATAGAGAGAACCCTGGTATTGTTATATTCCAGTCATTACTCCCATTGAACCGTGTCTCAGTAACAGCCACTAAATCTATATTCTCAGATGCCATTATAGACTCAAGTTCATTGATCTTATTCCCTAAACTGCGAGCATTTGTAGACAAGATTCTGAGCTTGTAATTTCTTAACCTATTTGCTACTGGCATCTTCTGGCATTGTTCCGGGGGGCAGTCGGACTTCTGGATTATCACTCTTTTGCCCCCCTTTCCTAGTTTAAATGCTCCTTAGCAAATACTTTGAACTGTTCACTGAGGACATTTGTTCCCTTGAGAGAAAGATGCAAACCATCTTTCTTGTACAGTTCTTTTCCATTACAACGAGAGCTAACATGAGACTAAAAGCCAAACCCTTGGTTCAGACACCATTCACCAAGCCATACATTGAATTCCTTAATGCATATCTTCCTGTCATGCTGAAGGTTATGTACAGGCAAAACTGCAAAGAATGAAACAGTCGATGCAACCTCCCGTATATCAATACCAAGTGTGTGAAAAGCTTCCTTCACCTTTGAAACCTCATTGCAAGCCAGATCATTTGTCGCAAGATGGACAATAACATCCACCTCCCTTTCCTGCTTTGCTTACCTAACAATATTAAGGATACGTCGTCTGTCCCTGCTAGCGGTAGCACCAGGGAGACATCTCACAAAACCATTTTCCTCAAACTTCACACCTCTTATGATAGAATCGCCCACCAACAGCTGCTTACTATCAGTCCTCACCTTATTCTTTTTGTCTTTGGCTGCAGTCTTGCATACTTTAGTCATAGGAGATGATTGTTACTCACCCACTGTGCCTCCGCCATCCTCCATGTTGCTCTTGCGCTTTGAAAGTGCAGCAAATGAATTTGACTGTGGGACATGTCTTCTATCCACAACTCTCAGTCTACCAGAACCTGCAGTAACCCATCTTCCATTTCTAGGGGGCCTCTGTGGCAGTGGCATTGCAACGTTCGCAGTCTGAGTTTGTTTAACAGTTAATTTGCAAATCTCAGATTTCAAAAATGAATTTTCCTGCTGCATTATGGAGAGCTGCCTACAGATCAGACAGCATCCAAACCTCCGAAGAGTGGAACCTGAAAAAAATAAATAAAAAATTCCTCCACAGAACCAGGTCTGCCATTTTAAAGAGGGAAAAGATTTTAAGCAAACAAATCTTACTTTTTTAGGTTGTATCAACCTCCAGATTACCTCCTGAGTATCTCCTGAATATCTTAGATGCACTTAGTAATGCTGCAAGCTATAATTAGGCAAGCTAATACTATGTTGCTATATATACACAAAAGCTCCAACAACAAATTTAACACCTTAATCACCCTATGCTCATTTCCAATCAGACAATAGAAAAAATCTGTCTAACAAATTCCTTACCTGTTTTGAAGCACAGTGTCTGAGTAGCCACCAAAAACACAGCTGAAGTTAGTCTCCTGAATATCTCAGATGCACTTAGTAATGCTGCACTTGAGAACGCTGCAAGCTATAATTGAAATAAAATAAAATATAATAACTAATGAATAAATAAATATATATATAACTAATGAATAAATGAAATAACTAATGTGAGGGGGCCACAAGGTGGTCATAACTACTGTGAGGGTGGCACAATGTGGGCATTTATGCTTCAAAGGAGGCACAATGTGGGCATAACTACTGTGAGGGGGCACAATATGGATATTAGTACTGTGTGGTAGCACTAAGGGAAAATGCCCTAGATTACCCTGTTATGCATTGGGATGGCTAGGTCTTACAGGACCAGCACAGCGCACCCCGTAGGTATTTACCAGGTACAGTCACAATCCCTTCCTTGTGTGATTATTCTTTTTGCTCTATCACCACAGGGACCTTCTTCTGTATCCAGCAGACATCACGCCAATGCTAGTGACACCCTGGATGAGATAGGACCAATTGGTTCTTTTGTTTATTAGATAAATAGGAATATGTTTAAGACAGACACTCTACATCTGAAACCATCCAGAGAATATCTTTCCTTGAATCACCATTTAATATTGTACATCTTCATTCCATATAGATAAGTATTTACATCTGCACATAAAAAAATTAAAAAAATTAAAATAAAAATAACAGTAAAATATATATTAATAACATACAGTGGCAATACCAAGAAAGGTGCATGTATGATAGATCTGCTGATGACGTATACAGTGGTACTGGATAGTATCTATCATCCATACAATCGTCAAAACATTGCCACATTAGGTCCAATAATTATGTGATGGTCTTATAAATGTAATTATGTTGATAACACAATTTGTTACTCCCACACAGTTCTATATAAAGATACTGTACAGGGAGTGCAGAATTATTAGGCAAGTTGTATTTTTGAGGATTCATTTTATTATTGAACAACAACCATGTTCTCAATGAACCCAAAAAACTCATTAATATCAAAGCTGAATATTTTTGGAAGTAGTTTTTAGTTTGTTTTTAGTTTTAGCTATTTTAGGGGGATATCTGTGTGTGCAGGTGACTATTACTGTGCATAATTATTTGGCAACTTAACAAAAAACAAATATATACCCATTTCAATTATTTATTTTTACCAGTGAAACCAATATAACATCTCAACATTCACAAATATACATTTCTGACATTCAAAAACAAAACAAAAACAAATCAGTGACCAATATAGCCACCTTTCTTTGCAAGGACACTCAAAAGCCTGCCATCCATGGATTCTGTCAGTGTTTTGATCTGTTCACCATCAACATTGCGTTCAGCAGCAACCACAGCCTCCCAGACACTGTTCAGAGAGGTGTACTGTTTTCCCTCCTTGTAAATCTCACATTTGATGATGGACCACAGGTTCTCAATGGGGTTCAGATCAGGTGAACAAGGAGGCCATGTCATTAGATTTTCTTCTTTTATACCATTTCTTGCCAGCCACGCTGTGGAGTACTTGGACGCGTGTGATGGAGCATTGTCCTGCATGAAAATCATGTTTTTCTTGAAGGATGCAGACTTCTTCCTGTACTACTGCTTGAAGAAGGTGTCCTTCAGAAACTGGCAGTAGGACTGGGAGTTGAGCTTGACTCCATCCTCAACCCGAAAAGGCCCCACAAGCTCATCTTTGATGATACCAGCCCAAACCAGTACTCCACCTCCACCTTGCTGGCGTCTGAGTCGGACTGGAGCTCTCTGCCCTTTACCAATCAGCCACAGGCCCATCCATCTGGCCCATCAAGACTCACTCTCATTTCATCAGTCCATAAAACCTTAGAAAAATCAGTCTTGAGATATTTCTTGGCCCAGTCTTGACGTTTCAGCTTGTGTGTCTTGTTCAGTGGTGGTCGTCTTTCAGCCTTTCTTACCTTGGCCATGTCTCTGAGTATTGCACACCTTGTGCTTTTGGGCACTCCAGTGATGTTGCAGCTCTGAAATATGGCCAAACTGGTGGCAAGTGGCATCTTGGCAGCTGCACGCTTGACTTTTCTCAGTTCATGGGCAGTTATTTTGCGCCTTGGTTTTTCCACACGCTTCTTGCGACCCTGTTGACTATTTTGAATGAAACGCTTGATTGTTCGATGATCACGCTTCAAAAGCTTTGCAATTTTAAGAGTGCTGCATGCCTCTGCAAGATATCTCACTATTTTTGACTTTTCTGAGCCTGTCAAGTCCTTCTTTTGACCCATTTTGCCAAAGGAAAGGAAGTTACCTAATAATTATGCACACCTAATATAGGGTGTTGATGTCATTAGACCACACCCCTTCTCATTACAGAGATGCACATCACCTAATATGCTTAATTGGTAGTAGGCTTTCGAGCCTATACAGCTTGGAGTAAGACTACATGCATAAAGAGGATGATGTGGTCAAAATACTCATTTGCCTAATAATTCTGCACTCCCTGTATACTTCAAATATAATGACACACATTTATATATGTTGGTACATAATTGGTTACATCCACAGGAACTTTGCCTCCTTATATGGATAATTATCTCCTCCAAAGAAAGTTTGATGTTAGTGATAACTGTGAGTCTGTTTGTTAGTTTGCCACATCCAAAAATGTTGCTATCAAATGTCACTTAATTAGTATTGTGTCCGTTATATCTGCAGTTTACTCAGTCGTAATAGTGGAGGTACTGTATCTCATTAAACAGTGTTAAATGCCTGTAAATAGCAACCGCCGGACCTGGCATCCCACGTGGCGGTCTCTGTTACCTTCTTCCCACAGCCTGCTCGGCTTGTGTTACCTCCACTCCCAGCTGCGTTCTCTACAATCCCTGAAGATGATACCTGGCATCCCACGTGACTCCGTAGGTTGGTGCTTAGCATCCCAAGTATTTCAATGCACTGGCTCCAGCCTTCTTCCCACACTATGGCGCATTGGGGGATTGTGGGAGGAGGGTTAAGTAGTCCTTAAAGCGCTTTACTTGGTCAATAATAAAGTGATATTTCTCGCCCCTTGAGAAAGCGGAGCGAAACGTACGTCGGGGTGCGCTCACAGCTGACCGGAGGTTGGATCCCTGTCTTGTACTACTGCCCATGTATTTTCTGTTTCCTCTACCTGTAGTTTGCATATCCGTTGTTGGTTTCTTTTCGGTAACTTGTGTGGATTGCTTGCATACAGGGGATTTGGGAATATCAGATAACTTGCTGGATATTACTGGTACATACATTTCTTTTTGGCACTGCTCAATTGTTTTTGTGCCTTGTTAACTTTGACATTGGGATCTTATACCATGCCAGTCAGCATGTGAGCTACCATTCGCAACACCATCTTCATTGCTGCTATACCTTTTTAGATTATTGTCCATTATCATGTGTTGCTGTAATTATTTGTATTTAATTACTCAATAAAACTTTATATATTCTTTGTATATTTTGTGTATGTGTATCCCTATGGGGTTTGCTTTTTGGTTTCTATAGTGTGGAGTTGACAGCAGCAGCATCAGGATACCACAGAGTGGCAAGGTGACATAGTGTGGAGATGGCAGCAGCAGCAGGAGGATACCACAGAGTGGCAAGGTGACATAGTTTGGATATGGCAGCAGGAGACCACAGAGTGGCAAGGTGACATAGTGTGGAGATCGCAGTAGCAGGAGGATACCACAGAGTGACAAGGTGACATAGTGTGGAGATGGCAGCAGCAGGAGGATACCATAGAGTGGCAGGGTGACAGTGTGTAGATGTCAGTAGCAGCATCAGGATACCACAGAGTGGCAAGGTTACATAGTGTGGAGATGGCAGCAGCAGCATCAGGAAACAACAGAGTGGCAAGGGGACATAGTGTGGATAAGTCAGCAGCAGCAGGAGGATACCATAGAGTGGCAAGGTGACATAGTGTGGATAGGGAGGTAGTCAGAAGAAACCAATCTCTTTTATCAAAGCGTTGGTGTGGCACCATGGATGATCTAGTCTGATGCATCAGGAATTGGTGGTTGGAAATCCTGGCTGATCCATGCCTGATTCATCTTGACAAAGGTCAGTCTCTCCACATTTTGGGCAGACAGGAAAGTTCTCCTTGGGGTAAATAGGCCCCCGCCGCACTAAACACCCGCTCTGATGCCACACTATTGGCTGGGCAGGACAGCTTTTCCAGGGCAAACTCTGCTAGTTGCGGGCACATATCCAGTTTGGCTGCCCTGTAGTCCAGCGGATCTTCAATGTGGGTTGGCAGGGTGCTGTCTAAGTATGTCATGCAGCCATGGCAGTGGAACGTGAGTGCAGAGGGCCCCCCGGACACACCTGCGAGAGAATGGACGATGGCGCAGATAGGCAGCGGCCAACTGACTACATAGGATGTCTCTGTAGTAGTTCAGTTTGTCCTCCCTTTCAGTGGGTGTAAAAAAGGCCCCTATTCTGGAACCGTATTGAGGGTCCAACAAGGTGGAGAGCCAGAAGTCATCCCTCTGCTGAATGGTGACAATTCGACTGTCACAATTCAAACAAGTGAGCATGCATCGGGCCATTTGCACAAGTGACTCGGAGGGAAAGGGAGGACTACAGCACCAGCAACTTGGACAGGAGCACGTTCACCTTCTGTGCCGATGGATGCAGGCACGCATACTGCTGTCTCTTAGCAATCGCTTCGGTGATCGATTGCTGACAGAATGACTGATGAGCAGTAGGAGCAGGAGCATCTGGACCAGCAGAAGATGGGAATGACAGAAACATCCCTTTGGCTGAGGTGGTGGAGCCTTGACTGGCTCAAACTAGGTGTGTGCCACTGGGTGATGCAGCGGTTGCTGCGGCAAGCTGGACCACCACATCAGAGCCACGGTTTTCCCAGGCCACTGTATGGCAACGCTGCATATGTTGACGCAGGGCCATAGTGCCAATATTGGCACCCTGGCCACGCTTAACCTTCTGCCCACAGATTCTACATATGGCCACGTTAACCTCCTCTGGCAGCTTTATAAAAAACTGCCACACCGCACTGACTGACTGCTATCGCCACTGCCTCCGTGAACCCTTGCACCACTACTTCCCGGGCAGGTAGCCTGCTGCAAAGCAGGTGGTCTACCCCCGTCACATTTTGCTCCCAACCTCCCACATCTGCCACCCTGCTGACTCCAAGCCATGCTACCAACTTGCTGGCTAAGCTTCTGCCTTACGGGCAAGCTGCCACCCTCTTCTCCTGATGATGATGAAACCCCTTCTGCACCCGGCTCCCAAGTGCGATCGGCTTCATCATCATCGAGTAGTGTCTGCACATCACTGATGTCCTCCTCAACGGTCTCTGGGTCAGGAGCCTGACCGCTCGCAACACCACCTCCCACACCACTCTCCTCATCACTACTTGCAGCCTAGCGGAGGAAGCGGCGGATGTCGCCTCCAGATCTTGGCTGGGCAGTAGCTGCTGACTGTCCTCTAGTAGCTCCTCCTCGCTGTATAGTGGAGCTGAGCCCACAGCATACATAACTTCTCTGGCTAAGGGAACAGAAAAGGACAGAGGCAGTTTGAGGACAGGTAAGGGCACAGGGCCTGCTCCCAGGCCATGCCAACTAAGGGTTGTGTCTGACGAACTCACCGACTGTTGGTTGGGGGTGTCTGATGTCACTTGGGATGAAGTGGATGACCAAGTTACCCAATCAAGAACTGCTGGGCTGCTGGTCAAAACATGACCGCTAGATGAGGCCTCTCGCTGCGACTCCTGCTGCCATGCGCTCTTACTCTGCAGCGAGCTCTGTCTGTGCCAGAAACATTTAGGCCTCTTCCCCTCCTCTGTGCATGGCCTGGCACTTCTCTGTCTGACATACTTTTAGCTGAACTAAATAAATTAAAAGCAAATTAAAACACCCCTAAAAGCGAAGAAAATATTTTTATTTCTGTACTGAAATAGGCCACTAAACGCTTTCGCCACAAATAATTGCAACAGTGAAGTGCGTATATATTTTTCTTTCTGTACTGAAATAGGCCAGTAAATGCTTTCAACACATATAACTGCAGAAGTGAACTGAGAATATATTTTTCTTTTTGTACTGAAATAGGCCAGTAAACGCTTTTGCCAGAAATAAATGCACCAGTGAAGTGCGTATATATTTTTCTTTCTGTACTAAAATAGGCCAATAAACGCTTTTGCCAGAAATAACTGCATGAGTCAAGTGCGTATATATTTTTCTTTCTGTACTGAAATAGGCTACTAAACGCTTTGACCATAAATAACTTGTAGGAAGGCTCAAGGGGAAGTCATTGATGGAAGGTATGTGTCACTGAGATTCCTGGCCTCGGTGAGGTAAGAGCCGGTAGTTTTAAGTGTCAGCGGTAGCTAGTGCTGACTGACACTGTTTTATTGTTAGTGTGGCTGTAAAGCCGATCCGGGCCAGCTCTTACTGGGAGTAGCCAAAGTGCTGGGTGGGTGGCTGCTCCCCAGGCTCCAGGCCTGGTCTTTTTTGGCCTATATAAAACCCAGCCAGCAGTCTCAGCTGGGTGTTAGTTTTTTCCTCCACCTGATAGAGAAGCTGGGGAGTCTCTGAGTTTTGGGACCTGTGAATTTGTGCCGTGCTAAAGGACTGAAAGCCGCATGCCGGGAAACAGGCCCCTAAAGCCTGCTGTGAACTGAGGATGGAAAACTGCTAACCAGGTGAAGATTTTGTTCTATGGACATTGCATGGTGTGAACAAACACCAAGACTGTGAACGGTCATTTTGTTTTTCCTTATGTGTGAATAAACACCGAACTGTTTAAGTTAAGGACTTTGTGATTGCCTCTATACTGCGTCCGCTAGCCTGTCTACCAGAGCAAAACCCCACAATTGGTGTAGATGCGGGAAAACGCAGTGAGGCAGACCTGAAGGCCGCAAAAAATTTTTTGTTTTTCTCGGGCACAAGTGCATGTCCTACATTAAGCCGGCAAGGTTACGACCCGTGTCTCCTGACAAAATGTAGGCTAACCTACAGCAGCGGGAGGCTAACAAGAAGCAGCAGGAAACTAACCAGCTGCTACTACAACATGTCATGCCATTGACAGCGTCCGGAGCGTCCCAAAACGTCCACGATGCCCGGAAAGCTGTCCGTGCGGCGATCCCTAAAATGTCCCCCTCGGATGACGTTGAGACCTATATGGCGATGTTGGAAAAGGTGGCCATGAGTGAGAAGTTACCCCGAGACCAGTGGGCTGATATTGTCACTCTGTTCCTGGCATCTAGGCCCCAGCAAGTGTTTTTTGATCTTCCTGATGACCAAGCGGCCGACTACCCAAAAGTAAAAGGTGAGATCCTGGCGAGACTGGGGGTGAATGTATTGGTCCGGACTTAGCGAGTGCACCAGTGGGAATTTAACTCGGCTGAACCCGCCAGAACACAATATTATGACCTGCTACACCGGTTGCAGAAATGCCTCCAGCCTGACATATTGACTCCCACTGCTATGCTGGACCGTCTGTTGGCAGATGTGTTTTGGAGGGCTTTGCTATACCCTGTCCAGCACTGGATCGGCCAGGTGTCTCCTGGTAATGCCTTAGAGATGGTCGACCTGGTGGAACGCTACGAGACCACCAGAAATCTGTAGGGGGGTTCTTTTGGGACGGGGCCCGTCAAACCCCGGATATCTCCACCCCAGACCCAGTGGCCGGTGCCAGCCAAACCCGCCCGGGACACATCCCCTGCAGACCCAGCCCCGGTGGTTTGCTGGCGGTGTCATGAGCCTGGACACATAAGGGCCGACTGTCCCCATCGGGCTGAACCCATGGATACCAACTATGGCTAACACCACTCATTGTATGGCAGGAATCTGTGTGCCACAGGTACCTCAGAGACTGTAGACAATAGCCACCTGTGCCAGGTGGAAGTTGGGGACACTCTGGCGGTGGCACTGCTGGATTCAGGGAGCCTGGTGTCCCTGGTAAGAGCTGCGCTGGTGCGGCCCGTCGAGTATACTGGCCGAAGGGTCGGTGTTGTGTGCATTCATGGGGACTTAAAGGACTATCCCACTGCCCTGGTCTCTATATCAACAGTGGCCAGCAGGTGGACTAATGAGGTGGGCGTCACCACAAAATTACCGTATGAACTAATAATTGGGAGAGACTACCCTGGTTTCCCGGCACTATGGCCGGACACGAAAGTTACCGATACCCGTGAGACAGATGTGACCCTAGCAGAGTGGCCCGGCTCAGGGGGGAGAACAGAACCCTAGGAGCCTGAGTCTGAAAGGCCAGCGGTAGGGGTGACCGCCACTTCGGTGGAAGAGGGGGAGACTACCCCGCTAAGTGTGATGGTGGGAGACATGAAGGACTTGCTGCCAGGTCTGGAGCTAGCCGACCTCAATGTCTCCAGGGATAATTTTGGTACTGCACAACATCGGGACCGAACCCTATCCCAAGTCTGGAAAAATGTATTAATAATAGATGGGGAACCACAACAACCGGGGGCAGAGTCGGTGTTTCCCCATTTTAGGGTTCATCAAGAGATGTTGTATCGAGTAAACTAGCTGCGAGGTGAATCCATTGAACAGTTCGTGGTGCCCCAGGCTTATCGCAAACTCGTGTTAGAGTTAGCCCACCAGCATGTTCTCGGGGGTCATCTGGGAATGCAAAAAACACAGGATCGGATTCTACAGTGGTTTTACTGGCCCAGTGTGTTCAGAGAGGTAGAAGAATATTGTAAGTCTTGCCCAACCTGCCAGAAAACTAGCCCCAGCCACATTTCCGTAGTCCCCTGGTACCCCTTCCAATTATCAAGGTCCTGTTCGAGCGAATTGCTATGGATCTCGTAGGCCCGGTACGGAAGTCTGCTAGAGGACACCAACACATCTTGGTTGTCCTCGACTACGCCACTCGGTACCCGGAGGCGGTGCCACTGCGGCATACATCAGCCAAACTCCTAGCTAAGGAGTTAATGTAGATGTTTTCTCGCCTGGGTTTGCCTACATAGGTTCTAACTGACCAAAGGAGCCCTTTTATGTCTAAGGTCATGAGCATGAGTTGCTCCGCATAAAACAGCTACGGACGTCCATGTATCATCCGCAAACGGATGGCCTGGTAGAGAGGTTTAATCAAACATTACAAAATATGCTAAAAAAGAGTGGTCTCTAAGGATGGCATGGACTGGGACCTTCTTCTGCTCTATCTCATGTTTGCAGTGTGAGAGGTGCCCCAGGCCTCTACTGAGTTCTCGTCCTTCAAACTGCTATACGGCAGACACCCTTGCGGTCTGTTGGATGTGGCCAAAGAGGCGTGGGAACAACAACCCACACCGCACAGCAGTGTTGTTGAGTACGTCACCCAGATGCAAGGACAGATGGAAACAGTTTTACCTCTGGTTAGGGAGCATATGGAGGCAGAGTAGCGAGCCCAGAGTAGAATCTATAATCGGCAGGCTCGGGTCCGGACCTTTAACCTGGGTGATCGGGTATTGGTTCTGGTACAACCATAGACAGTAAGTTCCTAGCAAGGTAGCAGGGGCCCTACGAGGTGCTTGAAAAAATTTAAGAGGTATATTACAAGGTACACCAGCCAGGGAGGCGAAAGCCGGAGCAGGTGTACCATGTGAATATGCTCAAACTCTGGAAAGATAGGTAAACCTGTACAGAAGACAGCCCACGACCAGGGTTCCTAGGGGAAGCAGTTTCGGTCCCTCTGTCTGAAGCAAGGGAAGCAGCTGCCACAGTGAAAATTGCTGACAGCCTCTCCTCTAAACAGACTCAGGAAGCCAGGGAGTTCATTCACGGATGTGTTCTCGGACCTCCCTGGATGCACTTCCATAGTCCGACATGACATTATCACTGGGCCTCAGGCGAAAGTCCGGTTAAAACCATACTGGGTACCCGATGCTCGGTGACAAGCCATCGCGGAGGAAGTGCAGCTAATGCTCCAGCTAGGTGTCATCGAGGAGTCAAAAAGTGAATGGGCCAGTCCGATAGTCTTAATACTCAAGCCGGACAGGACATTGCGGTTCTGTAACGACTTTCGCAAACTGAATGAGGTGTCCAAGTTTGACTCATATCCCATGCCCTGAGTGGATGAGCTTATTGAGAAGTTGGGCCAAGCCAGGTATTTTGCTGTGTTGGACCTCACTAAAGGGTACTGGCGGGTACCCTTGAAGGAGGCTGCCAAGGAAAAAACGGCTTTCATTACGCCAAAGGGGCTGTATCAGTACATGGTATTACCCTTAGGTCTACATGTCGCTCCCGCCACATTTCAAAGGCTAATGAAGATTGCACTCCGTCCACATCGCTGGTACACTTCGGCATACCAGGATGATATCATTGTCCACAGCACCGACTGGGAAAGTCACCTACCTAAAGTACAGGCTGTAGTGGACTTTCTTAGGAAGGCTGGCTTAACCGATAACCCCAAAAAGTGCGCGATAGGGTTAGACCCTATCTATTAGGGGTATGTAAATGGGCGTGGAATTATCAAACCTCAGGTGAACAAAATTAAGGCAAATTTGAATTGGCCCCGACCTGTCACTACTCGGCAAGTAAAGTCGTTGTTATGGGTATGGTGGGATACTATATGAGGTTTGTCCCCAATTTTGCTACAGTCGCCGTACCATTGACAGGCCTTTTGAAGGGACGCAAGTCAGTGACGGTTCAGTGGAATGAGCAGGCGGAAAAGGCTTTCTCTGCTTTGAAGTCTGCCCTGTGTGGGTCCCCAGTATTGGTGATGCCTGACTTCAAGAGGGAGTTTGTGGTACAGACCGATGCCTCTGAAGTAGGCCTCGGAGCTGTACTCTCTCAGGACATCAATGGGGAGGAACATCCTGTTGTTTTCCTGAGCCGCAAACTTACCCCAGCCGAGACTTGGTACAGTATAGTGGAGAGAGAGTGCCTGGCCATCAAGTGGCCACTCGAGTCTCTCCGCTATTATCTGATGGGGAGAAAGTTCCGTCTGGTGACCGACCACTCCCCTCTCAAGTGGATGAACCAAGCCAAAGAGAGGAATACTCGGGTCACCAGATGGTTCTTATCTTTACAAAACTTCAAGTTTTCTGTGGAACATAGGGCAGGCAGGTTACAGGGAAACGCAGATGCTCTGTCCCGGGTACACTGTCTGGCGGGTGTTCACCCCCTCAGGGTTGAACAAAGGGGGGAGGTATGTAGGAAGGCGCAAGGGGCCATCACTGATGGAAGGTATGTGGCCTCGGTGAGGTAAGAGCCGGTAGTTTTAAGTGTCAGTGGCAGCTAGTGCTGACTGACACTGTTTTGTTGTTAGTGTGGCTGTAAAGTCGATACAGGCCGGCTCTTACTGGGAGTAACCAAAGTGCTGGGTGGGTGGCTTCTCCCCGCGCTCCAGGCCGGTTCTTTTTTGGCCTCTGTAAAACCCAGCCAGCAGTCTCAGCTGGGTGTGTGGTTTTTCCTCCATCTGACAGAGAAACTGGGGAGTCTCTGTGTTTTGGGACCTGTGAATTTGTGCCGTGCTAAAGGACTGAGAGCCGTATGCCGGGAAACAGGCCCCTAAAGCCTGCTGTGGACTGCGGATAGAAAACTGCTAACCAGGTGAAGATTTTGTTCTATGGACATTGCATGGTGTGAACAAACACCAAGACTGTAAACGGTCATTTTGTTTTTCCTTATGTGTAAATAAACACTGAACTGTTTAAGTTAAGGACTTTGTGATTGCCTCTATACTGCATCCATTAGCCTGTCTACCAGAGCAAAACCCCACACTGCACCAGTGAAGAGCGTATATATTTTTCTTTCTGTACTAAAATAGACCACTAAACTCTTTTGCCATAAATAAGAGCACCAGTGAAGTGCGTATATTTTTTCCTTTCTATAATTAAATAGGGCACTAAACGCTTTTAGTAGAAATAGAAATAAATGCACCAGTGAAGTGCGTATATATTTTTCTTTTTGTACTAAAATAGGCCAGTAAACGCTTTCAACACATAAAACTGCAGAAGTGAACTGAGAATGTATTTTTCTTTCTGTACTGAAATAGGCCAGTAAACGCTTTTATCACAAATAACTGCACCAGTGAAGTGCGTACATATTATTCTTTCTGTACTGAAATAGGACACTGAATGCTTTCACCACATATACAGTCAGGTCCATAAATATTGGGACGCAATTGTACCATTTTTGGCTCTGTACACCACCAAAATGGATTTGAAATGAAACAAACAAGATGTGCTTTAACTGCAGACTGTCAGCTTTAATTTGAGGGTATTTACATCCAAATTAGGTGAACGGTGTAGGAATGACAACAGCTTGAATATGTGCCTCCCACTTGGTAAGGAACCAAAAGTAATGGGACAATTGGCTTCTCAGCTGTTCCATGGCCAGGTATGTGTTATTCCCTCATTATCCCAATTACAATGAGCAGATAAAATGTCCAGAGTTCATTTCAAGTGTGCTATTTGCATTTGGAATCTGTTGCTGTCAACTCTCAAGATGAGAGCTGTCACCATCAGTGAAGCAAGCCATCAATAGGCTGAAAAAACAAAACAAACCCATCAGAGAGATAGCAAAAACATTAGGCGTGGCCAAAACAGCTGTTTGGAACATTCTTAAAAAGAAGGAACGCACCGGTGAGCTCAGCAACACCAAAAGACCCTGAAGACCACGGAAAACAACTGTGGTGGATGACCGAAGAATTCTTTCCCTGGTGAAGAAAACACCCTTCACAACAGTTGGCCAGATCAAGAACACTCTCCAGGAGGTAGGTGTATGTGTGTCAAAGTCAACAATTAAGAGAAGACTTCACCAGAGTGAATACAGAGGGTTCACCACAAGATGTAAACCATTGGTGAGCCTCAAAAACAGGAAGGCCAGATTAGAGTTTGCCAAACGACATCTAAGAAAGCCTTCGCAGTTCTGAAACAACATCCTATGGACAGGTGAGACCAAGATTAACTTGTACCAGAGTGATGGAAAGAGAAGAGTATGGAGAAGGAAAGGAACTGCTCATGATCCTAAGCATGCCACCTCATCAGTGAAGCATGGTGTTGGTAGTGTCATGGCGTGGGCATGTATGGCTGCCAATGGAACTGGTTCTCTTGTATTTATTGATGATGTGACTGCTGACAAAAGCAGCAGGATGAATTCTGAAGTGTTTCGGGCAATATTATCTGCTCATATTCAGCCAAATGCTTCAGAACTCATTGGACGGCGCTTCACAGTGCAGATGGACAATGACCCAAAGCATACTGCAAAAGCAAACAAAGAGTTTTTTAAGGGAAAGAAGTGGAATGTTATGCAATGCCCAAGTCAATCACCTGACCTGAATCCGATTGAGCATGCATTTGACTTGCTGAAGACAAAACTGAAGGGAAAATGCCCCAAGAACAAGCAGGCACTGAAGACAGTTGCAGTAGAGGCCTGGCAGAGCATCACCAGGGATGAAACCCAGCATCTGGTGATGTCTATGCGTTCCAGACTTCAGGCTGTAATTGACTGCAAAGGATTTGCAACCAAGTATTAAAAAGTGAAAGTTTGTTTTATAATTATTATTCTGTCCCATTACTTTTGGTCCCTTAACAAGTGAAAGGCACATATGCACACTGTTGTAATTCCTACACCGTTCACCTGATTTGGATGTAAATACCTTCAAATTAAAGCTGACAGTCTGCAGTTAAGGCACATCTTGTTCGTTTCATTTCAAATCCATTGTGGTGGTGTATAGAGCCAAAAATGTTAGAATTGTGTCGATGTCCCAATATTTATGGCCCTGACTGTATGATAGATTTTATTAGGTCGGACTGGGTGGGTATAGTTATGGTCTGAACCTGGGCATTGAGGTGGGAGCTGTCGGCTTGCTGACTGGCCTCAGCATGGCATGTGGAAAAACTGCTCCATCAAGTAGAAGAGCCTGAAATGGCTGCTGCTACTTCTACTGCTGTTGGCAGAGGGAGGGGGATGACTCTTCTTGGGGCCTCCCTTTCAAGTACGCTAGTGGCAGGCGTCTGCTCGATGTAAGGTGCGGCAAGCTGCATACACATTGCTTCATAGTAGTAACGTAATTTGTCCTTCCCCCATTTTACCTGGGTAGCGAGGGTTTAAAAGCATTACTATCCGGTAATCATCAGACTGCTTGATTTCAATGATACTCCTGTTACTGCATCAGCAAGCCAGCATACAGGTGGTCATTCTGGCCAGCGTGCCTGAGGAGCCACTTCTTTCCGGACAGTGCCATTCTTATCATCGTCCTCTTGCTCCTCCACTTCCGACTCCTCCTCCTCTTTCAGTGGCAGCTCCTTATCCTCATCTTCCTCATTCTCATCTTCATCATCCTCCTCCTCCATGGCAGATTCCCTTTGTGTGTCCCCAAAAGCTATGGAGCAGACAGCAAGATGCGTCAGCTGCTCTTCTTCTACTGTCATCCCATGATGCATCAGCGTCAGCATCTGTTCTAAGATAAATTTGAGAGGGATGACATTGTTCATGCCGCAGTTATCCCGGCTGACAAACTGTGTGACCTCTTCGAAGAGCTTCAGCACTCAAAAGGAGTCTCGGATAAGCTGCCACTGCCTGACCTTCAAGCAACACATGCTCCCTGCAGCTAAGGATGTCTGGTGCATGACAAAATCGTTCACGGCTTTTAATTGCTCATATAGATGCTCAAGCATGTGCAATGTTGAATTCCAGTGAGTTGACTAGTGATGAGCGAAGTTATTAAAAATGCAATTTGGCCGCTTCACCAAATTTTACAAAGAAATCCGATTTGTTATGAATTACTTCATCATGCATTCCTTTGTATGTAGAAGATGCAAAGATGGGGAACGGCGATCGCACACCTTCCCCATTGAACCTGTCATCAGATGCTGATCCCAGCATCTGATGCTAAAATAGAGGCCTTTTGGGGGTTAATTAGGGTTAAAGAAAATAAATACATACTCACTTTATCCATTTTGCCCATGGAGAGGCCATTGCGGCCATCTTAATTGAAGAATCTCGCTTGGTGGTGTGATGACGTAATCATGTAATCACCCTGGTTGGGCACGGTGACATCATCACTGATGAAGTCACTGCACCAGACCCGCATGGTGACATCACATGTCACCCCACGAGAGACTTTGCCCGGTTTCTTCAATCAAGATGGCCGTGATGGCCTCGCCGTGAGCAAATGGATGAGTTGAGTATGTTTTTTTTTTCCTGCCATTTCAGGAAAAATAGATTCGTTACCACGACGTGCGAGGAAATTTGGCTTTGCGGCGAATAAAATTTTTCCAGAAATTTGGATCAAAATCTATTTGTTTGGCTCCGATTCGCTGAACACTAGAGTTAGCATATCGTGGATTAAACGGTGCTGTTGCTGACCGTTCTGTCACTGCATGTCCAGGAGAGCGTTCCTTTCCTTGACACATAAGAATTACTAAAATGCTTGGACATTCTCCTGGACATTGCCAGCACCTTTCGCAAGCCAGTGTACTTATTTAGAAAGCCTTGCATGACTAGGTTAATGACATACTCCATGCAGGGGGCATGTGTTATTTCCCCCAGTTTGAGGGCAGCCAGACGTGCAAAGCAATAAATGCAATCAGCTCACAGCCTTTGCCAGTCCTCGGTGCATGGAACCTTAGAAGAAGCAAATCCACTGTAGAAACAAAGTAGTGGGTCCAGCACTCGCGTCTTAAATAAAACCATAAATTTTTTATTTAATTTTTTTTTTTTAAAACTCCAAAAATGTCACACAGCAGGACATCTCCCCACACTACCTGGGGCGCCTTCTCACTACTCATGATGGAGGCGCAACCATGGCCGCATCTGTAGCCGTTCATCCTCATGGGCTTCAGGCCGCTATGATGGAGTAGAGTGACACAAGAGGTCGCAATGATGTCATTTCGGCCTCCCGCGCCAAGCCTCGCGTGATCATGTCGTCACATGAGACGCGGCACAGATGGGATGTCATGTGTACTGCCTGTGACGGGATGCAGCAACACAAGCCACAAATTGGAAGAGGTCTGTGGCCTGCAGGAGGAGGGAAAGCATTAAATACTAACACTAAGGGGGGAAGCATTAAATACTGGTACTACGGGGTAGCATTAAACCTTGGAACTAAGGGAGGAGCATTAAATACTAGCACTAAGGGGGAAGGGGGATATATACCGGCACTAAAGTGGTGCATTATATACTGACACTAAGGGGAGGGACATTAAATACTGGCACTGAGATGGTGAGCATTATATACTGGCACTAAGGGGGGGAGCAATACATTCTGGTACTAAGAGGGGCATTAAATACTGGCACTAAGGGGGGATTGTAAACTGGCACTGGGGAGGGAGCAGTATATACTGGCACATGGGGCATTATATACTGACACTAAAGGGGAGAGCATTATATACTGGCACTAGAGGGGCATTAAATACTAGCACTGGAAGGAGCATTATATAGTGGCACGTATGTGCTGGTTTTCATAATAAAAAATAAAATAAAAAATAAACTGCCACTGTGTGGAGATAGAAAAGAAGGGAAACAGATTTGGGCCTAAATTCGTTATCACTCACAGATAGTTTGGTGCACTACCCTTTGTATTGGTGTAGTGATCACCTATATGTGAACAAGCACCCAAAAATAAATGAAATTATGTGTGGAGATAGAATAGACAGAAACGGATGATTGAGGCCTGATGTCTAAAGGAGTTGTCCAGGAATTAAGAAAATGATAATATTTAAATATTTCTTTATTATAAATATATTCCCAAATACCTTTCATTCGTTATAATGGCTCGTTTTGTCTAGGGAGCAATCATTAGAAAAAATAAAATGGCCATTGTCCTATTAGTACACACAAAACCTATCCTAATCACACAAGAGGACAAGTTACTTCAGAACACTAAGCTAAAGAGCTGCCTCATCCACCTTTTCTGCTCTGCTTGTCAGGGATTGTGATCCTCAATACAGCTGATCTTCATGTCTCCTCATGAACTCCATTCCTACAGCTGAAGATCTTATCATCTGTATTCAGGTTTATAATCCCTGACTAGCTAATAGAGGAGGCTGAGGCAGCTCTTTACCTCAGTGTTGTGAAGTAACTTGTACTGGTGTGTTATTAGTACAGGTTTTGTGTACTAATAGGACTGTGGCCTTTTTATTTCCCTTGATGATTGCTCCCCAGACAAAACGAGCCATTATTACTAATGAAAAGTATTTGGGAATATAATGTATAATATAGTTACAGTATATTTAAGTATTTTCATTAATTTTCATTTCTTAATTCCTGCAGAACCCCTTTAAGTTCACGTTGTGACTCACAGGTAAATTGTTGCACTGTCCTATGTATTGGTGTACTGATCACCTATACCATATGCTGGTTTAATTAAATAGAACATATCCCCCCCCAAAAAAAATCCAACTATATGGAGATACAATAAACGGAATTGGATGACTGAGGCTTAATGCTTGATATCACATTATTACTCACAGGTAAAGTGTCACATTACCCAGTGGTTTGTTGTAGTGATCACCTATATGCTTGTTTAATTAAATTGAGCAAATCCTGCAGGAATTTAATTCTAACTGTGTGGAGATACAATTAATGGAAAGGGATGATTGGGGCCTGATGCTTAATATCACATTAACACTCACAGGTACATTATTGCACTACCCTGTGTATTGGTGTACTGATCACCTATATGCTGGTTTAATTAAATTAAACAAGTCCCACAAAATTTTTTAATAACAACCATGTGGAGATAAAATAAATGGAAATGGATGATTGAGGCCTCATGCTTAGTATCATGTTAACACTCACAGGTAATGTGGTGCACTACTATGTGTATTGGTGTACTGATCATCTATATGCTTGTTTAATTAAATTCAATACCCCCCCCCCCCCCCCCCCCAGGCCGACAGCTTTCCCTGCCTGTCCCTATTCTACATAAACAATTCTTTGTCGTAATTCTTTTCTTTCCCTTTACCGCCCCTGGAAGTAGAATACAAGCTTGATTAATTTCCTTAAGATAGTTTTTCTGGCAGATACTGTAAGACCATCCTTTTTCACAGCACAGAATGGTGTTTTGCTCATTCTGCTAGTTTACTTCCCTGCCTGCTGCAGCACTAATTGGCTTATCCAGGCCTGGAAGCCAATCAGGGCAAGCCCCCCCCCCCCCCCCCACTTACTCTCAAGATCATGTGAGAGCCCTTCTTCTTCCTCCCTAGTGCTTTTTTCCCCACCGACATGTGCAGTAAACTGGTGCTAAGCATCGTTTTACAGAATTAATCCATAACAAAATGGTTCGGCTTCGCATGCGATCTTAAAAATACCAAAGTTCGGACAAAACCCGGTTTCGAACTGGTTCGCTCATCTTTAGTTCAGTGCATAGGAATTTTTACAGTTACTATAATAATTTCTTTGTACTGAGCTCCCTCTACTGGCAGCTACATGTGCAGTGTCTCACTCTGTAATAATAGTGGGGCCCTGCATATATATGGGTAATTGCAGAATGTCATTTTATGATATGTATATACAATTGCTGTAATTCCTATAACAGGCTGCTTATATCTTGCATGTAGATGCACCCAGATGGTGCTGGATATATATATATAATGCTTGAGAAAGACTGCAATGAGCAGTTGAAACGTTGCACAGGGGAATAAAGCGGGTCGTTTTTCATCTTATCCTGGAGTGCTGCCTCTTCTTTGAAACATCTACTACTTATTTGACCTTACAGCCAGAGGTCAGAGGATTTTGCACCCGGCTTCATCTGCAAGTAGTGCTGCTGCTCTCTCTTTGTATTTTATAAATATATATATATATATATATATATATATATATATATATATACACTCACCTAAAGAATTATTAGGAACACCATACTAATACGGTGTTGGACCCCCTTTTGCCTTCAGAACTGCCTTAATTCTACGTGGCATTGATTCAACAAGGTGCTGACAGCATTCTTTATAAATGTTGGCCCATATTGATAGGATAGCATCTTGCAGTTGATGGAGATTTGAGGGATGCACATCCAGGGCACGAAGCTCCCGTTCCACCACATCCCAAAGATGCTCTATTAGGTTGAGATCTGGTGACTGTGGGGGCCATTTTAGTACAGTGAACTCATTGTCATGTTCAAGAAACCAATTTGAAATGATTCGAGCTTTGTGACATGGTGCATTATCCTGCTGGAAGTAGCCATCAGAGGATGGGTACATGGTGGTCATGAAGGGATGGACATGGTCAGAAACAATGCTCAGGTAGCCCGTGGCATTTTAACGATGCCCAATTGGCACTAAGGGGCCTAAAGTGTGCCCAGAAAACATGCCCCACATCATTACACAACCACCACCAGCCTGCACAGTGGTAACAAGGCATGATGGATACATGTTCTCATTCTGTTTACGCCAAATTCGGACTCTACCATTTGAATGTCTCAACAGAAATCGAGACTCATCAGACCAGGCAACATTTTTCTAGTCTTCAACAGTCCAATTTTGGTGAGCTCGTGCAAATTGTAGCCTCTTTTTCCTATTTGTAGTGGAGATGAGTGGTACCCGGTGGGGTCTTCTGCTGTTGTAGCCCATCCGCCTCAAGGTTGTGCGTGTTGTGGCTTCACAAATGCTTTGCTGCATACCTCGGTTGTAACGAGTGGTTATTTCAGTCAACGTTGCTCTTCTATCAGCTTGAATCAGTCGGCCCATTCTCCTCTGACCTCTAGCATCAACAAGGCATTTTCGCCCACAGAACTGCCGCATACTGGATGTTTTTCCCTTTTCACACCATTCTTTGTAAACCCTAGAAATGGTTGTGCGTGAAAATCCCAGTAACTGAGCAGATTGTGAAATACTCAGACCAGCCCGTCTGGCACCAACAACCATGCCACGCTCAAAATTGCTTAAATCACCTTTCTTTCCCATTCTGACATTCAGTTTGGAGTTCAGGAGATTGTCTTGACCAGGACCACACCCCTAAATGCATTGAAGCAACTGCCATGTGATTGTTTGACTAGATAATTGCATTAATGAGAAATAGAACAGGTGTTCCTAATAATTCTTTAGGTGAGTGTATATATGTGTAGAGATATATATACACTGCCTCTCCAAACAAAGAAATTTGTTGGACTGCCTTTAGCTTTGATTACGGCATGCATTCGCATTCGCATTATTTCGATAAGCTTCTGCAATGTCACAAGATTTATTTCCACCCAGTGTTGCATTAATTTTTCACCAAAATCTTGCATTGATGATGGTAGAGTCTGACTGCTGCGCAAAGCCTTCTCCAGCACATCCCAAAGATTCTCAATGTGGTTAAGGTCTGGACTCTGTGGTGGCCAATCCATGTGTGAAAATGATGTCTCATGCTCACTGAACCACTCTTTCACAATTTGAGCCCGATGAATCCTGGCATTATCATCTTGGAATATGCCCGTGCCATCAGGGAAGAAAAAAATCCATTGATGGAATAACCTGGTCATTCAGTATGTTCAGGTAGTCAGCTGACCTCATTCTTGGAGAACATACTGTTGGTGAACCTAGACCTGACCAACTGCAGCAACCCCAGATCATAGCACTGCCCCTGCAGGCTTGTACATTAGGCACTAGGCATGATGGGTCCATCACTTCATCTTCCTCTCTTCTTACCCTGATGCACCCATCACTCTGGAACCGGGTAAATCTTGACTCATCAGACCACATGACCTTCTTCCATTGCTCCAGAGTCCAATCTTTATGCTCCCTAGCAAATTGAAGCCTTTTTTTCTGGTTTGCCTCACTGATTAGTGGTTTTCTTACAGATACACAGCTGTTCAGTCCCAATCCCTTGAGTTACCTTCGCATTGTGCATGTGGAAATGCTCTTACTTTCACTATTAAACATAGCCCTGAGTTCTACTGTTGTTTTTCTTCGATTTGATTTCACCAAACGTTTGAGTGATGGTGGATGGCTTGTAGGCACTGTGAAAGGGGGACATCATGGCAATCTGGATGGAGGGGATGATGGCAGTACCATCATGGGGGCAATGGGGGACATGGCATGGAGGGGCTGCTGATCTGATGGCACTGGGAAAGTGGGGGACATGGTGGATGGCATAGGAGGCACTGGGGAAGGAGGACATTTTTATAAAGCAATAAGTTATTTTAAGAAGGTTTTTCTTATTAGATTACTCGATTAATAGTAAAAAATAATTGATAGAATACTCGATTACTTAAATAATCGTTTACTGCAGCCCTAATATATATATATATATATATATATATATATATATATACAGTACAGACCAAAAGTTTGGACACACCTTCTCATTCAAAGAGTTTTCTTTATTTTCATGACTATGAAGGCATCAAAACTATGAATTAACACATGTGGAATTATATACATAACAAACAAGTGTGAAACAACTGAAAATATGTCATATTCTAGGTTCTTCAAAGTAGCCACCTTTTGCTTTGATTACTGCTTTGCACACTCTTGGCATTCTCTTGATAAGCTTCAAGAGGTAGTCCCCTGAAATGGTCTTCCAACAGTCTTGAAGGAGTTCCCAGAGATGCTTAGCACTTGTTGGCCCTTTTGCCTTCACTCTGCGGTCCAGCTCACCCCAAACCATCTCGATTGGGTTCAGGTCCGGTGACTGTGGAGGCCAGGTTATCTGGCGCAGCACCCCATCACTCTCCTTGATGGTCAAATAGCCCTTACTTTCAAAGTTTTCCCAATTTTTCGGCTGACTGACTGACCTTCATTTCTTAAAGTAATGATGGCCACTCGTTTTTTCTTTACTTAGCTGCTTTTTTCTTGCCATAATACAAATTCTAACAGTCTATTCAGTAGGACTATCAGCTGTGTATCCACCTGACTTCTCCTCAACGCAACTGATGGTCCCAACCCCATTTATAAGGCAAGAAATCCCACTTATTAAACCTGACAGGGCACACCTGTGAAGTGAAAACCATTTCAGGGGACTACATCTTGAAGCTCATCAAGAGAATGCCAAGGGTGTGCAAAGCAGTAATCAAAGCAAAAGGTGGCTACTTTGAAGAACATAGAATATGACATATTTTCAGTTGTTTCACACTTGTTTGTTATGAATACAATTCTACATGTGTTAATTCATAGTTTTGATGCCTTCAGTGTGAATCTACAATTTTCATAGTCCTGAAAATAAAGAAAACTCTTTGAATGAGAAGGTGTCTCCAAACTTTAGGTCTATATATATATATATATATATATATATATATATATATATATATACATAGTGCAAGACAGAGTAAGCGGTAAGAGGAAGTTTAGTACAGATGAAGTTAGGAAGTGAAGTGCAGCAGTTGAGTACAGTCAGGTCAGCACATGTTGAGTCTACAGCTAAGGAAAGCTCTCAGACGCTTCAGTCAGACCTGCTGACCAAAGCTAGGACTGGACCTGCTGAACCCTGAAGACTAGTGAGCTGACAAGTAGCTACCCCTCTGAGTTATGCGCAGACCAAGGGTAGTGCTCAAGAAACCCAGAGTGTTGAGAGCGTATAAGGAGAGACTAGTGGAGGTGAGAGTGTTACCTAAGCCTATAGACCAGGTGAGACAGGAGTTAGCCTACGGGGCCTGTTCATGTTCTGCAGTTAACAGAAAACTGTATTTGGAGCCACATTCCTCTATGGACAGTGTGGACAGTCGTACTGGAAATTGTGAGCAAGCCAGGAAAGCAAGCTATATGTACCAGTTGTGTAAAACAGAGAAGTCTATTGATACTCCACACCTGGAAGACAGACTGTCAGCCAGAAGTTACAATAGCCTGAGTGTGACCAGAGTCAGTACCTCACCAAGAACCTGTTATTACAGATACAGCTGACTTGTGATGTCCTTGAATGGATTATAACTACCGCTTTGCATTGTTTATTCAAATGAACCCCTCTTTATTCTACCACCCCATTTGCACCCAAGAGGGACCCTGCCTTCCCTGCACCTTAAATCCTGTACCATCAAGGGCATCTTAACCAACATCTGGCAGGAGATCCCTCAACACCAGAGTGTTCCCCGAATGAATCCGGTGCTATCCTTCCCATCACTGCATGCTGGCCCAGGGAGCTGCAGAAATGGGAGTACCAACTACTACACCCATCAGGCCACCGCACTCACATTGCCACTGTGGTCCCCGTCGCTGTACATAAAAGTGCAGTGCATTCATTTTGGGAAGAGTGATCCAAGGAAACAAAAGAAGGCAAGGTCCAGAGTGTTGTCTTCCAAATTAACATTTTACTATTAAAAATGAAATAAAATTGCCACATATAATGCGTTTCAGGGTCGATCTGCCTCCATCATATACCAGGTACCTGATGAAGGAGGCAGACCGCTTCTATACATGGCTGTTCATTTGGAAGACAGTACTCTGGACCATGCCTTCTTTTGTATCCTTGGACTTCTTTGTGGAGAGATGGGGAAGCTGGTAGCTGTAGTTGCCGGTGATATACTCATCATGTTTGATAACTTAGTGGTTTCGGTCCGTACACAACTCCATCTGGTGAGTGTATTTCTATCCAGAACAGCTGCTATTCTAGGATTGGTTTACAGTATGGAACTCCTTGTGTTTCATATGTTTTAGCATTTTTGGAAGACAGGAGGTTCCTTCCCTAGGACCCTGTAACTGTTGCGAGCCTCACTGAAGATACGTCACTGTGCAGAGGACAGTCATTTGCTGCAGTAGTCATGTACCGTATAATTGGACGTCGCTGCTGCAGTCTGTAAACAGAAATATTAATTATCTCAGAAACCCCTTTAATCCTTTCCGGACCTCCAACATACATGTATGGCAGAAGTCCTGTCTTTAAAAATGGCACCCACTGGAAAGCGCAGCTGGCAGCATAGCCAGCAGGTTTTTGCTGTTTTATAGAGCAGACACCCGGTCAAATGACCATGGCATCTGACAGAAAAAAAACTGTTAGTTCTTGAATTCTGGGTCTGGCACGGCTCCCCTATGCAGTAATTGGGGGAAACCGTTAATTAATTTTGAAAGGCCTGAGGATTTTTACTGGTATATTCCAATGTAGGCCTGTAGGTGGCAGCACTACATTGGAATATACAGAATTTTCTATTTAGCAATGTCTTAAATCCCATTGTTAAATTTAAATGGTAAAAAAAAATGAAACTGCACAAATGAAACGCTCATTTGTCATTTTGAGGAAAGCTGGTTGACAGTGACAACCACTAGCAGTACACCAGTTTATCCTGGTGATGTCACTCAGCCCCTCACCCAGACAATGCTTGAACAGTGATTTCCACAAGTGATTTTGAACCAAAACCAGGTGCGGCTCTAAACACAGAACAGGTAAAGATCTTTCCCTTATATCATATGTCTGTGGAGGCTCCAATCCTGGTTTTGGCTCACAATCACTGATGGAAATCACTGACCAAACACTGACGTGTGGATAAGGCCTTAGGCCTCTTTTACATTTCATTAAATCATAGAAGTGTTACTATCCATGTTCTCCATGGACAGCACATGTTCCCATTGACTTTAAAGGGGTTGTCTCATCATAGACAATGGGGACATATCGCTAGGATATGCCCCCATTGTCTTATAGGTGTGGATCCCACTGCTGGGACCCACACCAACTGTATATTGAGAACGGAGCCCCGCAAGGTGGTGGCTGGAGGCCCCCGCTTCCATTCATTTCTATGGGGCCGACGGAAATAGCCGAGCCAGCTATTTTCGATGGCCCCATAGAAAATGAATGGAGGGCGGCTGTGCATGCGCAGTGCACCCTCCTTCACTTGCGGCGCTCCGTTTTCGATATCGCTGGGACCCGCACCTATAAGACAATGGGGTCATATCCTAGAGATATGCCCCCATTGTCCATGATGAGACAACCCCTTTAATGTGTTTATTTACACATCAGTGCTTGTGGTATATTTGTGTACAAACTTGTTTCATCTAAAGAGCAAAGTATAGTGACATTTCCCTCTTTTATCTCATTTAATTTATTCAAAAATTCTTCAGTATCTTTTAAACATTGTGGAATAGATGTCACTATGTGTTGTAAAAGAGAATCTAAATAAACTGCTGGAGGCTGTAATAATTTCAATGTTTAATTTATTAAATAAAAGAATTGTTAAATTAGTAGATATTAGTCTGTGATGTCTCCTCCTCCTCAATCTGCCTCCATTTCTTCTTCCTCCGAATGGAATGGGAGTGTGGAGTTTGTAGAAGACTCCATGTCTTCAGAGTCATAGGCCGCTAGAAAAACCAGAAGAACATTACTCTGCTGCTCCTATTCTATACAGTGAAAAATCAGAAACCTGATACATCCATTATAATTCTACATTACATGACTCGTTAGATGAAGACGTCTCCAGGACTTTTAGTCTTCGGTAGAAGTCTTTCTTTTTTCTAGAATAGAGAAGATATTAGGTGATAATCCTGCAGGGAATAAAGGCACCAAATAGCTGACTATTCCATGTCTACAGCAGATCGTTGCACATATAAGAATGAACCACAATGTAGTCACTGCACCAGTCTTCCTCCAGTAATTGACACCATCAATGGTAGATGCTGAAAATGACCGGTGTGGTGAGAGGTTTGGAGAAGCAAATAGGCCCCTGACAATTTTACACTGAGGTGTCGGTAATGTCACTTCTACTTCCCTAAATCTACAGGTATGGACAGAACCTGCCAGCAGGGACTTACCTGTAATAAATAAATAGGCCGATGCCCGTGGCCGCTATGGCCGTGGCTGTCAAAGCCGCAATCGCAATCCCAATATTAATCTCTATTTAGGAATGAAATAAAAGAAAAATAATGATTATTGGCCGGAAAATTCCCAAACATTTCTACAATGCAAAGTGTTACGACAATACCAGGACCGGTGCTGACAGACGCCTGTCAAAGTCCTCATCATTACCATACCGAATGATGGAAGACAGAGGAATATTAGAAGAAACCTCTGTGTTGCCCATAGCAATCAGATCTGAGGCTTCCCATAGCAGGATACAACATTACAGAAGAGATCTGATTGCTTGATATACACAATACTGGCTTTTTCTGAGAACAGATTAAAAAATATAGGTCCCATACACATTCGGTGCCTCATGTACAGAGTTTACAACAAGACTGTTCTCACATTTACAGAAAATATATATAGAAAGCATAATGGATAGAAAATATTATGGTACAAACTTCTCATCCTGTCTCTGTCTCCTTCAGGAACCCTCAGAGGCTCTGGCAGCAATTCAGCACCTAATGTGGCCTCTGGTATAATTGTGACATCACTGCCTAGTAACGCCTCTATTATGATGTCATCATGTACTGATGTCATAATAAAAACTACCTACACCTAGTAAGGCTGCAGTCAGGTGTGGCCTGTGAAGGTCCAGAATTAACCCAATTCACAAATAAATGTGGCCCCCATTGTGTGGAATCTGACCCTGTGTACCCCTTTACTTTCCAGTGAAATCCTACGTAGGAAATGCTGATAGAACTGCAGTGAAGGATAAATGTGAAAAATCAGCAAGAAGAAAATGTTTGGAGAAACCCTTATATCTGAGCATAGCTTTACCATCATTTAAATAATAAAATCATTTTTTAGAATCAGTTGAAGATAAAATGCCATTTGGTTGGTAAGGGGATCGTTGCCCTGTGTTGTTCATGTATGAGGCCCTGTGTACACACTAGGAAAACAGAATGTGCACCAGTTACACACAGCTTGTAGTCGGTATTTCACACCTTCAGTCTCCTTCCCTTGTAGATTGTAAGCTGATTGGGATGAGGTCCAGGGCCCTATTCACAGTTCCTGCTGTCCTAGGTACTTTAGTGCGCCCCCCCCCCCCCCCCCACACACACACACTGATGTCTATACATAATTTAAATGATGGCCAAACGCTCTCGAGGCCATCAGATATTCCTCATGACTTCCCCATACCCAAGGCTGATTGACTAAAAGCCAACACCAGTGTTGATAAGAAGCCACTGGAGTTAGATGCACCTCATTTATCGAGACGCGTACACCTCTTAATAAATTAGGCGTCTCTTTCAGCAGTCCATGCAACTAAATACAAATCAATGCCAGCTATGAGCTCTGCCAAATTGTCATAGATGAGATCAGGAATTCTCTCTCCTACTCACACCAGATCCATACCAGTCAGTATAAGGCCTCATGTACACGACCATACTCCTTTTATGGACTACAAATCACAGATCCACAAAATACGTATTTGGCTCATCTGTCTTCATTTTACTTCCACCCATGTGTCCGTTCCGCAAAAAGATAGAGCATGTCCTGTATTTGGCTACAGACTTTAATGGGTCTGCAAAAGATGTGAATGCAACACGGACCGCATATGTATCTTGTGGATCCGCAATGGATGGTGCAGATTTGTAAGCAAAAAGTCCACATGAAAACCGCATCAAAAATGTGATAACAACCACACATTTCTGCACAATTTATTGTGGTTTTGGTGCATTTTTGTGCAGTTTTTATGTGCTTTTTGTTGAGGATTTTCTGTTTATGTTAACAACCCCACTGAAGCCAATGGGGAAAAACACTACATATAAATGTCATGCTGCGGATTTTAAAATTTCCACACATAAAATTTCACACATCATTTCCACACATAAAAAATACGCAAAGTGTACATCAGATTTGTCAACTCTCATTCAATTTACTGTTACTGTATTAGGGCTCATGCACACTAACGTATTTTTCGTCTGCATCCTATTAGCATTTTTGTTGGTTGGATGAGGACCCATTCACTTCAATGTGGCTGAAAAAGATGCGGACAGCACACCCATGTTCTGTCCACATCCGTATGTCCGTTCCACGGCCCTGCGTTTTACGGACAAGGATTGGACAGGTCTATAGAGGTAAGCACGTTCCGTTTGACATAATGAGGAACACACACAGCCGGTGTCTATGTTTTGTGGCTGTGCAATTTGCTGTGATTTTTCCACACAAAAACCCACATTGAAAAAATGCACATAAATGCACATTTTCCATGTCGTTTAATAGAATTCTTGAGTATAACAATAGATACGGCATCAATGGAATTTAGGCTTCCCATTGAAAAAGTGAACAGGTTATTAGAATTGATCAGAAGGATGTTAGTTGTTAAGAAAACAACATTGCGGGAATTAGAGTTTGTTGGACCTTTTTGCTTTCGCTTCTAGAGTTATACCTATTGGGAGGATATTATCAAGAAGGTTATACATGGCTACTAGCGGCCTTAAACCTCCATCATCGCATGTGAGATTATCTAGAGACTTAAAGGATGACCTTCGAGTATGGGAAGAGTTTCTGATTCACTTTAACGGTACTAGTATTTGGCAACGGGAGTTTATAGATGTGGATACACTTGGTTTATTTACTGATGCTTCTGGTTCTTGTGGCTATGGAGCTTTTTTGAAAGGCCAGTGGTCGGCAGAGCCATGGTCCAAGTCTTGGAGAGCAGGAGGGGTTACACGAAATTTAGTTTTATTGGAATTATTCCCATTGGTAGTGTCATTGATTATTTTCGGTAAAGAGTTAGCGGATAAGAGAGTATTATTACATACTGATAATAAAGGGGCATTATTAGCGGTGAATTGTTTATCTTCTAACAATAGGATGGCAGTGAAGCCATTACATGTGGTGGTTCGGTGTTGTCTTTCTAGAAATATATGGTTAAAGGCTACGCATATAGCTGCTGGTAAAGTTAATACTATAGCAGACTCTCTTTCTCGTGCGCAGTGGGAGGAATTCAATGCCCTGGCTCCGAACGCAGAGAAGGAAGGCATCCCGTGTCCACCTTACCTATGGGAGATAATCTGGCACTGATGTGTGAACAGATCGGGAATTCGCTAGCACCTAATACGTGGAGCAGGTATGCTTTAGCATGGAACAAAGGGGAGCTATTTTGTAATGGGAATAATTTAAATGTTTTTGATAGCAAAGTGGGGTCAGTTATGGAGTTTATTTGTCAATTGGTTAGGGTGGGTTTGGGTTTTTCAGCTATTCAGAAGATGTTGGCAGGTGTATCTTTCTTTTTCAGGTTAGCAGGTCTTTCTCCTCTTATAGTTATTTTGCAGTAAAGCAGTTTATGAAGGGTTTTAAGAAGGGTTGTTTTGTTGCTGATGTTCGTAGACAGTTGATTTATTGTTTAAGTTGGTTGTCTCAGCAAATCATATTACTTCGTCAGTTTTTGAGTTTGGGTTGTTCAGATCAGCATTTGTGTTGGCATTTTTTGGTGGATTCAGAGTTAGTGAGTTAGTTGCCTCTAATGTTCTAGCAGATTCATCATTGTTATTATCTGATATTAAATTGTTCGAAAATTCAGTTGTGACATGGTGGATCAAGTGGGTAGAGGTTCAGTTGTTTCATTAAATCGGATCTGTGATTCTGAAGTTTGCCCAGTGCTAGCGGTTAAATAATTTTTAGAGGTTCGTCCAGTTGGAGGTAATTCTTTTTCAATTCATGAGGTTGGTACCTCTTTGTCCCAATTTCAATTTAAAGCTGTTTTAAAAAAATGCTTGTCATTATTGGGCTTAAGATCTGAGCGTTATTCATCCCATTCATGTTGCATTGGGGCGGCTCTGGAAGCCTCTAAAATGGGTTTGGATAAGGCTACTTTCACACCTGCGTTTGGTGCGGATCCATCTGGTATCTGCACAGACGGATCCGCACCTATAATGCAAACGCTTGTATCCATTCAGAACGGATCCGTTTGCATTACCATGAACAAAACAAAAAAATATTATTATTTTTTTTGTTCATGATAATGCAAACGGATCCGTTTTGACTTACATTAAAAGTCAATGGGAGGCGGATCCGTTTTCAATTGCACCATATTGTGTCAGTAAAAACGGATCCGTCCCCATTGACTTACATTGTAAGTCAGGACGGATCCGTTTGGCTCAGTTTCGTCAGACGGACATCAAAACGCTGCAAGCAGATCCTTATCCATTCAGAATGAAATGGGGCTGAACTGATCCATTTTGGGCCGCTTGTGAGAGCCTTGGAACGGATCTCACAGGCGGACCCAGAAACGCCAGTGTGAAAGTAGCCTAAGGCTTTGATAAAAAGAATTGGAAGATGGGATTCAGATAGTTACAAGATGTATGTCAGACCTAACTTAGTTTTATAATTATAATTCTTTTTCAGATTCTGAACATATCAGAGTTTGGATTGTCGGACATTCATTCATTTTCTGGGCAGAAACGAGAGCCTCTGTTCGTAACTATTCTCAGCAAGTGTTTTTTGACTTTCCTTCTGTTTGTTTGTATTGGTTAGGTTTTAGAGGGAGGCGCTGGCAGCAGGTGATTCCTATTATAAAAGGGGAATTACAGTCTTGCCTTCCTCCTCAGGTTATTATACTCCATGTTGGGGGTAATGACCTGGGTAGGAATAAAACATTGGACCTGTTGGCGGACATGAAAAGAGATTTGGTATCTATTAGTCAGCTGGTTCCAGGTGTCATTCTATTTTTTTCCGAAACTATTCCGCGTTTTTTATGGAATAATTTTCATTTGAAATTCTAAAACAAGATTCACAAAATAATTAATAGGGGCCTTGAAAAATGTATGCCTTCAGTGAATGGTTGGTCCTTTCGCCATTCGGAGCTGGATGGTTCTGTTTTAGGCCTTTACCGTAAGGATTTGGCTCACCTATCTGATATAGGTCTTGACATTTTTAATAATGGTTTGCAGTCTATCATTGAAAGGGCTGTGATTTTGTTAGGGGGGGGGGGGGGGGCAAGTGTGACTAATGCCGCACTTGCCTGTTGGGGTTAGTCGCCCAGCCTTCTGGGTGGACAAAAGATAAGTTGTAATGGACTTTATTATTTATGGGTATTTCAAAGTTATAATGGTTTATTTGCTTTTGGTTTATGTTACCCCCAAAATTTAATAAAGACCGCGGACATTTCATCCATACTGGTGTTTGTTATTATTTATTAGGTTATTTATGATATTTGATTGTTTATTGTTGAACATGACACCATGTCGGGGGCACGGCCAGAATTGGCTTTGCCCCTCATGGTGTCATTGAAAACATAGGATGTTTTCGTGGTTTTTCTCTCCCCCCCCCTATTTTCTCCTCAGATTTTCAGTAAGCCGGTGACAAGTCAGACAGCTTCAGGATTGGCTAATTTGGTTGCTGGATGGTTGCTGGGCAAGTTTGCCCATCGTTGCTATTGGTTAGATCTGCTGCTGCCTGGTTGCTGGGCATATTTTCTATTTTTTAAATTGAACTTTGATGGTGATGTGCCCTTTGTGGCGGGAATTTCGGCTATTAATGGAGCAGTACTTACATTGAGGATTCAGTCATCGTGTCAAAATTCAAGCTGGAAGTTCGTCCTGCCCACCCTCCCGAAGATATGGAATTTGAAGGGGGGGGTTAGTCGCCCAGCCTTCTGGGTGGACAAAAGATAAGTTGTAATGGACTTTATTATTTATGGGTATTTAAAAGTTATAATGGTTTATTTGCTTTTGGTTTATGTTACCCCCAAAATGTAATAAAGACCGCGGCTATTTCATCCATACTGGTGTTTGTTATTATTTACTAGGTTATTTATGATATTTGATTGTTTATTGTTGAATATGACACCATGGGCTAACTTAATCACTCACAGGCAGAAAACACATTTTTCCCAAAACACAGAAAACACCTCAAACCCCACATATCCCCATTTATACATCCATGGATAGCTCTGATCTGGGCGAACAACATATCCAAAAATCACCCAGATCCAAGCAGGGGTTCCCAAATTCCATGGAAGTCACATTTGACCAACAGCAAGCATGACTTTCCTGCCCAAAACAGCTCCACAGATTTAGGCCGTGTGGCAGGTCTATCTTCTCCTTCAAAGTTAGTATATGGGCCATAATCCTGAGGCAAGAGGCTGGCAAACAGGCCCCTCCAAAACCCAGGGGCAAGGTTAGTTTCGTCACAGTGGATGTCACTGTTATATGGACGCTGTGGATGTCACTGTTATGGGGCACTGTGGATGTCACTGTTATGGGGCACTGTGGATGTCACTGTTATGGGGCACTGTGGATGTCACTGTTATTGGGACGCTGTGGACAGGGGCTGACACAGACAGCAGAGGGCCCCTGTGCAAATAATGTGCCTGCCCCCCCCCCTTCCCCAAGCCAAATTCGCAACCTAACCTATTCCGTCCTAACATTACTTAGAGCAATACAAAACATACAGGGTAAGGCTACTTTCACACCTGCGACACTACGCTCCGGCCACCTGATCCGGCTAAAAATGCAATGAATCGGCCGAACACAAACCACAGCATGAGGTCCCGCTGATTCTCTGCATTTTTGCCAGATTGTGCCGGCGGGCATTCTGTCTGCATCCAGCAGTGCCGGATCCAGTGAATTCCAGCAGGCTGTTCTCTGCTGGAACAGCCTGCCAGAATCACTAACACAGATGTGAAAGTAGCCTAATACAGGTCCACATACCTCATACATCCAGTGATGTCTCCTTTGATGTAGATGTTCTCTGTCCTCATCTTCTTCTTTCAGACCAGACCGCCATGATGATTTCTTTCACCCATCCCTTCTCTCTGGAGAGTTTGACAGACAGACATCTTTGTTTCCTACTTTTCCATCATCCTCCCACCTTCTGAACACCCCATCCTGCCACCCCCAACATTGTGCCCGCTGTGCTCCCTATACAGGTTACACACACATAGTTCCCCTTCAATAATTATTGGCACACAGTGTCCTAAAAAAAAAAACTGTACCCAGGAAAGTCCCTGACACTAACAGTGTAAACATAATGTTCCCCAAAAATAATTGTGCTAAGCTGATACCGTGCCAGGGTACCCACCAAAGTAATACTGCTCCCCAAAGTCCCACCAATAGAAATAATTATCTACCAGACAACACGTAGTAGTAATAGTGCCCATACAGTAATAATTTCCTACTGTGTCCCAGAAGTAATAATGCCCATACTAGTATTCATGTTCCTCATAGTCCCTCAACTGTAATAAAGCCCACCATAATGCCCACGGTAGTAATAATTCTCTTTATAGTGTGTTAAAGTAAAAATAAAAATGCCCTGTTGTGTGGCAGTATAAAAAATACCTCCTCTTAGTGCCCCCCGTAGATCCAATGTCCCCATAGTACCCTCATAATGTGTGCCAATGCCCCCTACTGTGTGACCAAAAAACCTTAGTGCCCCCCAGTTGAGACAAGGTCCCCATAGTGCCCTATAATTTGCACCAGTATAAAATACTCCTATATCGTGCCCCAATAGTGCGCCTCCCCTTATCCCCATGGTGCCTGACAATGTGCCAGTATAAAATGCCCGATAATGTGTGCCAGTATAATTCCGCTATATAATGACCCCAATAGTGCTCCTGTCCCCCCTTCTCCATATTGCCCCCATGTGTGCCAGTATATAAGATAGGGTCCCCAGTAGATGCCCCCATAGATGCTCCTTTCCCCCTTCTCTATAGTGTTCCCCATGTGTGTCAGTATATAAGATGAGGTCCCCACTCCCCATAGTGCTCCTCCCTCTCCATTGTGCCACCCATGTGTTCCAGTATATAAGATAGGGCCCCCATATTGTTCCTCCCCTTCCATAGTGCCCCCCATGTGTGCCAGTATACAAGATAGGGCCCCCCATAGTGCTCTTCCCCCTGCATAGTGCCCCCCATGTCTGCCAGTATATAAAATAGGCAGGCCCCCATATGTCACTTGCTCAGAACCCCCAGAGTAAGGAGGACCCCCTCCCCTAATATCAGTTGTTAATTATTTATTCAGGCCCCCCATATCGATGTGACAGACCCCCCGCCTCATCAGACCTCAGATCAGACTAAAAATAATTAAAACTTACCTCTCCTACTCCGCTACTCTCCATGTCCGCCAGGGTGTCCTGATGTGAGTGCCTGCCCTGCTGGTCTCCAACAGCCCGCGCTGCACAGTCACGTGACCTGACTGTGTACAGCGTCAGGTCATAGTGCGCGCTATACGCAGTCAGGCTGGAGGAGACCAGGGAGGAAGCGGAGCTGGAGGGGTAAGTAAGCGCCTCACTCTTGCATACTAGAGGGGGCCCATTTATACTAGTGGGCGCTTCTAGATGCGCTCACTAGTATGAATGGGCCCCCTAACACGCCGGGCCCCTGTACAGCCGGTTCAGCGATATGTCCGCCCCTGGCTGTGGATGTCACTGTTATGGGGACGCTGTGGATGTCACTGTTATGGGGACGCTGTGGATGTCACTGTTATGGGGCACTGTGGATGTCATTGTTATGGGGCACTGTGGATGTCACTGTTATGGGGGTGCTGTATGATATAACCAGTCTTATCTCACCGGGGGGCATTTGTAGTGCACTCATCATGTGTACATACCCCCTGATCAGATAGAGACTGGCTGCATCATAAATTACTGTCATACAGTCAGTTGGGGTCAGGAGAGTGCGGTCGGCCTGAGAGAAGTGGCGATTGTGTTTCCCGGGCTGATCGAGGTCGTATCACATGGTGTATGACAAGGCCAAGATAAACACTTCAGCTGGCAGGACTGAAAAAGATAGGATTAGGCCTCATGCACATGAACATATTATGTTTTGCGGTCTGCAAGTTGGGGATCCACTAAAAAGACATACCATCTATGTGTGATATGTGCAGACCCATTGACTTCTATGGGCTTGAGGTCTGCATTTTGAGGACCAGAATAGGACATTTCTATCTTTCGCAAAACTGACAAGCGGATGTGAAAAGCACATGGACGTCATCAGTGCGCTTTCCACATCCGTATGTCAGTTCCACAAAAGATACAACATGTCCTATTCTGGATCTCAAAATGAGGACCTCAATCCCATAGAAGTGAATGGCTATGCAAATAAATGTGTCGCACATGGACAGTATCCTTATTTGGTAGTTGCGCAAATTGCAGACCACAAAACGGATATGGTCGTGTGCTTAAAGGATTAGATACACAGCTCAGTAGGCAGTATCACACATGGGACTCTTTGATCCAGGAACAGTAGACTGTATCTCAGATGACATTCTTAGAGACACATGCCCAGTGAGCAGTATTAGACATGATAAGCTTAGATACACACCACACCAGACAGTATAGGATTAGATACACAGTTCAGCAGGCTGTATCATACATGATAGGAATAAATACAGATGTATTTTGATATATTTGCAGATTTAAGCAGTTTATTGCACTCCTAGATGGTGAGAGAAGAACATGTGGCCTGTCAGTGATGTGATTTAGAAACTGAGTGAGAAATAGTCACAGACATCCCAACCTGCAAAAACTCATTTCAGGGAGGTTTTCTTTTTTTTTTTCTTTCACAAACTTTTTATTACATTTTCCAGACATCTGCAGTATCTGCACACTTTGCTCTATGGTGTGGAGGACTGGGCTCATTACCCTGCCCCAAATTATCCTATTTATGTATATGATTAATGGGATTCTGCCACCACCTATAAGCCCTGTGAGCTAAACATCTGCTCATGTCCAGGGTAGCATTCTGATTTCTAAGGTGGCCTTATAAAAACTATTTGTGGCTTTATTCTGCGGAAAAACGGGTTTTACTAACCTGTCAATCATTGAATTAAGGTGCCCAAGCAGGGGAGGTCTGTGGATGCATGGTGCCCGGCCGCACGCATCGCCGTTCGTGCCCAGCGCCGCCTTCTACTCCTCAGTGCCGCCTCTCTCTCCCTCCCCCTCCTCCCGCTTTGAGATCCCGCGTGTGCGCACAGGCTCAGCCTGATGCGCCGTTGCGGACTGCTGGCATCGGCTTCTTCTTGCATTGTGCGCACGCGCCGAGAAGGGGACACTGCTACAGGTTGCTGGAAAGGTTTACTGCGAGTATGACCGGGATATATTGTTTCACATGTGGGCGTCAGGAAGCCGCTGTCTAATAGCGGGAGATTCCCTGAACGTCCGGGAGACTTGAGATCCCTGTAGACAAGAAGGATTCATGTCTGGGTGTAGTAACATGTCCACAGGAGGTGTAGTAGGCGCAGCTCCTGCAGACTGAGCAGTGAGAGGGCGGGGTCAGCCTGTGACTCATCGCTAGTGTTGGGCGCAAATATTAGAATCGAGAATTTTAATCACAAATATCGCCACTTAGAGAATTCGCGAAGATTTAGAATATAGTGCTATATATTCGTATTCGTGAATATTCTAGATTTTTTTTCATCTGAACCCATGATCCCTCCCTGCTTCTTGCTTGTGGGCCAATGAGAAGGCTGCAATGTCTTTGTCTGAGCTTAACAACATCCCTAGCAACCAATAGGAAAGTTGCCTACCCCTTACTATATAAGAACCTCCCCAGCAGCAGTTCTGAGAGAGAGAACAGTGTCATTGCTGTGACTCTGTGCTTTGCTGTGTCATTACATTAGACAGTTACTTAGTCAGCTCATATATATATAATACAGATAGTTAGCGGGAGATAGTCAGTGTAGGTTATATCCTGATATAGTGTAGCTGTTAGGTTCCAGTGCAGGGTGTTAGGTAGTGTGATAGGCTTTGCTGTCCATACATACATGCTACAGACATAGTGCTGTGATGTCACAACAATACTTAGTGCACCAATCAGTAATATGTAGTCAGACCTGATAAAATGTGAAGTTGCATGTATTGTGCAAAAATATGCGCCTCATTAATTGCCGATTTGCGCAATCGCGAATATATTGGAGCACTCTATCTGCATATACAGCTATTGTAATGTTCTGCCGTGCCAACCATTTTCTCCAGTCTCAGGAAACTTCTAGCAGCTTGAAAAATGTAGCAACAGTGACCCACGCCTGTACTGCACGCGCAATACACGCATATTACATTGCCGATTTTCACAATCAAGAAAATAATCGTGAATCCTCGAATTAGCCAATATATGACAAATATTCGCGAAATATCGCGATTTCGAATATTGCCCCTGCCGCTCATCACTACTCATCACTCTGCTGAGCAGCCAGGGTAGCTGTGAATGTAAACAGATCTGCCAGGGTAATCTGATGCCCAGACAGGGGAAAGAAAGCATAGACATGAAAAACAGGTATAAGGGGCATAAATATGCATGGTGAGGGGTTTTAAGAGCACATAAAAAGAATTTATTTTGATTTTGGGACCTGACAACCTCTTTAATTGCAAAAAAAAAAAAATCTACAAAACACAATGGGGCAGATTACACTAAGGTTGGTGTTTCCTACACCAGTGTTACTAAAAAGCACACAGGAGTTAAAGGGTTTCTACCACCAGAAATACTGTTATGTAGCTGACTGATATAGCGATGCGCCAATGTCAGCACTACATAACATTATGTTTCTAACATTAGTCCCTGCAGCCGTTTTTGTAAAAAAAGCACTTTTGTTATATGCTAATGAGCCTCTAGGTGCTATGTGTATTGTATTTAGTTGCATGGACTGCAGGAAGAGATGCCTAATTTATTAAGAGGTGTAGAGATGAGCTAAGTATTCCAAAATTTAAAAAAATCACTATGTGATGAATTACTTTGTCACAAAGTACATTTCTTTGTAAATAGTGGGTACTATGACAGGGAGCGGCAATTGTGCCGACCCCATCATTTTACCCCTCAGATGCCGTGTTCATAGCTGATTGTGGCATCTGACATTAATATTGACAGAAGTGAATGGCGCAGGCGCGGGATTTCGGCAGCGATGCGGCGGACCGTGCCATCAATCAAGAGGAGCGGGGCGGGCAGAACAGGGGACCTGGGCGGGATAATGGGTGAGTGGAAGGAGCCTCTAGGTGCTGATTTTACGCCCACATAGCACCTAGAGGCTCATTAGCATGTAACAAAAGTGCTTTTTTTTACAGAAATCGTTTAAGTGCACCTAATTTATCAAGAAACATACACCTCTTTAATGTTGAATGAATCTTCAGGGAAAATTCAATTCGCCGCAAATCTAAATTTCCTCGTGCTTTGTGGTATGCCGCCACCATCTTGATTAAAGATCTCGCACGAAAGCCTATAAGCGGTGACATTTGACGTCATCACGGACCACAAACGTTTTCATGCTAGCCCTTCAATCAAGATGGCAGTGGCCGGCACGTTACAAGCAAATGGATGAGGTAAGAATTATTATATATTTTTTTTATTTACACTTCAATATTAATGTCAGATGCCACAATCAGCTATGAACACGGCATCTGAGTGGTAAAATGATGGGGGTCAGCACAATTGCCGCTCCCTGTCATAGTACCCACTATTTACAAAGAAATGTACTTTGTGACAAAGTAATTCATCACATAGTGATTTTTAAAAATTTTGGAATACTTAGCTCATCTCTACACCTCTTAATAAATTAGGCATCTCATCCTGCAGTCCATGCAACTAAATACAAAACAATGCCAGCTATGAGCTCTGCCAAATTGTCATAGATGAAATCAGAAATTCTCTCTTCTACCCACACCAGATCCATACCAGTCAATATAAGGCCTCATGTACACAACCATACGCATACATCCACAGCAAGGGAGCTGTTGTAAATTTAAGTTTGTCAAACGGTCTGCTGGAGGAAGTGCCAAAGTTATGTAGAGGCTTGCCCCCCCACATACATTTGGCGTTTCCTCCAACAGTACAGAGACAATTAAGGGCGGGCTTGCACTTGCGTTAGGGCACTCCGTTATAGGTTCTGTTTATAACGGAATATAATGGAATTCTCGAATAGAATGCAAAACGGAAGACTAAGAGACATTCCGTTTTGATCCGTCATAATAGAAGTCTATGGGCAAGCATAACGGATCCCTCTGGTTTCCCTTATGCAGGACAGAAAACAAAGTCCTGTCGACAGGTGCCCACCATTTTCTAAAAAGTTATTAAATTCAAGGGGTTGGGGTGCTCTGTGAGCTGCCTCCCCTGGAAGACTCCTGCAGGAGGGGAAAACACTCCCTCACTCCGCCATGTTGTCTAGTCTCTCTCACAGTCTAACTTCAACACTTCCTCGGTAACTCCTCCCATGGTGAGAAGCGAGACTGGCCCACTCCTACCCAAAGGGGGAAAATAATGAATTGGTTAGTTACATTCTTGTCTAAGGCTCTTCCAGCTGAATAAACACATCACCAAGGCACAATATGAGAGGACCTGGAAAAAAATGCAAAGATGACATTCTCTGCTAGACATTAGAGACAGTAGATAGGTGTTGAAATGGTAGTCCCCTAATCCAGGGTACTACAGTTGGAGTTGCGGGTTGGCTGCCACAAAGAGGACCAGGAGAAGAAGGACAGACCAGTTGTTATTGGGAATGCTGGCCAGTTGTATTTTCACAAAGAATCCAGTGCAGCAATAGACCTCTGAAACCTATGATTGTGTTTGAATAGCCACTTCTTCTTTTAATCCTGGACATCTTGCACACCATTGTGGCTTTGCGTATCTGTCTTATGGAGAAAAAGTGCTGGGCTTAGCTCTGGCATGTTTTGGCCCTAACCCACCCACTGTGTCAGCAGCATCATCAGATCCTGAAGCAGATGTGGCTCTGGCTGTTCTTTGGGAGGTACATGGCCTCTACTCTTTATTGCTGCCACCATCAACCTTCTCCACTAATGTTGCCTCCTTTGGCTCCCAGGTCCTGTCCAGCAGACAATCGTCATCGGAGTCCTCACCCTCCTTGCTGCTTTTATCAGACTGTGAGATATCATGGTGGTCTTCTGGGCCCCCTTCCAGGGGTGTTGCTAGGGTAAAACATTCAGGGAATAGGCCCCAGACACTTTGTCCCAGGCCCTAAATGTCCTGCCTGCCTGCTAGATACAACTGTATTTCCATCCTCCGGATGGCAATACAGTTGAGTCTAATTCACTGAAAGAGCTGAAGGACCTGTAATGACATCACAGTCTATGTGATCAGTACTGAAGGCAGTGTTTGAAGACATGTGATGATGTCACCATCATGTGAACAGTGCAGGATAGGATGGCACTCAGCAGTGAAGAGGAGCCCTAGGGTAGAAGCTGTGAGGTCTGCTATGAGAAGAGGTAAGTGAAGGGGAAGATTACTCAGTGTGAGAGGCAGAGTAATGCTAGGAGTTGTGGTAATTTAACTGGGACTGTATATTGGGACTGAAGGGAGGGATGTTATTTACATGGGACTGAATGTTGAGGGGGTGATGTTATTTACATGGGACTGTATGTTGAAGGCGGCTGTGGGAAGGGGTGATGTTATTAACATGGGACTGTATGTTGATGGCGGCTGTGGGAGGAAGTGATGTTATTTACATGGGACTGTGTGTTGGAAGTGGCTGGGGAGGGGGTGATGTTACTTACATTGGACAGTATTTTAAAGGCAGCTGTGGGAGGGAGTGATGTCATATACATGGGAATGTATGTTGATGGCAGCTGTGGGAGGGAGTGATGTTATTTACATGGGACTGTATGTTGATGGTGGCTTATAGATCCGCCTTATTTCTACTAAGAACAATATGAGGGGCCTTATTACTACTGGGGGGTCTGTAGAGAGCTTTATAACCAATAGGGGAACAATAGGAGTCCTTATTTCTACTGGGGGCTCTGTGAGGGCATTATTAATACTGGTGGGCTCTTCTACTAATGGAGGCACTCTTGGGGCGCATTATCACTGTTGGGGGCACTGTATGGGGCAGTATTACTAATGAGGGCATTCTAGAAGGGAATTACTATTGGTGGGACTTTGAGGAGCACTTTACTATGGGAGGACTATCTGCACGGCACTATTATTTCTTCAGAATAGTATCTGGGGTTATAGGGGAGTACAGCGAGCAGCAGGATAACACTGTTGGGGGATGATGATAGAAAAGTGAGGAGGCTAAGATGTCTTTGTGTCAAACTCTGCAGAGTCGAGGCACGGCTGAAAGAAGTTGTCAACCCATGGGGTCCTCAGCCTCCTCCCCAAACTCCTCATCAGGGTAGCTCATACAAATCGTCAACAGGGAGACTCTCTTGACTATCTTTCGTAGGGTATAGTGGAGTTTTCTTGCCACTTCTTAGGAAAAAGGGAGGCACCCCTCTAGAAATAGGCTGTAAAAACTGAGAGAGCTCCACTGAAAGCCTTCTCTCAGGCTGCAAGGAGGAGAAGCAGGAGGAACCCCTGGACTGAGAGGAGAAGTGAGTCATCCAATCCACTATCTCATCCGCTTTCTTCTCAACAATAATGTTGCAGCTTTCCGAAGCCAGCAGGGGCAACTGCGGCCTACTACTACTACTACATCTGGCTAGATAGTTGGTGCTGCTACTACCCACATTCTGTCTCTGGGTCTTTTTGTTTGGAACCCTTCAGTAGCCTGGACATGTTTGCGCCTCTCAGATAATGTTGTGCATTACCCTGTGTATTGTTGCAGTAATCACATATATAAGCTAATTTGGATAAAATTCGAGATGAGTGAAGTTTTGAAAAATTCAATTCAGCAAAGTTTGCCAAGAAAATTTCTTTGTTCCGAATTAATTAGGCCCAAATTGTTAAAAATCCAGTATGCCCATACGTCAAGATGGCTGCGGAAATGTTGGAAGCGGGCTGCTGCAGAGAGCCTGCTCCATACCTGGCCGGAGGCACAGCTCAGCAAGGAGCACGGTATAATGCCATTCACCCTAATAGATCTCTGCACGTATGTCACAATGGCTAAGGGAATGTATGGAGCAGGCTGCTGCAGAGAGCCCTCTCCATATGTGGCAGGTTCCATCTGTATCATACAGCAGACACCTGGCTGCAATGACAGGGAATGGTGATCCTGTCGAACCCCCTTTATTTAACCCCACAGATACCGCGATCAATGGCGTCTGTTAGATAAGACAGAGAGGTTCTGCTCCCTCTGCCTTCCGATTGGACCCCCGCAGTGAAATCGAGGGGATGTGATCAATTACCATGGCAACCTGGACAGTTCTGAAACTTTCAAGGCCTAACCTGGTAAGCTCCATGCTGCGCTGTGCCCGAGGCACAGCTCAGCAGGGAGCACGGTATAATGCTGTTCACCCTCATAGATCTCTATTAGGGTGAATGGGACAAGGGATCAAAAGACCCCAGGTACCTAGCCCCCTAAGGGGGCTAAAAGTTATTGTTAAAAAAAGTTTAAAAAGAACTGTAAAATATTAAAAGTTTAAATCACTCCCCCTTTCCCAATTTTACATATAAAAATATATAAACAATAAAAAAAAGTTAACATCACGAGTATCTCAATGTCTGAAAAAGTCTGACCTATTAAAATATTTAAAAATATTTCCTATGCAATGAACGCCGTAATGGTAAAAAAAAAAAAGAAGAAAAACACACGATTCGCTATTTGTTAGTCACTTTTTCCCCCTAAAAAATTCAAGTGTTCAAAAAGTCATACATACCACAAAAATAGTACTAATAAAAACTACAGTTCGTCCCTCAAAAAACAAGGCCTCCTACAGCTCTGTATACCAAAATATAAAAAGGTTATAGATGTCAGAAAATGGCGATGCAGTATCAGTGACAGTGGTGGCACATGACAGAGTGGGGAGGGTGTCAGCAGCAGCAGCGGCAGTAAGGCTGTGTTTTTCCACTCTTCTGATCAGTCAGAAAAAATAAAAAATAATAATAATAATTGATCCTGTATTCGTAAGGCCTCTTGCACACGATCAGTATTTGGTCAGTATTTTGCATCAGTAATTGTTAGCCAAAACCCACAGTGGGTCCAAAATAGAGATAAAATGTAATGGAACTATTTGCATCTCTTTTGTGTTTTGGACCCACACCTGCTTTTGGCTTACAAATACTGATGCGAAAAAAACTGGCCAAATACTGACCATGTGAAGGAGGCCTTATGGATGCTCAAAATACCAGATCTGCTTCTTTTTTTTTTTTCTTTCTGTTCTCCTGACAAATCGGAAGAACAGAAAAATAAACGGTGACAATATTGGCTCCATAACAGAGTGGGGAGGAAGGGCAGCAGCAGTGGCATACAGCACAAGATGGTGGCAGATCACAATAGTAATAGCTGTTAAATAGTGTTTGTCACCCCTCTTTGACCTTTTAGGAAAACACATCATACTTGTCTAATGCCGTTTTTTCTGGTTTCTGTATTCCTTCTCCCCTCTGTACCTAATAGCTCCCCTATAGAGATTAGGTTGTTTTTGATTGCTATTCTGTCTTTATCACCTTATCACTTTTGTGGGATGAAACATGGCATGTTGGGACAAGAGTGAGGGTCAAATTTAGGGATATGGCCGTGTTAGGGACAGGTTCCTGACGGTGTCACCGCTATCGGGGCAGGTGCTATGTGTTTGCCAGGGACTTTTCCCAATCACACATAGGGTCTTTTTTAGGGCAAGATAGGTTCATGTCCCTATGTAACCTGCAATATCACAGGGACCCCTCCAAGTGACAGAAGAGAATTACCACCTTTATGCTGGAATAGAAAAGACGTCACTACTATGCGTCTGAGATGGGAAGAAACATCTTTATTTGTTATTTTTTGCTGACATTTCTTCTTTTTTCACCAATTTATGTGCATTATTTGTTTGGGCCTCATTTATTTTATTGAACAATAGTAAAAGTTATGTTTTAACTTATTCCATATCCTCTTTTGAAAAGTGCAGATCACAATAGCAACAGAACCCAACAACAGCAGTGTGATACCAAGGGCCAGTGGTATGCATGTGTAACATCCCAGAGTGGGGTTACTATACGCTTTTACCCCGCTACAATCTGCTAAGAGCATTTATATTGTCATCTGATGTGATTTCCTCATGTCATTCACTACTGTGCAGTTGAAACCATTTTAAATGTTATATTTTCCTCTGTAATGTTTCAGGTCTACCAGCAGGTGGCGGCATCGTTGGTAGGCATAGTTTTAATGTTATGGCCATTCAGAATGGAACATTCCAGTTCTGTTCTGCCCCCCTGCTTAAGGGAAGTGGAGTTTCCCACTCCCTGCGGCAAGGGAGGGAAAAACCAGTTAGATCCAGAGTGTTCCAGCTCTCCCTGCAAGGGGAAGGTTGTGTTAGTAGGAGCTCCCAGAAATAGGGATCCCAAATCAGGATCTCGTCTCGGTTGAGACCAAAGATCACCATTCCCAGCCTGAGCCTTCAGCCTCAGCTGGTTGACAAGCAAGCAGCCACCTCCAGTCCTCCAGGACGAACCATTCCCTGTGAGCATAGCTGTGAGTACATATCCAGAGACCAGGAGAAGCCAAATTCCTCCTCAGCTAGTCAGGCCCATATCAAGCAGAAGATAGACAGAGCAGAAGACAGATACCTGCCATATTCTCCAGGCATATGATAAGAAGCAGAAGAGATATTGATCCCTGCCACATATTGCCAATACCTGCTGGGACCTAAAGGACTATTGCTGTAACTCATATGGATTTATGCTGCCATTCAGTAAAGACAAGTTGAATTATAGCACAAGTTTGGATCTCATTTACTGCTACCAAGTTCCTCAATTACTCCTACTAGCAACACTCAATTTATTGCAAGTGAGCCAGGATCCAGGAGTCCAGCCGTACCAAGGTAGGAGACACCGTTGACACTACACAGAGACACTATCCCCACTCTGGCATTCCTCACCTGGTACGTGAGTTTTAACATCTTAAAGGGCCCTGTTACAGTACCTGCGCAAGCTGCAATTGGCGTCATGAACTACCCATAGACTTATATGCCCCATCCTGACCCACTGCATCATTGGCCACCGTACCACGGTCCTGCTCATTGCACATGTAATTATCTGTAGGCCGAGAAGTCCCTTTGTAGGAAAAGCAGTAGAGGCAGCAGACGGGTGGCAGCATCAGAATGGTGGCTGTAGCACGTGGCCAGAAGTAAGGGCCCATTTTGCAGATTATTCCGGTGTACCAGCACACTGCAGTGTGATCATTAGTGGCAGAAAGATCTATTCTGTTGCATCAGGCACCGGTGTCTGGAAATCCTGATTGATCCAGGCCTGATTCATCTTTATGAAGGTTAGTCACTCAATATTTTGGGAGGAAAGGCGAGTTCTCTTAAGGGTAACTATGCCCCCGGCGCAATGAACACCCACTCTAATCCCACACTACTGGCCGGGCAGGAATGCATGCCCATGGCAAACTCAATCATTTGCTGCCACGCTTCAAGTTTTCATGCCCAATAGTCTAGGAGATCTTGGATCATAGGTGACAGGGTGCAATCCAAGCATGCCACCACCTGCTGGTAGAGGATCTGCTGCATGTGCCGCTGCTGCTGGTTGATTCTTCAGAAGGCAGCTGAAGAAAACTGCCCATCGGAGACTTAGGCCTATTTCACACGAGCGTGACGGATTGGCTCCGGATGTGTTCAGGGTGCGTTCAGCGAAACTCGCACCATTTTGCAAGCAAGTTCAGTCAGTTTTGTCTGCGATTGCGTTCAGTTTTTTCCACGCGGGTGCAATGTGTTTTGATGCTCACGAAGGCTTACAAACAACATCTCTTAGCAACCATCAGTGAAAAACACATTGTATCCCCACTTGTTTGTGGATGCAATGTGTTTTTCACTGAAGTCCCATTCACTTCTACAGGGCCAGGACTGCATGAAAAACGCAGAATAAAGAACATGCTGAATTTTTCACGCAATGCAGAACTGATGCGTGAAAAAAACCGCTCATGTACACAGACCCATTGAAATGAATGGGTCCGGACTCCGTGCGGGTGCTATGCGTTCACGTCACACGTTGCACCTGAGCGGAAAACTCGCTCATGTAAAAGGGGCCTTAACTGGCTGCTTATGGAGCTGGTGCTGCCTCTACACTGTCTGCGATGCGTGGCCTGTGTTGTAGAAATATTAATAATCCGCTCGCATCAAGGTTTGTGTAAGGACAGGCAAATCCCTCAACCGCAGTCAGACAAAGGTGTTTTCATGTTAAGTTCTGCTGAGCAACTGCCCCTCCTCCACAGTCTGCTCACCTTTTATTTAGTCACAGTAATGTAGTGTCCCACTAGGTAAAGGTGGGCACTGCACAAAAGGGGTTAATGTGTTTTTATTACCTGTAATGTTATATGTATGCATTTCCCTGTGTTAGCTGGGTGTCAGGCCTGTCAGGGTGTAGTTTAGCCTCCCAGACGTTAGAGGGAGCTAGAGAGCCCTAGATATATATATAGGAAGGCCCAGACAGGGGAGTGGTAGTTCATTCCAGGGGACTAGAGGAGTTACTTCGTCCATCTGAAGCTCCTGAGGCTAGGCTTAGCTCAGTAGAGACACCCCAGTTGCAGGACAGCACCTCCTGGGAGAAACCTGCAGTTACCCTCAAGCCGAGTAAGGACAATACCAGGTCAGATAAGTACCCTGATGGGCAGAGGTTCTATAAAGTACAGCAAGCGCCAATACTGGAGAGAGAATTTATATACCAAGGATTAAAGCCAGCATTTAGGCATCCGGGCCTTGGGATCCAGCCAGCTAGAATAGCTGAAGGGGATAGAGCAGCATTGCACTGCAAAGCATTAACCGTTGTGTCCTCCAAGTATCTTGCATGATTAATACCTGCCACTATCTAAAGTCTACCTGCTTGTGAAGTATTGTTTAAGGGACTGCATTATCATCACTTTCAACTGTAACTGTATGTACAAAGTTGGACTGTGTTCACCAAGTAAAGAAACGTTTGGTTTATCCACTGAGTACTCAGTTATTCCTCCTATAAATCGGTGTGCCACCGTTACAGGCACTGGCGTCACGAATCCAACAGGGAACTTGCCCCAGGCACTTAAAATACCTGTAACATCCAGGGCACCTCACACAACATCAGGCCTGGTCCCCACATACCGAGTGTGCCCCAGAGGAACTGTGTCTACCTCTCTTTCACTGCTGCATGCCTGCCCAGGGTTCTCCAAATACAGTGAGCAACCCTCAATTGCCCATAACCGTGATCTCACAATCGCATTACCCTGCAGGTCTGGCGTGCTGCAGTAACAATAGAAATGGGCTGGTCCATCACCTGACTACTTACTTCATGTAACAAGGATACAGGAAGTGATGACACAGGAAGATGAGAAAGTTCAGGTACTTGTCAAAGGACAGGGTAGGGCATCAACGTGGCTGGACAGTGCAATGCACACACCCCATCCCTGTATAAGGAAGGATGAGTCATGTCCATTGTCTGATCAGCCAGGTGGCCGCCCACCCCCCATCACTGTCAGCATGGACCTCATTCAATACTGCTCAAAGTGACCAGTATCTAGTGAAGATCATTCTACTGGTTCTTATAGGTTTGAGATTATCTGCGAGACATTGCTACGGCTATTGTCAGTATACGGTACGAGTATACCGACAAGGCAGATATGCATGTCTTAAAAGCAGATATGTATCCAGAAAGGGATAGCAAAGCCGCAGCAGAGGTATAATATGTATCTCTCGTTATGTAGACTTCACATCTCTAATGTGTATAGACATCTGAAAGGAAGAAGCCCAGTGCATTGCACTTAGTGCTCACAAACCGGCAAACGCCCCCCTACACACTGAGAACACGTGTCCAAGCCCATGAGAAGGTTTTCATACTGACGGTTTTACCACTGGTCCCGATTCAACCCAAGTACCCTCTGCTAGAGCGTTCTTATGTTAAATCCGACACAGGGAGACAGATGACAATCTATTAAACACACACACATCCTAAGATAAAATGTCCAAATAATAAAATTTCCACAACAGTCCCTCCTCTTTGTCATATGCTCCCCAGTGTCCCTCGATGAATCTCGATCTTCTTCTTTGAAAAAAACAGTCTTGTCTACGAAAAGTCCTGAATCCATAAAACAAAACATGATGGAAAACAGAAAGTCAATCTTGACACGTAGCTTCTTTTCTTCGGGAGGTGACTCAGGAGGGGGCGTTTTGCGTTTGTTGCCAGCTGGTTTGGAATCCTCTGCATCTGGTCCATGGTTTGGTCGTCTTGTCTGTTCGGGCTTCGGTAACTCGGTCGATTAGACATCAGGAACATCTCACTCCGGCGTATAGAAGGAATGGAAACAAAAAAACATAAGTACATGTCCTATTTTCTTCCGCCCGGATCCAATGGAAAACCAGTGAGCCCCAAGACCTCCCAAAGCTTTAAAAAGGATTCCGACCCTCACTAGTCATAGCATGGTGTCTGCTAGCCAGGCATAACCATACCACATCTACAGGTCACCTAGCTGCCCGGACACCCATATAGGATTAACAAGGGAGGAGCAGGAGCCAGAGCTAATATTAAACCTATAGCTGATATTACCCTCTAGGAATGTATCATTATGTGCTATCAACAAATGTCTCCTTGTAACAAATAAACAAAAGTGATACTCTATATTCTTTGACTTAGTTGAGCAGCTTCTTGCAATGACTGGTGTGAATCCAGTTGTCTCGTCCCTCGAACTTCAGAGAGGTTGACATCAGCAGCAGCACCTGGAATGGCCCAAGATATCTTGGCTCTAGTCCCGTCCTCGGATGTTTCTTTAGCACGACCCAATCACCTGGTTGACTAGAATGAACACTGGTTATTGAGTCTGGGTCCGGGAGACACTCCCGAACCCGGTGTTGGACATCGGGTGATAACCCGTGGGGCTGCCTGGGGGCATACCTGATGGAATAAAAGGGTTACAGCGGAACATTCAGGCCATGGATTGGCCGTTATTTTTACCTTCTTTACAAAAATCTGACCCAAGTACCATCAAAGAAAAGGCAGTCGTGATGGTTCTCAACGTAATTTCCTACTAGGTTAGAAAATTGATTGACAGTTGAAAGGTTAGAATGGTTAGTAAAAAGTTTGAAGATCGTTGTTTTCGGCACCACTTTCCCCCCTTTTCATCGTCCTTAAAACCAGGATGAAGAGAAGCTGGATGGTGCATCGTCTCAAGGTTAGATGGATAGATGAGGGAGGGATGAGAGAGAGAGGGAGAGATAGAGAGAGAGAAAGAGAAAGAGAAAAGCGCTTCTCTTGGACTCTGTAGCTTTAGCTGGACGGGAGTATATGACAGTGTTAGTTCGCACTGTCTGGGACTTTTGAATGCCCTGTTGCTGGAGATCGATGGATTCGTGCAGACACAGTTCTGCTTTTTGGAGGGAACCATGGCTTTGGAGTCTAGTGGGGAATTCACGGACAAACTTTTTCCCAATCCAGACCTCAAAGGTCCCTTCTTTGGGGATGGTCCACTCTGAACCTACAGTCCCTTGGTGCCAATCTTTGAGGGGCTTAACAACTCCTCCTCCATAGATGGATTTCATGTACTGTTTGGCTGTCCTATAGTCAGAAGTGGTACCCTTATGTTCCCTAGATTTCCCTAAACCCATGCTCGAGCCTTCTAAAAGTAGGTGCGTCCACCTACAGTGTCCCGTGACACACGCTTGGACTGTCCCGCGACACACGCCTGGACGGCTGCTACTCCCCTTCGTTCGCCTCTGAGTTGCCCTAGGGTTTCTGGCACCGACACACGGACTCCGTTCACTATAGTTAGACCTCAGGAAAAGGAGTAACAGTGTGAGGAAAAGGGCTCTCGCCGACACACGGCGGCCCTCTGAGTCTCCTAATGAGATATACCAGCCTCGGTTTTGGCTCTGAATAGTGACCTGACCACAGGATAGGGCTTCCAATTGACTTGGAGTGGAAAAAGGGGCGCACAGCAAACAAACACACAGTACTCCTGTGGGGAAAGGGGTTACTCACACAGCTATTGGTATGCCCGGGTGATATAAATCACCTTGTCTCCTTAAAAAAAAAGCTCATCAACTCACTTTCCTTTGCCTATATTATTCTATATAGTCAAGCTGAACAGCACACAAAGCCCTTTTTGCAGTGACTGGTCAAAAACCTCTCGCTCAGCAGCAACCCTTGAATTCAGGCAGTAGTTCCCACACAATATCGTGAGACCCCCAGTACTCCCAACCAAATCTACAGAGAAGAGAGAGAGAGAGCGAGAGAAAAAAAAAGAGAAAAAGAAAGAGAAAAGCGCCAAAATATGAAAAAGGAAAAAATGTATAATAGACAAAAAAAAAATGGGTTAGTAAAAAGGAAAAACTGAAAAAAAATTGATTACATCAATAAAAACCTAAAAAATAAAAATGGATTAGTAAAAGAAAAAAACAACATAGAAAACTTCAGTTACAGAAAGTCTTGCTATATACATTGAGATTCAGTATAAAGTAAATTTTAACTTAAAAACCGAAACTCAAATACAAAAACAAAAACCTTAGGAAAACATACAACTGTATAGGACTGAATTAACACATCAATGTCTTGGAGGGTTCACCTCAAACCGTGAAATATAGCAGGAGAATTTCTACCCACCCAGTCATTGAAATGCTAATTTGCCCAGCCCCAAACCAAGAAGCAGGATTTAACATTACAAGGCCCAAAAAAACTTTTTTTTTTTTTTAGGGGAAGGGAAAAATAAATTTAAATTAGGTCTCAGAGTTCCTCTATTTTCTAAAACCAGCTCCCGACCGCCTAACGCAGGGATGCGTCCTGCGGGCGGCCGGGTTATTCCTCCTTGACGCATCGGCGCGTCATCTCGCGAGACGCGAGATTTCCTGTGAACGCGCGCACACAGGAGCGCACGTTCACAGGATCGCAAGGTAAACAAGTTGATCTACAGCCTGCCAGCGGCGATCATTCGCTGGCAGGCTGTAGATGCGATTTTTTTAACCCTAGAAAGGTATATCAGACGCTGTTTTGTTAACAGCGTCTGATATACCGTATCTTTCGCCCCATAAGACGCACTTTTTCTCCCCCCAAAATGGGGGGAAAATGCCCCTGCATCTTATGGGGCGAATGCTGTCAGTTTTACATCGCAAACTGCGATGTACGAGCTATCGGGGAGGGACTGGGAGGAGGAGCTGGGGGCCGGCAATAGCGGCGGGGCGGTGCAGGTAGTGTACTATAGCCCTGCCCCGCCGCTCCGGTATACTAATATAAAATGTCTTATTCAATTAATAGTTATTAAACATGCCCCCCAACACCTAATAGTACCTTACATCCTAACCACTTTAGTAGAATGCAGGCAGGCAGGCCGGGCGGGCGGCATCGTAACTCCCTGATGTCACGTGCCTGCGCCGCCTACTTTATGAATGAAGCAGGCGGCGCAGGCAAGTGATGTCACTGAGGGACGCGCCGGCCGCCCGGCCTGCCTGCCGGCATTGTACAGAAGCGGTTAGGATGTAAGGTACTATTAGGAGTGAGGGGGCATGTTTAATAACTATTAATTGAATAAGACATTTTATATTAGTATACTGGAGCGGCGTGGGGGGGGGGGGTCTGTGGATGACATTTTTATGGGGGACATCTGTGGATGGCACAGTTATGGGCTAGGGGGGTCTGTGGATGGCACTGTTATGGGCTGGGGGGGTCTGTGGATGGCACTGTTATGGGCTGGGGGGGTCTGTGGATGGCACTGTTATGGGGTGGGGGGTCTGTGGATGGCACATATATAACAGTGCCATCCACAGATCCCCCCCCTGTAACAGTGCCAGCCACAGATCCCCCCCTGTAGCAGTGCCAGCCACAGATCTCCCTGTAACAGTGCAAGTCACAGATCCCCCCCATAACAGTGTCCATCACAGATCCTCCCATAACAGTGTCCATCATCCACAGATCCCCCCATAACAGTGTCCGTCATCCACAGATCCCCCCATAACAGTGTCCTTCACAGATCCCCAGTAATAGTGCCATCCACAGACCACCATTAGTTTCAAACCCACCAAAAGCACACCTTTTGGTTAAAAATATTTTTTTTCTTATTTTCCTCCCCAAAAACCTAGATGTGTCTTATGGGCCGGTGCGTCTTATAGGGCAAAAAATACGGGTACCTGCTACCTGGTCCTCTGGTGGTCCCTTTTGCTTGGATCGACCACCAGAGGACACAGGCAGCTCTGTAAGTAGCACCAAGCACCACACTACACTACACCCCTCCCCCTGTCACTTATTAACCCCTGATCACCCCATATAGACTCCCTGATCACCCCCCTGTCAGTGATCACCCCCCTGTAAGGCTCCATTCAGATGTCCGTATGTGTTTTGCGGATCCACGGATCCGCAAAACACGGACACCGGCAATGTGCTTTCCGCATTTTGCGGATCCGCACATTGCCAGAACTATATAGAAAATGCCTTTTCTTGTCCGCAATTGCGAACAAGAATAGGACATGTTCTATATTTTTGCGGAATGGAAGTGCGGACCCGGAAGTGCAGATCCGCAATTCCGGATCCGAGCGGGACAAAGTCTGTCCCCATAGAAATGAATGGGTCCGCAACTCCGTTCCGCAAAATGCCGAACAGAATTGCGGACGTGTGAATGGGGCCTAAGGGTCCCTTATCACCGCCAGTTAGTTAGCCACTTGTTAGGTAGTTAGCGCCCACCGCACCGCAGTCACTGATTAGTCGCTGATTAGCGTCATCGCTGTCGCTAATCAGCACTAGTACTATATAGTATCTGTAAGTGATCAAGACTGATCGCAATCAGATCTATATCAGTACATTAGGGTCGCCCGATCAGGCCTGATCTTGTGCGCACACTTGCGTTCAGTCCGCCCCACCGCAGTGACAGAAATGTTTTTTTTTCTGATCACTGCAAAAACACCGTAAAATCGCTGCGGCGCTATAAAGATCACTTTTGAGCTTTTTGGATCTTTATTAGCGATCGCAGCTTTTTTTTTTTTTGCACATTTTTTGGCAGAGATTTTTTCCTCATTGATCGATGCGAATGAAGAAATCTGTGCCGTTCATTTTTTCTTTCAGCCCAGAGGCTGAACGGAAAAAAAAAATCTCATTACCCGTTTGCTCAATATAAGGCCTCATGCACTCGACCGTGCCGTTTTTTGCGGTCCGCAAACCGCGGATGCGCAAAAAAAGGAAGGCGCCTGTGTTGACTTCCGCAATTTGCGGAACGGAACGGGCGCCGGCAATATAAATGCCTATTCTTGTCCGCAAAGCGCGGACAAGAATAGGACATGTTATATTTTTTTATCGGGGCCGCGGAACGGAGCCACGGATGCGGACAGCACATCCAAAACGGCGGCTCGGATGCGGACCCAAACAATGGTCGTGTGCATGAGGCCTAAGGAGAATAGCAGAAACTCCTAATGCTGGCCATACATGTAATGATTGCGGAGACCCTCAAATGCCAGGGCAGTACAAACACCCCACAAATGACCCCATTTTGGAAAGAAGACACCCCAAGGTATTCGCTGTGTTGCCGTATTCCAGAGCAGACGGTGCCGTTAATATCTCTGCAACCTCCAGATGTCATCATGACCTCTTGCGGCTGTCTACTTCCTTATAGGCTTTAGGCCTAGCGGCCAGCAGCCTATAGGGTTAAGCAGCTGCAAGTGAAACCATAATGGGGGGCGCAATCACAGCCACAAGTGCAGCCATGTTTGCACCCCCCATTATGGATAGGAAGGTAACGCCCTAGGCGGGCACCTACCCTCGCCTACCTGTCATACCGACCCTGGATCTCACTATTTGTTATAAAAAAGAATCTAAATAAACTGCTGGAGGCTGTAATATTTTCTATGTTTAATTTATTGAACAAAAGAACAGTTTTATTAATGTGTACTGGTCTCCGATGTCTCCTCCTCCTCAATCTGCCTCCATTTCTTCTTCCTCTGAATAGAATGTGAGTGTGGAGTTTGTAGAAGACTCCATGTCGTCAGAGTCATAGGCCGCTAGAAAAACCAGAAGAAGAACATTACTCTGCTGCTTCTATTCTATACAGTGAAAAATCTGAAACCTGATACATCCATTATAATTCTACATTACATGACTCGTTAGATGACGATGTCTCCAGGTCTTTCAGTCTTCTGTAGAAGTCTTTCTTTTTTCTAGAATAGAGAAGATAATAAGTGATAATCCTGCAGGGAATAAAGCCACCAAATAGCTGACTATTCCATGTCTACAGCAGATCGTTGCACATATAAGAATGGACCACAATGTAGTCACTGCACCAGTCTTCCTCCAGTAATTGACACCATCAATGGTAGATGCTGAAAATGACCGGTGTGGTGAGAGGTTTGCAAAAGGCAAATAGGCCCCTGACAATTTTACACTGAGGTGTCGGTAATGTCACTTCTACTTCCATAAATCTACAGGTATGGACACAACCTGCCACCAGGGTAGATGGTCAAGGCTGATTTACACCAGAACAGGAGGACCACAAGCACAGGGTCTCATTGCTTAGCATGGGGCTATGATATTTTCTTATGAGGGTTCTTCAAAGCACATGGCTCTTCCTGGCACCCCTGTAATGATGGGCACAGGGGTAACGGTGACAAATACAACAAGCAAACAGGATCCAGAGTAGGAAATGGTAAAAGTGCATTCAACTACCCTGAGAAATGACTGTATTCCCATATAAATCAATAAGGCTCCTGTGTACATGATAGATGTGTCATGTCTAACAATGCAGGGACTTACCTGTAATAAAAAAATAGGCCGATGCCCGTGGCCGCTATAGCCGTGGCTGTCAAAGCCGCAATCCCAATATTAATCTCTATTCAGGAATGAAATAAAAGAAAAATAATGATTATTGGCCAGAAAATTCCCAAACATTTCTACAATGCAAGGTGTTACGACAATACCAGGACCGGTGCTGGCAGACGCCTGTCATAGTCCTCATCATTACCATACTGAATGATGGAAGACAGAGGAATATTAAAAGAAACCTCCGTGTTGCCCACAGCAATCAGATCTGAGGCTTCCCATAGCAGGATACAACATTACAGAAGAGATCTGATTGCTGGATATACACAATACTGGCTTTTTCTGAAAACAGGTTCAAAAATATAAGGTCCCATACACATTCGGTGCCTCATGTACAGAGTTTACAACAAGACTGTTCTCACATTTACAGAAAATATATATAGAAAGCATAATGGATAGAAAATATTATGGTACAAACTTCTCATCCTGTCTCTTTCTCCTTCAGGAACCCTCAGAGGCTCTGGCAGCAATTCAGCACCTAATGTGGCCTCTGGTGTAAGTGTGACATCACTGCCTAGCAACGTCTCTATTATGATGTCATCATGTGCTGATGTCATAATAAAAACTACCTAAACCAGAATTAACCCAATTCACAAATAAATGTGGTCACCATTGTGTGGCCCTGACCTTTACGTTCCAGGGATATCCTATGTAGGAAATGCTGATAGAACTGCAGTGATGGAACACACTTTCCCCACTATAATAGTGTAAAATTTCAAAATTCAAGAAAAGATTTAGGAAGAAAACTTTATATTTGAGCATAGCTTTATTATCATTTACATTATAAAATAATATTATTTTAATTAGTTGAAAAAAAAAGGTCATTGGTTCCTAAGGGGATCATTGACCCTGTCTTGTTCATGTATGAGGCCCTGTGTACACACTAGGAAAACAGAATGTGCACCAGTTACACACAGCAATCAGCTTTTGTAAAAATCAAAGATGGTGGCTCACTCCAAACGAAATGTAGGAACAGGTGCTGCTAGCCTAGTTAGAGGGACACCCACCCTCTCAAAACAAGGAATTGCAAATTATAGTAATAGGCGAGCACACTTCATTTGGCATATGGATAAAATTTAATTAAATCACTCAATAGTAATACACGTGTATATGCAGGTAAAATAGAACAATGATAAATACTAAAAACTATTAAAATAAATAGATGACCATATGTAGGGTATAAGCCTCAAAGCTATATAGTCCAGCAAAAGTTCAAAATGTAGTTCCCAATACGTGCAATGTTGGTATGCAATAGGTGGTATTAATTATGATCCCTTAGGGAAAAGTCCATAGATGTATATATGGATTTGTATCCAATAGATTGCTGTGCAAATATTGGAGGACTCAGTTATTCCCGGAGTAGCTTAGGAGATCCGCTTTATGAATAAAGTATTCCAATCGACATCAAAAGTTCAAGCCTTCATATGTTTGTAGCTTGTAATAACAGCTTAGACGTTCTTACCTTCCTCTGTATCGAGGATCCAAGACGCTGGTGTTTGTTGGCGTCTTCCTCCTTGCCTCTCTAGCCGGCTTACCCGAAATATCGCGGGAGTTTGAGCGAGACTTGCAACTTGGTCCGTGCTTGTAGCTCTTCCGGCTTGGTGCAGAGGAAGGAATCTTACGGTCCTTGGTTCTTTAGTGCCGATGTCAGTTCGACTGTCCTGGCAATTCAATTTTCATAGCGTGGCCACGCTTATGACTACGGAGGTACTGTTCCCAGGTATCTGATCCGGCCCAGACGCGTTTCGGGAATAAACTATCCCTTCATCAGTGGTGATGAAGGGATAGTTTATTCCCGAAACGCGTCTGGGCCGGATCAGATACCTGGGAACAGTACCTCCGTAGTCATAAGCGTGGCCACGCTATGAAAATTGAATTGCCAGGACAGTCGAACTGACATCGGCACTAAAGAACCAAGGACCGTAAGATTCCTTCCTCTGCACCAAGCCGGAAGAGCTACAAGCACGGACCAAGTTGCAAGTCTCGCTCAAACTCCCGCGATATTTCGGGTAAGCCGGCTAGAGAGGCAAGGAGGAAGACGCCAACAAACACCAGCGTCTTGGATCCTCGATACAGAGGAAGGTAAGAACGTCTAAGCTGTTATTACAAGCTACAAACATATGAAGGCTTGAACTTTTGATGTCGATTGGAATACTTTATTCATAAAGCGGATCTCCTAAGCTACTCCGGGAATAACTGAGTCCTCCAATATTTGCACAGCAATCTATTGGATACAAATCCATATATACATCTATGGACTTTTCCCTAAGGGATCATAATTAATACCACCTATTGCATACCAACATTGCACGTATTGGGAACTACATTTTGAACTTTTGCTGGACTATATAGCTTTGAGGCTTATACCCTACATATGGTCATCTATTTATTTTAATAGTTTTTAGTATTTATCATTGTTCTATTTTACCTGCATATACACGTGTATTACTATTGAGTGATTTAATTAAATTTTATCCATATGCCAAATGAAGTGTGCTCGCCTATTACTATAATTAGCAATCAGCTTTTAGCTGGTATTTTGCACCTTCAGTCTCCTTCCCTTGTAGATTGTAAGCTGATTGGGATGAGGTGCAGGGCCCTATTTACAGTTAGGAACTAATCCCCTAAGGAGGGGACAGAGGGAATAAAACTTAACATTTAATAGGTTCTGGTTAGAATAAATGGCGCACAAAGGAACTATACAAAATAACAATGGATATTTAGAGAAGCTCCACCAGCAAGCTACTGGAGTCCAGCCTTTCAGTTACCAGCTGAAAAAACAAGTAAATCAATAAAAAATCAATCAGGCTGGCTCACAGTATTTTTGCATACATAAAATTTATTATCCCACTAAAATATTAAAATATTAAACATAACCTGATTTTATGTCGACATATCAGCATGAATATATATAGATACATACAATGCGGAGCTCACGCATACATCTATATAGCTGGAGTACTCCAAATGAATAAGACCTCTTAGCTTGCAATATTGGCGTCTATCTGCAGGAAATAAACCAGTCCAGCAAAATCTGCCTTCCAAAAACCACACAGCGCACCTTTCCCTCTACGCCCTACTGTGTGCCCGTACAGTAGTTTACGGCCACATATGGGGTGTTTCTGCAAACTACAGAATTGGGGCAATAAATATTGCTTTTTTTTGGCTGTTAACCCTTGCTTTATTACTGGAAAAAATGGATTAAAATGGAAAATCTGCCCAAAAAATCTAAATTCTGAAATTTTATCTCCATTTGCCATTAACTCTTGTGGAACACCTAAAGGGTTAACGACGTTTTAAAAATCAGTTTTGAATAGCTTGAGTGGTGTAGTTTCTAGGGGTTGTTTCTATTATGTAAGCCTCACAAAGTGACTTCAGACCTGAACTGGGTTTTTGAAAATTGGGTTTTTGAAAATTTCAGAATTTTTTTTAGGGACCAGCTTCTAAACTTCTAAGCCTTGTAACATCCCCAAAATATAAAATATCATTCCCAAAATGATCCAAACATGAAGTAAACATATGGGGAATAACTATTTTTGGAGTTATTACTATGTATTATAGAAGTAGAAAAATTGAAACTTGGAAGTTTTTTACAAATTTTTTGTAAATTTGGTTGTTTTTTTTATAAATAAAAATGTTTTTTGTTCACTTAATTTTTCCAGTGTCATAAAGTACAATATGTGACGAAAAAACAATCTCAGAATGGCCTGTATAAGTGTTTTAAAGTTATTACCACTTAAGGTGACACTGGTCAGATTTGCAAAGAATGGCCTGGTCCTAAAGGGGTTAAATTTCCTTGCCTAGACACTCATTTTTTGTTACGACTAAGATCAGTATGTTCGAAACGCATCAATGATTGTCTAGAGGTGGATGAATTTGTCCTTACTTGATAGGCCTCTTGCACACAAACGTTTTTTTTTCTGTTTATGTTCCCTTTTTTTTGCGTTCCGCATACGGTCCATATACGGAACCATTCATTTCAATGGATATACAAAATACTGAATTAGGGTCTATTCACACATCCGTGTGTGTTTTGCGGATCCACGGATCCGCAAAACACAGACAGCGGCAATATGTGTTTCCGCATTTTGCGGACCGCACATTGCGGACCGCACATTGCCGGCACTAATAGAATATGCCTATTCTTGTCCGCAATTGCGGACAAGAATAGCACATGTTCTATTTTCAGGAACGGAATTGCGGACCCGGAAGCCAGCAGTCACTTGCAATAATGGTAAACACAGTTCAGATAAATGCACAGTGTAGATTCAGGTGGTCTTGTTGTCAGGCAGTGAAGGATCAGGAATTCAGGCAGACTTACAGGAGACAATGATGCGTAGTCAGGTGGCGCAGAGGTCGATAATCCAGGTAATCCAACAAGCAGATGATAAACAGATTCGAGGTCAAACAAAGCAGAGGTCAAAATCCAACAGAAAGTCCATAACACAGCAGGAAGCTTCAGCAGGAGTAAATAGGTACTACAACCATGCTTGGGTGCTTCCTGCCAAGTGAAGATGCCTTAAATGTACAAGGCACTGCCTCCGGGTGGGAACAGCAATTAGGACCCAGCTGCCTACTCCCATAAGACAGGGAGAGGTGCGCGCGCGCTATAGCGCATCAGATGGCACCTGGCAGTGAGGACGGATGCGGCGGTATGCTGACGGGCGCCTGTGTCTCCTGCCAGGTAAGCCAGCACTGGGACCCATGGCGCTGGGTCTGCCCACCCTGCGGTAGGTACACAGACCCAATGCTGACAGTCACATTACCCAGTGGTTTATTGTAGTGATCACCTATATGCTTGTTTAATTAAATTGAACAAGTCCACCAGAAATGTAATTCTAACTGTGTGGAGATACAATTAATGGAATAGGATGATTGAGGCCTGACGCTTAATATCACATTAACACTCACAGGTAAATTGTTGCACTACCCTGTGTATTGGTGTACTGATCATTTATATGCTGGTTTAATTAAACTGAATAGCAGTTTCTTGAATCTGTAAATAGAACTGATATTCAAAAAGGAAATTATTGTTCCTGAGGAATAATTAGAGTAGCTCAAGACAGAATGATTTGGCATTATGCGGTACAGTACAAGTCAAGGCCCTTAAATTGTCACCATACTAGAACTAACCAAAAGCAAAGAAATAAGCCTTAGAGGACAAAATGGTATGGAACATCTCCCCCACACGTCGATTGTGGGAGCTCTTCTTTTGTTTTGAAAGGCTTGAGCCTCCCAGGTAGGGGAAAACACTGCATTACAATATACTGAATTCCTTGTTTTGCTATGGCTTTAATCCCATTGCTAAATAGAAATGACAATTGACAATTGCATGTTGTAAGGCACATGGCGGTCTAAAAAAAGTTTAAAAATATTTATCCCATAAGGCAAATGGCATAATGGAAAAAAAAGGCTGAAAAGATCAGAATATATTTTTTTTAGTATTACATCACAAGAAAAACTATATACCATATATTTCCCCCTATAAAACATACTCCCCCCCCCACACACCCCAAAGACATGTGGGGCCTGGTATAGTGAGGCAAATTATGTTTATCAGTACTCAGTATTGAATATAAGGTGTCACAAACCAACCTTCAGTTCTTATCACTTTCACATCCAAAAAAGTGATTAACATCCCACTCTGGACACAATTTGATACACTCATGGCACTGATTTATATACTCATAAAATTGAATTAAAGGGCATCTACCTGCAGATTTGTGCCTCTGAAACTGGCCGACTTGTTGCATGTGCGCTTGGCAGCTGAAGATATCTGTGTTGGTCTCATGTTCATATGTGTCCACATTGCTGAGAAAAGTCATGTTTTAATATATGCAAATGAGCCTCTAGGAGGAACGGGGGCATTGCCATTGCACCTAGAGGTTCTGGTATCTCTGCAACTGCTGCACCCTCTCCACTTTGATTGACAGGGCAAGGTATCATCATGTTTTCCCTGGCCTGTCAATCAAAGTAGAGATGCTTAGACCCCCATATCAGATGCTCAGGCCCCCATATCAGATGGCCCCCATATCAGATGCTCAGACCCCCATTTGAGATGCTTAAACCCCCATATCAGATGCTCAGACCCCCATATGAGATGCTTAAACCCCCATATCAGATGCTCAGACCCCCATCAGACCTCAGATCAGACTCAAAATAAATAAATAAACTTACCTCTCCTGCTCCGCCGCTGCTCTCCATGTCCAGTGTCCTCTCCTACAGTGCCCGCTCACTGGTCTCCTTCGGCCTGCGCTGCACTGTCACCTGACTGCGTGTAGCATCATGCCATAGTGTGCACTGTACTTCCTGCTGATGTACACAGTCAAGACAGTACAGCACAGTCGCAATTGTGACCCCTACAGCTATGTCACTGAATTGTGACAGCGGCCACACAAGTATATCTATGAAGTTCATGGTTTAGAATGGGCCTCCTCCAACGCTGGGCCCTTGTGCAGCTGAACCGGCTGCACCAGCGGTATGTCCACCCCTAGCTTATGGTATATTTGTGTACAAAGTTGTCATGTCTAAAGTGCAAAGTATAGTGACATTTCCCTTTTATCTCATTTAATGTATTAAAAAATTCTTTAGTATCTTTTAAACATTGTGGACAGTGGCATAATTACCGGGAGAGCAGCTGCTTCGGGGCCCGGCGCCCCGGCAGTGTGTGTGACAGTTTATTTTCAAGTTAGTTAAATATCGATTCTTGTCTTAATGTTCAGGGCCCCTTCACAGCAGCAGCGGCTGACCAGGCCCCCTCGCTAATGTGATCTAATCTTACTGTCTCCTAAAGTCTCCTGGATGTGTCTGGGATTCAAACCCACAATCTCCAATGTATCAGTGGCAAAGCATTTACCCACACAGCCATAAAGGAGGCTTTGCAACTGATTGAAAAAATATGAGACTTCTACTGTTATAGCTGGCTAAGTGTACATCTATACACATGACAGCTGCCCCAACACACACAGCACTGCTATATCTCTATATGACAGCTGTCCCAGCACACTCAGCTCTGCTATATCTCTATATATGAGCAGCTGTCATGTGTATAGATGTACACTTAGCCAGCTATAACAGTAGAAGTCTCATATTTTTTCAGTCAGCAGCAAGGCAGTTCTTATGGTCTTGAGGTTAAGTCCTTTGCCTCTGATACAGAAGGTTGTGGGTTCGAATCCCAGCAGAAATGTTTCTGAAATACAAGCACTGACTCCATATATGGACATACAGGGCGGGACACAGGAAGAGGCTGCATCGCATCGCTGACATGGAGGTAAGTAGAAGTATTTATATATTTTTTTTAATACCCGACTGTTACTGCCATGGGGGGAGCACTGTCACATTATAAGGAGAATTATTACTACTGGGGGGGCATTATGGTGGGCTTTATTACTCCCCATGGTATGACCCCCTAGTAGCAGCACCAGCCTCTCCCTGCTCTGCTATCCCTCTGCCCCTTCTCCAAATCCTTATTATGAAATCTTTCTCATTAGGATAAAGCACAACATCAGCTCCGCCGAGCCCCCCAGCCAAGTGTTGAAGTGGTGTCCGAGATCCCCAAGGGCCAAGCCAAGTAACTGTAAGTTTTCATGTGAAATATGTTTATGTTATACACATATAGCCTACACTGTGCCACACAATATACAGTATACCGCTACACTGTGCCACACAATATACAGTATACCGCTACACTGTGCCAAAGGAGTGGGGTTTACACAGGAGGAGGGGGGTGTGAAGCGCGCTAGAGGGGCCCTTACAAATATTTGCTGTGGGGCCCAGTCACTTCTAGTTACGCCCCTGATTGTGGAATAGATGTCACTATGTGTTGAAAAAGAGAATCTAAATAAACTGCTGGAAGCTGTAATATTTTCTATGCTTAATTTATTGAACAAAAGAACAGTTTTATTAATGTATACTGGTCTCCGATGTCTCCTCCTCCTCAATCTGCCCCCATTTCTTCTTCCTCCGAATGGAAAGTGAGTGTGGAGTTTGTAGAAGACTCCATGTCGTCAGAGTCATAGGCCGCTAGAAAAACCAGAAGAAGAACATTACTCTGCTGCTTCTATTCTATACAGTGAAAAATCTGAAACCTGATACATCCATAATAATTCTACATTACATGACTCGTTAGATGACGACGTCTCCAGGACTTTTATTCTTCTGTAGAAATCTTTCTTTTTTCTAGAATAGAGAAGATAATAAGTGATAATTCTGCAGGGAATATAGCCACCAAATAGCTGACTATTCCATGTCTACAGCAGATCGTTGCCCATATAAGAATGGACCACAATGTAGTCACTGCACCAGTCTTCCTCCAGTAATTGACACCATGAATGGTAGAAGCAGAAAATGACCGGTGTGGTGAGAGGTTTGGAGAAGGCAAATAGGCTCCTGACAATTTTACACTGAGGTGTCGGTAATGTCACTTCTACTCCCCTAAATCTACAGGTATGGACAGAACCTGCCACCAGGGCTGATTTACACCAGAACAGGAGGACCACAAGCACAGGGTCTCATTGCTTAGCATGGGGCTATGGTGTTTTTTTATGAAGGTGCTTCAAAGCACATGGCTCTTCCTGGCACCCCTGTAATGATGGGCGCAGGGGTAACGGTGACAAATACAACAAGCAAACAGGATCCAGAGTAGGAGATGGTAAAAGTGCATTCAACTACCCTGAGAAATGACTGTATCCCCATATAAATCAATAAGGCTCCTGTGTACATGATAGATGTGTCATGTCTAACAATGCAGGGACTTACCTGTAATAAAAAAATAGTCCGATGCCCGTGGCCGCTATGGCCGTGGCTGTCAAAGCCGCAATCGCAATCCCAATATTAATCTCTATTCAGGAATAAAATGAAAGAAAAATAATGATTATTGGCCAGAAAATTCCCAAACATTTCTACAATGCAAAGTGTTACGGCAATACCAGGACCGGTGCTGGCAGACGCCTGTCATAGTCCTCATCATTACCATACCGAATGATGGAAGACAGAGGAATATTAGAAGAAACCTCTGTGTTGCCCACAGCAATCAGATCTGAGGCTTCCCATAGCAGGATACAACATTACAGAAGAGATCTGATTGCTGGAAATACACAATACTGGCTTTTTCTAAGAACATGCTCAAAAATATAAGGTCCCATACACATTCGGTGCCTCATGTACAGAGTTTACAACAAGACTGTTCTCACATTTACAGAAAATATATATAGAAAGCATAATGGATAGAAAATTTTATGGTACAAACTTCTCATCCTGTCTCTTTCTCCTTCAGGAACCCTCAGAGGCTCTGGCAGCAATTCAGCACCTAATGTGACCTCTGGTATAATTGTGACATCACTGCCTAGTAACGTCTCTATTATGATGTCATCATGTGCTGATGTCATAATAAAAACTACCTAAACCTAGTAAGGCTACAGTCAGGTGTGGCCTGTGAAGGTCTAGAATTAACCCAATTCACAAATAAATGTGGCCCCCATTGTGTGGAAGCTGACCCTGTGTATACCTTTACTTTCCAGTGAAATCCTACGTAGGAAATGCTGATAGAACTGCAGCGATGGAACACACTTTCCCTATTATAGTGAAAAATGACAAAAATCTGCAAGAATTTTTTTGGGGAGAAACCTTTATATTTGAGCATAGCTTTACCATCATTAACATAACAAATTAATATAATTTCAATCAGTTGAAGAGAAAATGTCATTGGCTGCTAAGTGGATCATTGACCCTGTATTGTTCATGTATGAGGCCCTATATACACACTCCTTCCCGTGTAGATGTTAGAGGTCATACTGCCCTAGACACTTTAGTGCCCCCCCCCCCACACCGATGTCCACACATAATGTAACTGATGGCCAAACACTCCCGAGGCCGTCAGCTATCCTTCACGACTGCCCCATACACAAGCATGATTAAAGGGGTTCTCCAGGCATCAGGGTCAAAATTCTTCCTTGCACTTTACCTGTGGAGAGAAGATTAGGACAGCTATGCTTACCCTCCGCGGCGCAGGTGTTCCAAAGATCATCTTCGTGGTCACGTGACCGCTCCTGTAGGGCTTTCAGGGTTTCCGTTCCCTCGCTGTCTTCTTCTCTTCCTCTCAAAAGCAGGAGACGGTGCATCATCACTGATGTCACAGCCTCCTGCCGGCCTTCCTTAGACCCGACTAGTGCGCATGCACTGGAACTACCAGCCGTCTCGTCTAGACAGGCTTCTGTGTACAGGCTTCTGTGTGAAGCTTGTACTGACCCATGCACAACGATCTGCAACAGAGGCTGACTGCTATGCTGTGGATCTCACTGGGGGGCACTGTGGATGGCATTTAGGGGGCACTGTGGATGTCACTGGGGACACTGTGGATAGCACTGGTGGCACTGTGAATGGCACTGGGTGCACTGGATAGCACTGAGGACACTGTGGATGCTGTTGGAGGCACTGGGGAGCACTGTTGATGGCACTGGGGGCGTTGTAGATGTCACTTCTAAGGGGACTCTGTGGATATCACTGTTATGTGGGCGCTGTGGATGTCACTGTTATGGGGGCACTATGGATGTCACTGTTATGGGAGCACTGTAAATGTCACTGTTATGGGGGCACTGTGGATGTCACTGTTATAGAGACGCTGTGGATGTCACTGTTATGGGGGCACTATGGATGTCACTGTTATGGGAGCACTGTGAATGTCACTGTTATGGGGGCACTATGGATGTCACTGTTATGGGAGCACTGTGAATGTCACTGTTATGGGGGCACTGTGGATGTCACTGTTATAGAGACGCTGTGGATGTCACTGTTATGGGGGCGCTGTGGATGTCACTGTTATGGGGGCACTATGGATGTCACTGTTATGGGAGCACTGTGAATGTCACTGTTTTGGGGCACTGTGGATGTCACTGTTATAGAGACGCTGTGGATGTCACTGTTATGGGGGCGCTGTGAATGTCACTGTTATAGAGACGCTGTGGATGTCACTGTTATGGGGGTGCTGTGGATGTCACTGTTATGGGGGCACTGTGGATGTCACTGTTATGGGAGCACTGTGGATGTCACTGTTAGGGGGCATTGTGGATGTCACTGATATGGGGACACTGTGGATGTCACTGTTATGGGGCACTGTGGATGTCACTGATATGGGGCGCTGTGGATGTCACTGTTATGGGGCACTGTGGATGTCACTGATATGGGGCACTGTGGATGTCACTGTTATAGGGATGCTGTGGATGTCACTGTTATGGGGCACTATAGATATCACTGATATGGGGCACTGTGGATGTCACTGTTATGGGGACGCTGTGGATGTCACTGTTATAGGGACGCTGTGGATGTCACTGTTATGGGGCACTGTGTATGTCACTGTTATGGGGCACTGTGGATGTCACTGTTATGGGGACGCTGTGGATGTCACTGTTATTGGGACGCTGTGGATGTCACTGTTATAGGGACGCTGTGGATGTCACTGTTATGGGGCACTGTGAATGTCACTGTTATAGGGACGCTGTGGATGTAACTGTTATGGGGCACTGTGGATGTCACTGTTATGGGAGCACTGTAAATGTCACTGTTATGGGGGCACTGTGGATGTCACTGTTATAGAGACGCTGTGGATGTCACTGTTATGGGGGCACTATGGATGTCACTGTTATGGGAGCACTGTGAATGTCACTGTTATGGGGGCACTGTGGATGTCACTGTTATAGAGACGCTGTGGATGTCACTGTTATGGGGGCGCTGTGGATGTCACTGTTATGGGGGCACTATGGATGTCACTGTTATGGGAGCACTGTGAATGTCACTGTTTTGGGGCACTGTGGATGTCACTGTTATAGAGACGCTGTGGATGTCACTGTTATGGGGGCGCTGTGAATGTCACTGTTATAGAGTCGCTGTGGATGTCACTGTTATGGGGGTGCTGTGGATGTCACTGTTATGGGGGCACTGTGGATGTCACTGTTATGGGAGCACTGTGGATGTCACTGTTAGGGGGCACTGTGGATGTCACTGATATGGGGACACTGTGGATGTCACTGTTATGGGGGCGCTGTGGATGTCACTGTTATGGGGCACTGTGGATGTCACTGATATGGGGCACTGTGGATGTCACTGTTATAGGGATGCTGTGGATGTCACTGTTATGGGGCACTATAGATATCACTGATATGGGGCACTGTGGATGTCACTGTTATGGGGACGCTGTGGATGTCACTGTTATAGGGACGCTGTGGATGTCACTGTTATGGGGCACTGTGTATGTCACTGTTATGGGGCACTGTGGATGTCACTGTTATGGGGACGCTGTGGATGTCACTGTTATTGGGACGCTGTGGATGTCACTGTTATAGGGACGCTGTGGATGTCACTGTTATGGGGCACTGTGAATGTCACTGTTATAGGGACGCTGTGGATGTAACTGTTATGGGGCACTGTGGATGTCACTGTTATGGGAGCGCTGTGAATGTCACTGTTATAGAGACGCTGTGGATGTCACTGTTTTGGGGGCGCTGTGGATGTCACTGTTATGGGAGCACTGTGAATGTCACTGTTATAGAGAAACTGTGGATGTCACTGTTATGGGGCACTGTGGATGTCACTGTTATAGAGACGCTGTGGATGTCACTGTTATGGGGCACTGTGGATGTCACTGATATGGGGACGCTGTGGATGTCACTGTTATAGGGACGCTGTGGATGTCACTGTTATGGGGAGGCTGTGGATGTCACTGTTATGGGGCACTGTGGATGTCACTGATATGGGGACGCTGTGGATGTCACTGTTATAGGGACGCTGTGGATGTCACTGTTATAGGGACGCTGTGGATGTCACTGTTATGGGGCACTGTGGACGTCACTGTTATGGGGCACTGTGAATGTTGTTTCCTGAGGCGATGTGAGGTAATTCAACAACAACTTTATTCAGACACAAACAATATAACAAAGGTTATAAACTGTCATATCTATATAGCCTACAGGTGGCAGTAAACATGTTAACATGTATAACTCCTAACATCCTTTCTTGTGAAATCAAGTAATATATAACATAAGATGATTGGATACCACAATACATTCCAAAGGTGACAATGTTTTTTATAATGTATCTAGCATACAAAATCCTTATATCTTGTTGGTGTTCTAATAACCATAGTTCTAGTACGTCTTGGTGTGGCAGGAGCTTCACATTGTTGCATATGATCATCCATCCCTGTTTCTTTGGGAGTTGTCTCATCTGGAGATGTACCTGGTGTAATCACTTCACTTATTTCAATGTCAGATTTGTCATCTGCAGTCCTCAGAAACTTCCTATTCCTTCTGTACAACTGTCCATTTGCTTCCACTTTATAAGATCGTGGAGCAACTTTCTCCAAACAAATACCTTGTCGCCAAATTTCATCTGTTGACGACGGCGATGGTTGTATTCGCACTGGCTGACCAATGCTTAGTTCGGGAAGTTCCTTGGCTCCTTTATCATAATATGCCTTTGCTTTTTTGCGTCTTTCAGTTAGGTTCTCGACCTCTCCTTTTATAACCTTTAGAAACAGCAGTTTCTGAGCAGTCGGAAGTAAAGTCCTGGTCCTTCTTGACATTAGCCGTTGTACAGGACTACTGCTAGTGCCTTCTGATGTGGTATTTCTCCAGTCAAGAACCGCTTTCCAGATATCCTTGTCATCTCGTTTAGCTTTCTTTATGAGTGTTTTTGCTATTTTTACAGTAGCTTCAGCTTTACCGTTGGACTGACTGTGATATGGGGATGATGTAAGATGTTCAAATTCCCACTCTCTACAAAATCGTGCAAACTATGAGCTGACAAACTGTGGTCCGTTATCTGTAATTACAGAATCAGGGATTCCATGTCTGCTAAAATGTGCTTTGCAACAATCTATAATTGTTTTAGAGGTGGTATCAGAAACTAAATCAATTTCCCAGAAATCTAAATAATAATCAACAATTATTAAGTAATCTTGTCCTGTTAAGGAAAAATAAGTCCATGCCTAGTTTGCTCCAGGGTAGAGTGGGCAATTTGTGAGTCATCAGAGGTTCTTTTGTTTGTTTACGCATATACTCATTGCAAGTATTACAGTTCTTTATTGCCTCTATAATCTCTGGGCCCATGTGTGGCCAAAAGATGACATCCTTGGCCTTGCGAAGGCATGCTTCTATTCCTAAGTGGCTAGAATGAGTCCTCGCTATCATTTCTGGGCGCATGTTTTTTGGTATGATGACTCTGTGTCCTTTATACAGAATTCCATTTTGTATGCTTATCTCATCTCTAAAGCCCAGTAGTCCCTGATACAAATCTGTATTTTTTCTTTTTGGTCTGGCCATCCTGTAAGAACAGTCGTTTTTAATGCTTGCAAGATTTCATCTTGTTCTGTGAACTTCTGAATTTGTTGTAGGCGCAAATCAGACACTCTTAGATATTCTGCAAAGTGTATCTCTTCCAGTCAGGGCCGTTTGAAGGAATTTGGGGGCCCCAACCAAAATAGACATTTTGAGGAGACACCACCAGAATAATCAAAGTCTCCTAAACGGACTGGCGGACGTCCCCTGGTCATCCGGGTAGACCTTCTCAACACAGGGGTCTCCTCTTCCCTTAGCAACGAGGTAGAAGGGAGAGGAGCAACAGGAGGGTCTCCATCCGTGAGACCTCGGTCAGGAACAACTGGAACAACAGGAACAACTGGAACAACAGGAACAACAATATCCACTACAGGGGGAACTGGATCCAGGGCATCTTGAACCGGCTCTTCTGGAGGTAAAACTACAGTAGGTGCCGGAGCAGGCACCAGCAAGTTCAACCACGGTGTCAGAAGCCAATGCATGGGATCAGCGTCATACCTGAGATTACTGACAGCCTGCATAGGATCCTCGGGCGGTATTGCTGACTCTGACACAGGATATTCAGATCCGGAACTCTCGGCACTAGGTTCTGGTGTCAGGCAGAGCTTCAACCGGTTTCGGTGTACAATTTGGGATCCCTTGTCTTCCCGGGTGATCTCATAAGTGTGAGTTCCAACATTTGGGATTGCAGTGACAACATAGGGACTTCGCTCCCACTTACTGTCCAATTTGCTGGTACGACGGTTATTCTTTAACCATACCACGGCCCCTATGGTCAAGGGTTCTGCATGGGCTGCCTGATCATAGTCTCTCTGCTGTCGGTCTCTAGCAAGGTCCATACGTTCCTGAACAATGGCTTTGGCTGCATCTAATCGCCTTGCTCAGCAACCCAGTCGGTGTTAGGTAATGGGTTAATGCAATCAGGCACATGTATGTCCAATGAATGATCAGCAGGCAATGTTCCTTGGCGCCCAAACATCAAGTAAAAAGGGGTATACCCGGTGGAACAATGTATGGTATGATTGTATGTGAACATGAGCTGTGGCAACAGACTGGGCAAATCTCCTCTGTTCTCAGGAGGCACGGCCCTCAGCATCTCTATCAAGGTCTGATTCATTTTTTCACATAATCCGTTACCTTGAGGATGGTAGGCCGTCGTCCGTATCTTCTTACAGTTGTGTAAGCGGCACAGTTCATGGAACAGATGGGACTCAAAAGCAGGTCCTTGATCGGTGAGGATCTTTTCTGGACATCCATAGGGCAGGAGGAAGTGCTTCCAGAACATTTCGGCTGTAGTCTTGGCTGTCTGGTCTCTCACAGGCACTGCTACAACAAACTTTGTGAAATGATCAATAATAGTCATGGCATAAGCATACCCTGAGCGACTAGGCTCCAGTTTTACATGGTCGATGGCGACAAGTTCAAGAGGACGAGTACTTACAATGGGTCTCAGTGGTGCCCTCTGATCATGGTGCTCACTTCGTTTCAAGGCACAGGCTACACACTCTCGACACCACTTCTCCATGTCTTCTCTCATGCCTACCCAGTAAAACCGCTGGCGGATAGTAGCTTCAGTCTTTTGGACCCCAAAGTGACCGGATTGATTGTGGTACATCTCCAACACCATACCTGCATCTCGTCGGGGTATGAGAATCTGGTGTACTCTTTCGTTGGACACTGGGTCTAGGCTTCTCCGTAGCAATAGGCCCTTTTGTATGAAGAGTTGATGGCGCTGTCTCCACAGTTTGATGAGCTCAGGATCTGCACTCTTACGCCGAATCCTCTCAGGGGCTCTGCCACTAGTAATGAAGTCCAACAACTCACCCAGCACTCTACTTTCAGACTGTAGTTTCACCCACCTTTCTTCTTTAGGTTCAGGCCTACTGGAGGGTGAAGGAACTGCCGCTCTGTTATTGGTAGCTCGAGCCTGATCCTGTTGAGCAAATTTGTTATAGAAAGCCGGCATCTCTACATCTTCCCAAGCATCTCGCACATCATCAGGAGCTGTCTCTGTGGGAAGCCTGGATAAAGCATCAGCATTATCATTAGTACGTCCAGCACGATACTTTACAGAGAAATTATAGTTGGCAAGGCGAGAGGCCCATCTCTGCTCCAAGGCCCCCAATCTAGCTGTATTGAGATGTGCCAGAGGGTTATTGTCAGTGAATGCAATGAACGGGGTGGCGGCTAGATAATCCTTGAATTTTTCTGTCACCGCCCACACTAATGCCAGGAACTCTAGTTTGAAGGAACTATAATTCTGGTCATTTTTCTCAGCTCCTTTCAGGGAGCGGCTTGCATATGCTATCACTCTCTCTTTTCCCTCTTGGATCTGGGCTAACACAGCTCCCAGGCCTCGCTTGCTAGCATCAGTATAGAGATGGAAGGGCTTGCTATAATCTGGATAACCTAACACTGGAGGCTCGGTCAGTTTCTTTTTTAGCAATTGGAACGCTATCTCTCTTTTCTCATTCCACTCAATGGGCACAGGAGTTCTAGGACTCTTTTTGGGTTGCCCCCTCAAGAGCTCCTGGATAGGATCAGCTATTTGAGCAAAATGGGGGATAAAACGTCTATAGTAGCCGGCAAAACCCAGGAAACTCCTCACCTCTTTGACAGTAGTAGGAACCGGCCAATTACAGACAGCTGCCAATTTATCAGGGTCAGGTTGCACTCCCTCTCCGCTTACTATATGCCCCAGGTATCTTACTGCAGGTTTGAGCAGGTGACACTTGGATGGCTTTACCTTCAAGCCATATTTGATAAGAATTTCAAATACTTCTGCCAAATGTTTCAGATGGTCCTCATATGTTTTTGAGTACACAATGACGTCATCAAGATACAGCAGCACTGTTTCGAAGTTTTTGTGACCCAAACACCGTTCCATTAGTCTCTGGAAAGTTCCTGGGGCATTACATAGCCCGAACGGCATACAATTGAATTCGAACAGGCCCATGGGAGTAGTGAAGGCAGTCTTTTCTCTATCTGCAGGGGCCATGGGTACTTGCCAGTAGCCACTGGTCAAGTCCAATGTGGAGAAATAGGCAGAGGAGCCCAGAGCAGTTAGTGACTCCTCAATGCGGGGCAGTGGGTATGCATCTTTGTGGGTTATTTGATTAATTTTCCTATAATCCACACAGAAACGGATACTACCGTCCTTCTTCTTTACAAGAACCAGGGGTGCAGCCCACGGACTACGGCTGTCCCGGATCACATTAGAGTCTTTCATTTCTTGGATCATTTCCTTTACAGTCTGATATGAAGTAGGTGGTAAGGGTCTGTATCTCTCCTTGATAGGAGGATGAGAGCCAGTAGGTATGGTGTGTTGTATGGCACTAACCTCTCCATAATCAGTGGCATGCTTACTGAAGGCCTGGTGGTGCTCCTTGACAAGCTGTAGAATCCCTTCTTGTTGATGTTGGGGGGTAGTCTCGTCCCCTACATGGAGCTCTTCCCACCAGGGCACTTGTGGCTGGGTCACCGGCGAACATCTGCTGTCTGCAGCTGGCGGCTTTTCTGTCACTGGAAGACGAATGATGTCTTGGAAGGACACCTGGGACAGCTGGGCAACAGGGCAATGCTTAGTAAGCGCAACAGGATGATTACTCAGATTAATCAGACGGACAGGTACTTTACCTTGGGAGACGTTCACCAGGCACTTGGCAGCTCTCACATAAGGGTAATCCTCCATCTGGATTGGTTCCACCAGGGCTGGATAATCTCGGCCTTGGACTCCCAGGACAGCACGACACCACAAAAGAGTTTGAGAATTAGGAGGCAAAGTCACAGGCTTAATATCACTAATCCTGGCAGTACAAATTTCTCCTTTCCCATTAGCAAACCTCTGCTGGGCACTTAACACAGTAATAGTCTTTTGAATCACCCTCCTGGATGCAGAGGAAGCAGTGGGCAAAGTCTGATGTAATACAGCAAGTATTTCTGAATAACAGTTTTTGAAAACATTGGTGCCTAGAATGACAGGATGTCCTCCTCTGTCACCGGCCTGTACTACGATCACTCCCTGTTGAGGCAGGGTTACTTCTCCCACCTGCAGGGTGGGTTCCCAGTATCCATGAACCTTTACTGGTTTGCCATTGCTGGCGATAATTTCCACCCAGGATTCAGGCGGTTGGGTCAACTGGTTGGTGTCCCAGAACTTTTCAAATGCAGGCAGCTGAATAGTAGTGACCTGAGACCCAGTATCTAATAGGGCTTCAAAGAGGACCCCGTTGATCTCTATATTGATTTTAGGATGGGATCCTACATAACGTGGCATCCAATTTGGATCCTCTGGACCTAGTGTTCTACCTCCCGAGGGGTGGTCCTCAGCCTCAGGGGTTGCCCGTTTAACTGCCAGCACATGGATTCTGTGTGTCCCAGCTTTTTGCAGTATGTACACACGGGCCGCTTGCGACCTCTATTACACCTCCCAGGATCCCTGGGGTGAGTCTCTTGGTATGGAGGTGGGAACGGCCTAGGAGATGACAGGAACTCTTCTTCTGTCATTATGGGTTTTTCCCATTCCTCTATTTTTCTGCACACTTTCTCTAGACTTTTAGTGAGGTGATTTACTTGCTCTGTCAGCATGGCAATAGTATCAGTAGCTGACACTTGAACAGCTTGGCCGGCCTCAGCTCGGTTAGTGATAAGCGGTTTTGGCCTGCAGGCTGATGACTCAGATAGGGCGCTCAACTCAGGAGATACTGTGGACCCCAGAATTTTTATAGCCAGTTCTTTAAAGTCCAGAAAGGCACTGTTAGGGTGCTGGGCGGACAGCATCTTTAACTGGGTCCTTATTTGTTCACTAGACACCCCGTTGATAAATTGTTCCCTCAGGGTCTGGTCCCGGTTATCAGCCTCTTTGGGATCTATCTGGATTACAGCCCCTAAAGCCTCCTGAAGTGATAGGGCAAAGTCACGGAGGGACTCACCGGACTTCTGTTTCTTGCCAAAGAAGTGCATCTTTATCTCTGAGGCAGTCCTAGTTTCAAAAGTGGCTCTGAGGCGGGTGAATATCTGTTCTAGAGTACTCCGCTCAGTAGCAGGCCATGATAACACTTCCCTGCGGGCAGCTCCCTCCAGTTGCGCCAGCATGATTTCCATTTGCTGGTCGGCATTTATAGGGTACAATCGGAATAGTGCCAGCAACTTTTCTTTAAAGTCCCTTAGGGTATGGGTCTCTCTCCTGTAGCGGGGGAACCATGGGGCCCCGAAATAGTAAGGCATGGTAAAGGGCATCATGCTGGGGGCTGTAGGATGATTAGGAGCCGCAAGCTCTCCCGGGGCCGGCTGCTCAGGCACTCCTGGCTCTGACATGGTAGTCTATTGAGAGGTGGCCGCTGGCGACTAAAGGGGCCGGAACAATCCCCTTCCCTCCGGTTACAAGTGCTTACCGGTATCGCTGGTCTTGCGCAGGCCAAGTCTCGCGAGGTTCCGGACGTCCTGAGACCGCGGTGACGCAGGAGAAGCAGGGCCGCAGCGGTGCGATGATGAAGAGGGGCGGGACTCTCTGTGTCTTTGCAGGGATCCGCCCACGAATGTCCTCAGCGGCGCGGGAAACTTTACTCCAGGCAGCCGGTGGCCATCTTTAGCAAAACGCTGTCCATTCACTGACAGCAAGCAGGATTGTAAAAAGTCCACAAAACCACACTCCAATGCGGCGATTTTCTTCCTCTGGGTAGCGCAACACTGCACAGCGCTTTTTAGAGGTTTTTGGTACACTTTGGGTACGATTTTCAGTCCACAAAGTCCACTTGAATAAAACAGGAAAATTGTCACTTTGGTCACAGGGCAACTGTATAAGGCACAAAGTTCACGCTTCTTGCACTAGAAAGCGTGCGTATCCTGTTCGTGGAACGCCAAAAGAGAGGTGCAGCGTACTCAAGTTGTGTGTAGTAGGTGTTTCTGGGTGATGTAGTGCAATATACACTAACCTGGTACAGCTGACTCTCTGCAAGGGCAGGTATAGGTAGAAATAGTTCGTGACGCCAGTGCCAAGTAAACGGTGGCACGCCGTTTGCGGATGCAGGAATAAATTGAGGAAACGTAGTATTAAAACAGAACTCCAACTTTAGTAGTTTTCCAGCAGAGACAATAGTGGAATCGCAGTTCCTTGGCATACAGTCGATTTTGCAATTCGGTCGATGCAGGCAATTCAGTTACAGCAAGGTAATTACAGAGTGTTGAACACAGGACTTGCAGCACAGGAGCTAGCACTCTATTTCTGTCTGATCCTGGAATATAGCATATCTTCACCAAGGCCCATTAACCTAGTTCTGGCTTTATCTCCTTGGCTATAGCTTTAATAAGTACCTCCTCTGTCTTTCTGAGTACCTCTTGCTTTCCTGATCTTTGCCTCTGTCTCTCTCAACTTCTGGACACTTCCTCAGGCTCTAGAAACTTCTGAGCTGTGGTCTAGACTGACTTCTGCACTCCACACTAGATCAGGTTACACTGACTTTCCCTTCCTTGTCTGGGCCTTATATAAACTAGGGCTCCCTAGCTCCCTCTAATGCCTAAGAGCTGGAATGACACCCCTAGCCGGCCTGTACTTGCAAGTTTCATAGCAACAGGGAAATACATGCATTACATTACATGACATTTTATAAAACTGACATATACCAACTTCCCCATAATTAAGGAGGGACGACAGCACACCAAGTGACCTTTGGTAGTGACGGGTATTACAGTTCCCGTACACTACATATCCACTAAAAAGACATACCATCTATGTGTGATATGTGCATTTTTTTGCAGACCCATTGACTTATATGGGCTTGAGGTCTGCATTTTGAGGACCAGAATAGGACATTTCTATCTTTTGCAAAACTGACAAGCGGATGTGAAAAGCACATGGATGTCATTAGTGCGCTTTCCACATCCGTATGTCAGTTCCACAAAAGATACAACATGTCCTATTGGAACACAACAACGCAAGTGTGAAAGAGCCCTTAGGTCTGAGCTAAGCTATTTATACACACTGACACTGCTCCATCTTGTGGAGAAACAAGTGCAGTGCACCCTGACTAGGCCTGTGTAAAGGATCTTTGCATATAGAATCACATTGTGACATGGAGAATATGAAAGGAGATAAAATACAAAATACAGGCATATCACATGACATTAATACATAATTAAAATACGTTTGCGGGGCCCACGGTCACAGGAGTGGGACACTGCATTTTGATATATTTGCAGATTTAAGCAGTTTATTGCACTCCTAGATGGTGAGAGAAGAACATGTGGCCTGTCAGTGATGTGATTTAGAAACTGAGTGAGAAATAGACAAGAAGAATTCATGTAAGGGTGTAGTAACATGTCCACAGGAGGTGTAGTAGGCGGAGCTCCTGCAGACTGAGCAGTGAGAGGGCGGGGTCAGCCTGTGACTCATCACTAGTGTTGGGCGCAAATATTCGAATTGCGAATTTTACTCGCAAATATCGCCACTTCGAGAATTTGCGAAGATTTAGAATATAGTGCTATATATTGGTATTCGTGAATATTCTAGATTTTTTTTCATCTGAACCCATGATCCCTCCCTGCTTTTTGCTTGTGGGCCAATGAGAAGGCTGCAATGTTTTTGTCTGAGCTTAGCAACATCCCTAGCAACCAATAGGAACGTTGCCTACCCCTTACTACAGGTGAAACTCCAAAAATTTGAATATCGTGCAAAAGTCCATTTATTTCAGTAATGCAAATTAAAAGGAATTGCATTAATGCAGCTTAAAATTAGAGTTTTGTAAAAAAGGTTGAATATTCTAGGCCCAAAGTGTCACACTCAGTCAGCTAATTAATCCATACCCCCTGAGCAAAGGGTACCTCAAAATTGGGACTTTGGGGTTTTCATAAGCTGTAAGCCATAATCATCCAAATTATAACAAATAAAGGCTTGAAATATCTCGCTTTGCATGTAATGAGTCTATCTCAAATGTTAGTTTTACCTTTTAAGTTGAATTACTGAAATAAATTAACTTTGCACGATATTTTAATTTTTTGAGTTTTACCTGTATATAAGAACCTCCCCAGCAGCCATTTTCTGTAGTTTTATGGAGTTCTGAGAGAGAGAGAGAGAGAGAGAGAGAGAGCAGTGTTATTGCTGTGCTCTGTGCTTTACTGTTTAATTACATTAGTTAGTTAGTTATCTTATATATATAATACAGATAGTTAGTGGGAGATAGTCAGTGTAGGTTATATCCTGATATAGTGTAGCTGATAGGTTCCAGTGCAGGGTGTTAGGTAGTGTGATAGGTTCTGCTGTCCATACATACATGCTACAGACATAGTGCTGTGATGTCACAACAATACTTACTGCACCAATCAGTAATATGTAGTCAGACCTGCTAAAATGTGAAGTTGCACGTATTGTGCAAAAATATGCGCCTCATTAATTTCCGATTTGCGCAATCGCGAATATATTGGAGCACTCTATCTGCATATACAGCTATTGTAATGTTCTGCCGTGCCAACCATTTTCTCCAGTCTCTGGAAACTACTAGTAGCTTGAAAAATGTAGTAACAGTGACCCACGCCTGTATTGCACGCGCAATACACGCATATTACATTGCCGATTTTCGCAATCAAGAAAATAGTCGCGAATCTTTGAATTCGCAAATATATGACAAATATTAGCCCAATTATTTGCAAAATATCGCAAATTCGAATATTGCCCCTGCTCATCACTCTGCTGAGCAGCCAGAGTAGCTGTGAATGTAAACAGACCTGCCAGGTTAATCTGATGCCCAGACAGGGGAAAGAAAGCACAGACATGAAAAACAGGTATAAGGTTCCATTCACACGTCCGCAAAACACGGGCAGCGGCAATGTGCGTTCCGCATTTTGCAGACCGCACATTGCCGGCACTAATAGACTATGCCTGTTCTTGTCCGCAATTGCAGACAAGAATAGGACATGTTCTATTTTTTTCTGGAACGAAATTGCGGACCAGGAAGTGCAGGTCTGCAATTCCGTGTCCGGGCAGCACATCGTGCTGCTCTATAGAAATTAATGGGTCCGCAATTCCATTCCGCAAAATGCGGAATGAAATTGCGGACGTGTGAATGGACCCTTAGGGGCATAAATATGCATGGTGAGGGGTTTTAAGAGCACCTGACAACCTCTTTAACTGAAAGCCACACTGCAAAAAAAAATAAAACAATCTACAAAACACCATGGGGCAGATTACACTAAGGTTGGTGTTTCCTACACCAGTGTTACTAAAAAGCACACGGGAGTTAAGTGCACCTAATTTATCAAGAAGCATACACCTCTTTATTGTTGAGTGAATCTTCAGGGAAAATTTAATTTCCCGCAAAGCTACATTTCCTCGTGCTTTGTGGTAGAAAATCTATTTCCCTGAATGGCAGTAAAAAACAAGCAAAAAAAATAATACTTACCTCCATTTGCTTGCGACCGGCCGCCGCCATCTTGATTGACGATCTCGCATGAAATCCTGTGAGCAGTGACGTTTGACGCCATCACGGACCACAAAAGTTTTCACGCTAGCTCTTCAATCAAGATGGCAGTGGTCGGCACGTTGCAAGCAAATGGATGAGGTAAGAATTATTTTTAATTTTTTTTATTTACACTTCAATATTAATGTCAGATGCCACAATCAGCTATGAATACGGGATCTGAGGAGTAAAATGATGGGGGTCGGCACAATTGCCGCTCCCTGTCATAGTACCCACTATTTACAAAGAAATGTACTTTGTGACAAAGTAATTCATCACATAGTGATTTTTAAAAATTTTGGAATACTTAGCTCATCTCTACACCTCTTAATAAATTAGGCATCTCTTCCTGCAATCCATGCAACTAAATACAAAACAATGATTTAATGTTGACAGAAATAGTGTTGGTTACTTAACACCACTGCTTGTCTCCAAGAGGCTTAGTATTAGTGTTATTGCTTTATTTAAAGGGAACCTGTCACCAAAAAATCGCTTATTAAAGGGACTCTGTCACCACTTTCTAACCCCCCCTTTTAAAAGTATTGTTCTCTCCATGGCGCCCTTGTGATTACAAAGGTGTTGTTATAACATAAATTCGCCGTCTCGTTTTGATAAAAATACCTTTTATCTAACCTGTCAATCTTGTGGATAAGGTGCCCAGGGCGTTTCTGAAGCTCTGAAGCTGCCGCCCGCCGCAGCTGCCGTTGGTGCCCAGCTCCTCCCCTGATCCTTTCAGCGCCGCCTGAATGTAAAGAAATCCGCCTCCGACTCCGGCTCTCGCTCAGTGCCCCCTCCTCCTTTTCAAAGATCCCGCGCGTGCGCACAGGCCTGTGCCTGATGCGCCCGTGCGGACATTTAGAATCAGCCTCATTGAGCGAAGTGCGCATGCGCGCACTTCGCTCAACCTCCTCATAAGACGAGCACAGGCCTGTGCGCACGCGCGGGATCTTTGAAAAGGAGGAGGGGGCACTGAGCGAGAGCCGGAGTCGGAGGCGGATTTCTTTACATTCAGGCGGCGCTGAAAGGATCAGGGGAGGAGCTGGGCACCAACGGCAGCGGCGGCGGGCGGCAGCTTCAGAGCTTCAGAAACGCCCTGGGCACCTTATCCACAAGATTGACAGGTTAGATAAAAGGTATTTTTATCAAAACGAGACGGCGAATTTATGTTATAACAACACCTTTGTAATCACAAGGGCGCCATGGAGAGAACAATACTTTTAAAAGGGGGGGTTAGAAAGTGGTGACAGAGTCCCTTTAAGCTGTTCAGAGTACCTTATAGTGCTACATAGTAGTGTCCTATTGCACTTTTTCTTCGTTTTCCAGCATTTAGCCTCATTGAGAAATCGATGTTTTATTCAGCTGCTGCCCCGTGCTTCAAGTCAGGCTTGAAGTCAAGGGTGCAGCGGCCTAGGCGTCTCCAATCCTGCTCTCCCCGCCTCCCGCCGCCTTGATTGACACGCCGCATCTCAGTGCCGGGACCGCGCTCTCAGCCCGCATGCGCAGAAAAGGGCTGCTGTAGCGCGATCCCGGCTCCTGCTCGTACACTCAGCCGGCTTCAGTCTCGCTACAGCGCATGCGCCCGCCAGCCTTACATACTCGCGCCCGCCATCTTCTCTACCTGCGCATACAGAGCGTGATCTTGGGCACGCCGCAGAGGCTAGGCACAAGGGTCACGCTCCTCCCAGAGAACTCCAGCAACAGGTATTCATCTAAAGTGTCAAAAATAATGCACAGGCACCTCCATCTACATGTATTATCCTATAAAAGCAACTATAATGTGGCACTTTTTTAACCCTGGCACCTCCAGCATAATTTATTTTTATATAGCAACTATAATGTTAAAAAAGTGCCACATTATAGTTGCTTTTATAGGATAATACATGTAGATGGAGGTGCCTGTGTATTATTACTTTTATTATGATTCTGTGGAAAAAAGGCCATGCAGAGACACATAGCATTATAAATCATGATAATGCCGTGCGCTCCTGCAAGTCCAGAGCGGAGAATCACACTCACACATGGAGCGTGATTCCCGCAATGGACTCGCTCGTGTGAAACAGCCCTAAGGGGGCTAAAAGTTATTGTTATAAAAGTAAAAAAAAAAAAGTAAAATATTAAAAGTTTAAATCACTCCCCCTTTCCCAATTTTACATATAAAAATATATAAACCATAAAAAAAAGAAAAATGAACGCCGTAACGGGAAAATAAAAAAATAAAAACACACGATTCGCTGTTTGTTAGTCACTTTTTGCCCCCAAAAACTTCAACAGTGTTCAAAAAGTCATACATACCACAAAAATACTGAAGGCTTACAAACAACATCTCTTAGCAACCATCAGTGGAAAACACATTGCATCCGCACTTGCTTCCGGATGCAATGCGTTTTTCACTAAAGTCCCAATAACTTCTATGGGGCGAGGGCTGCGTGAAAAACGCTGAATATAGAACATTCTGCGTTTTTCACGTAATGCAGAACTGATGCATGAAAAAAACGCTCATGTGCAGAGACCCGTTGAAATGAATGGGTCCGGACTCCGTGCGGGTGCTATGCGTTCACGTCACACATTGCACCTGAGCGGAAAACTCGCTCGTGTAAAAGGGGCCTTAACTGGCTGCTTATGGAGCTGGTGCTGCCTCTACACTGTCTGCGATACGTGGCCTGTGTTGCCATATCCCAGAGCAGACGGTGCCGTTAACATCACCGCAACCTCCAGATGTCATCATGACCTCTTGCGTCTGCTTCAGCGGCCAGCAGCCTATGAGGCTAAGCAGCTGCAAGTCAAGCCATAATGGGGGCGCAATCACAGCCACAAGTGCAGCCATGTTTGCACCCCCCATTATGGATAGGAAGGTAACGCCCTAGGCGGGCACCTACCCTCGCCTACCTGTCATTCTGACCTTGGATCTCACTATTTGTTATAAAAAATAATCTAAATAAACTGCTGGAGGCTGTAATATTTTCTAACAAAAGAACTGTTTTATTAATGTGTACTGGTCTCCGATGTCTCCTCCTCCTCAATCTGCCTCCATTTCTTCTTCCTCCGAATGGAATGTGAGTGTGGAGTTTGTAGAAGACTCCATGTCATCAGAGTCATAGGCCGCTAGAAAAACCAGAAGAACATTACTCTGCTGCTTCTATTCTATACAGTGAAAAATCAGAAACCTGATACATCCATTATAATTCTACATTACATGACTCGTTAGATGACGATGTCTCCAGGTCTATTAGTCTTCTGTAGAAGTCTTTCTTTTTTCTAGAATAGAGAAGATATTAAGTGATAATCCTGCAGGGAATAAAGCCACCAAATAGCTGACTATTCCATGTCTACAGCAGATCGTTGCACATATAAGAATGGACCACAATGTACTCACTGCACCAGTCTTCCTGCAGTGACACCATGAATGGTAGAAGCTGAAAATGACCGGTGTGGTGAGAGGTTTGGAGAAGGAAAATAGGTTCCTGACAATTTTACACTGAGGTGTCGGTAATGTCACTTCTACTTCCATAAATCTACAGGTATGGACAGAACCTGCCACCAGGGCTGATTTACACCAGAACAGGAGGACCACAAGCACAGGGCCTCATTGCTTAGCATGGGGCTATAGTGTTTTCTTATGAAGGTGCTTCAAAGCACATGGCTCTTCCTGGCACCCCTGTAATGATGGGCGCAGGGGAAATGGTGACAAATACAACAAGCAAACAGGATCCAGAGTAGGAAATGGTAAAAGTGCATTCAACTACCCTGAGAAATGACTGTATTCCCATATAAATTAATAAGGCTCCTGTGTACATGATAGATGTGTCATATATAACAATGCAGGGACCTACCTGTAATAAATAAATAGGCCGATGCCCGCGGCCGCTATAGCCGTGGCTGTCAAAGCCGCAATCGCAATCCTAATATTAATTTCTAATCAGCAATGAAATAAAATAAAAATAATGATTATTGGCCGGAAAATTCCCAAACATTTCTACAATGCAAAGTGTTACGACAATACCAGGACCGGTGCTGACAGACGCCTGTCATAGTCCTCATCATTACCATACCGAATGATGGAAGACAGAGGAATATTAGAAGAAACCTCAGTGTTGCCCACAGCAATCAGATCTGAGGCTTCCCATAGCAGGATACAACATTACAGAAGAGATCTGATTGCTGGATATACACAATACTGGCTTTTTCTGAGAACAGGCTCAAAAATATAAGGTCCCATACACATTCGGTGCCTCATGTACAGAGTTTACAACAAGACTGTTCTCACATTTACAGAAAATATATATAGAAAGCATAATGGATAGAAAATTTTATGGTACAAACTTCTCATCCTGTCTCTGTCTCCTTCAGGAACCCTCAGAGGTTCTGGCAGCAATTCAGCACCTAATGTGACCTCTGGTGTAATTGTGACATCACTGCCTAGTAACGCCTCTATTATGATGTCATCATGTGCTGATGTCATAATAAAAACGACCTAAACCTAGTAAGGCTGCAGTCAGGTGTGGCCTGTGAAGGTCTAGAATTTATCCAATTCACAAATAAATGTGGTCCCCATTGTGTGCAAGCTGACCCTGTGTACACCTTTACTTTCCAGTGAAATTCTCCGTAGGAAATGCTGATAGAACTGCAGTGATGGAACACACTTTACACCTTTATAATAGGGAAAAAATTTGAAAAATCAGCAAGAAAAACTTTAGGGAGAAACCTTTATATCAGCATAGTTTTAACATCATTTACATAATAATATTATATTATTTTAGAATCAGTTGAAGAAAAAATGCCATTGGCTGCTAAGGGGATTATTAAACCCTGTATTGTTCATGTATGAGGCCCTATATACACACTCATTCCCGTGAAAATGTTAGAGGTCATACTGCCCTAGACACTTTAGTGCCCCCCCCTCACACACTGATGTCCACACATAATTGATGGCCAAAAACTCCCTAGGCCGACAGTTATCCCTCACGGCTCCCCCATACACAAGCATGATTAGGCTACTTTCACATTAGCGTTTTCAATTCCGCTATTGAGATCCATCAAAGGATCTCAATAGTGAAAGAAAATGCTTCAGTTTTGTCCCCATTCATTGTCAATGGACACAAAACTGAACTGATTGAAACGGAATGCACCAGAATGCATTACTTTTCGTTTGGTTGCGTCCCCATCACGGACAGAATAATGCTGCAAGCTGCGTTTTTCTGTCCGTTATGTGGTGCGGAGCAAGATGGATCCATCCTGACACACTATGTAAGTCAATGGGGACGGATCAGTTTTCTCTGACGCAATAGAAAACTAGTGTTGGGCGCGATGCTCGAGTCTCCTCCCCACACAGTGATTGGCCGGGCGGAACGCGTCATCGGATGCTATATAGTACCCGATGACACGTGTTCAGCTCAATCTTAGTCAGGGAGAGCAGTGCTGAAGAAGGGACAGACAGTGTAGGGTGTGAAATAGTAATATTTTTATTGAAAAAACTTGTAAGAGACCCAAAAGTCCTTTAAAGGACTATTTTTGTATCTGGCAGCAACATAATTATTAGCGCAATCTGCGCTAAATTGCGTGGAATTGTTAGAGACCTAAAAGTCCTTTTAAGGGCTCATTCACACGACCGTATGAATGAGTCTGCATCCGTTGCGCAATTTTGCGGAACTGGTGTTGACCCATTTATTTCAATGGGCACGTGGCGTGCTGTCCGCATCCATTGTTCTGTTCTACGGCCCCGCAAAAAGTATAGAGCATGTCCTAAGAATAGGCATTTTCTATAAGAGTGAGGGCCATGTGCGGTCCGCAAATTGCAGAACGCACACGGGCTGGTATCCGTGTTTTGCGGACCGCAAAACACATATGTGAAGATAAGACCGGCACTCACTGGTAAGTTGCAATTTCTTTTGTCTTTATTTGTCACATAATAATACAATAGTGACGCATTTCGGCTCTAGGTATGAGCCTTTCTCAAACTCAAATCATCACCACAAATACTGGATTTAAATAGCCCGCCAGTCACAGGATATGACGTCAGGTTGTCACGAGCAACATGTACTCAAATTCCACAACAAAAAAAGGAGGGGAAGTGATTGAAAAAACAAGAAAACAAAAGGGAAAAGAAAAAAAGGGGAAAAAAAAAGAGAAGAAATAGAAACCATTGTCACATATATAAATCCACATATGTGGTAAATTGTACAAAATATAAATATATCCAAATATATAAATAGACATTTTGGAAAATCCCTTTGTTCCATCTCTCAATAAAATTCATCACGTTTTCTGAAGGATAAAACCAGAAAAAAAGTAAAAATAAATACACAAACTGTGTGCAAAAGGTTATTGTATATCAACGGAGCTGCATATTGTTAAAAATTGCATGTTACAAAAGCTACACATTACAAAAAACTGCTCAATTCATAGTCACGATTCAAGCCCTTTGGATCCAAGGTTTGCAATCTATGGATCCAGAAGGCTTCACGTCTCTTCAGGGTTTTAACCCTGTCACCACCTATGGTCGTGTGAATAAGCCCTAAGGACTATAGTTGTATCTGGCAGCAATATATATTTTTTGCGCAACCTGCGCTAAATAGCTTGCAATTGTTTGGCCACTGCAGACAGTGACATTATCTGAGCTACGTCTCCTGTCTAACGTGTGCGCAGCCTAAAAATGTCTGTGACATCCAGTGTACTTTTTCTGTAGACGGTGTCCGCTGCGGACAGTTACATTACCTGCACTACATCTCCTGTATAACATTTGCGTATCAGAAATATCAGTGACACTCAGTCCAATTTTTTTGCTGCTGCTGACAGCGACATTACATGCACTACATCTCCTGTATAACGTTTACGCATCCTAAATATCAGTGACATTAATTTAGTGTAATTTTTTATTAGCCGCTGGTGACAGCGACATTACTTGCGCTATACCTCCTGTATAACGTTTCTGCATCCTAAATATCAGTGACATTCATTCAGTGTAATTTTTAATTAGGCGGTGGTGACAGCAACATTACTTGCGCTATACCTCCTGTTTAACGTGTGCGCATCCTAAAAATATCTGTGACATTCTGTGTACTTTATTTGCACATACACTTACAAAAACTGCGCTACTGTACGTGTGACCTACTTGCAAGCATCATGTCCCAGTTTGCAGGGCAGTGCAGGACACCACTCTTAAAGTCAGACCAGTGCAACAAGGTGGTCGGTTGGATTGCAGCAAATAATGCTTCCAGTCGGTTAAGCACAATCCCGTCTTCCACAAAGTCCAGTCTCAATAGCCAAGAGTCTGGTCAACAGAATCCTCACTTTGATATTCCTTCCTCCCACCATGGAGAGTCTTGGCAAACAAGTGATCCCATACTCGGATATTCTGAGGAGTTCTTTTCATCGCCATTCCTTGATTTGGGGCTCTCGACAAGCCTGCTTGAAGAGGGACATTCTGTGCCCTGATTCCCAAACTCTTGAGCATCCACAGTCACAAGAAGATGACGGTGGGGAACGGCAATTATTGTTACGCGAGGTGGATAATTTGATGAGACACGTTTGCCAATAAGTCTACCGCAATTAGTTTCTCAAGAGGTTGATGATGAGGATGAAACACAGTTGTCAATAACTGAGGTTGTTGTTAGGTCAACAAGTCAGGAGGATGACCAGAGTGAGGAAGTGGAAGAGGAGGTGGTGAACGATGAAGTCACTGACCCAGCCTGGGAAGGTGGGAAGCCGAGCGAGGACAGCAGTACAGAGGGGGAGGGATCCGCAGCACCTCAAGAGGCTGGAAGAGGCAGTAGGGTGGCAAAAGGGAGAAGGCGGGCCACACCAAACAGGCCCGCAACTGTTCCCCAGAGCACCCCCTTGCGGCAATCTCCCTTGCCAAAAGTTAGGTGTTTTGCAGTCTGGCGCTTTTTTGAGGAAAGTGCGGACGATAAAAGAATTGTCATTTGCAACCTCTGCTGTACTAAAATGAGCAGGGGCATGAACACTAGCAACCTCACCACCACCAGCATGATCTGCCACATGGCATCAAAGCACCCTAATAGGTGGGCTGAACGCCTGGGTCCACAATCAGTGTTTGCGGGTCACACCACTGCCTCCTCTTCCCCTGTGTTACAAGCTGGCCAATCCCCTGTCCAAGACGCAGGAACGGATGCCTCCCGCCATGCACCTGGACCATCGCAAGCACCATAAGCTAGCACATCCATTTCTGTGTCCCAGTGCAGTGTACAGATGTCTAAACCTCAGGCCTTTGAACAAAAGCGAAAATACCCAGCCACCCACAGGCCAAAGCACTAAATGCGCACCTTTCCAAATTGCTGGCCCTGGACACTGAGGCTTTCCGCAGCCTGATGGCGGTGGCCGTCTCGCGTGACTCTGTCCCCAGCCGCCAATATTTTTCACGGTGTGCCGTCCCCACCTTACACCAGCATGTGTCCCATAACATCACCCGTGCCCTGATCAACACAGTTATTGGGAAGGTCCACTTAACGACTGACACGTGGACAAGTGCTTTTGGCCAGAGATGCTACATTTCTCTGACTGCACACTGGTTGAACGTTGTGAGCGAGTCATTCCCTGGGATGGCACGGATTGTGGGCCCTACTTCCATCAGGTTTTCCGCTACCACCTACGTTAGTGGCTGCAACCCCCTTTCTCCTCCTCAGCCTCCTCCTCCACTTCCACCTCTGAAATATCATCTTGCAGCACCAGTGAGCCATCAGTCGGTAGCTGGAAGCATTGTAGCACTGCAATGGTGAAGCGGCAACAGGCCGTGCTTAAACTGATCTGCTTAGGTGACAAACAGCACACCGCTGCAAAGCTGTGGCAGGGGATAAAGGACCAGACTGAGCTGTGGCTCTCGACACTCAACCTACAACCAGGCATGGTGGTGTCTGATAATGGCCGTAACTTGGTGGCGGCTTTGGAGCTCGGCAAGCTCACACACATACCATGCCTAGCCCACGTGTTCAACCTAGTGGTTCAGTGGTTTCTGAAAACCTACCCCAATTTGCCGGAGCTACTAGTGAAGGTGCGCCGCGTGTGTGCCCATTTCCACAAATGATCGACAGCTTCCGCAGGTCTGGCAATGCTGCAGCAGAAATTGCAATTGCCAGCTCACCGGCTGTTGTGCGACATGAGCACGTGCTGGAACTCCACATGTTGGCAAGGCATTGTGAGCAGCAGAGGGCAGTAGTGGAATACCAGCTGCAACATGGTATTCAGCACACGCACCAGGCAAGGGATGTGCATAAAACCGGCTAGGCCCAGAGCTGCTATGAGATTTCACCCGTTATTGCACACCACCAGGGCTTGAAGCTCAGCAGCACCAACCACTCATCTCTCTGTTCTTCCATGCCCGCCCAGAACTCCTGCGCTGTGTGGGGTTTTTCCCCCAAACAGATGAGTTTCAAACCAGCCTGCTTTGGTTTCCCCCTGGCTGTGCCGAAGTTGGTGGTGCAGGTGTTTCTCTGATGTGATGAGGAGGCGGTAAAGGAGGAAGTGGAGTAGGAGGAGGAAGCAACAGGAGGCACAGAGAAACGTCCAGCAATCCTCGGGGGTGGTAGGACATGCGCCAAACTGTTTTCTGCCTCAGGCCCAGCCGCCACTACATTAACCTAGTGGGCAGTGAGGGAAATGTAATGTTCCTGCCCGTGTATACTGGTCCACATATCGGTGGTTATGTGGACCTTGCCACTAATAGCGTTGCTCAGCGCACACCTGATTTTTTCCACCACTTGTTTTTGACACAGTGTTGGCGGCAGGGAACCAAGTACCATGGGGCAGCTGCTGTCATTAGGTTTTTGAAACCGTCTGTCTCCACCAGATGGAATGGCAACATTTCAAAGGCCAGGAATTTGGAAATGCTGGCATTCTGGGCCAGGGCTCATGAGTGGTAGGGGGTACTTTCTCTCCAGTGTTTGGGGGATGGACAGCTCAACACTTTCATGGGGCAGTGTGGAGATGCTCAGTGACACTGGTAGTGGTGTTACTGTCACATCCTCACTTTGAGGGGTGCAAAGTGGCCCTGTCACTCTAGAGGGGGAGGAAGAGTCTGAGACTGCAGCAGAAGAGGTAGCAGGAGGAGCATCAGATCTTTCATGGTTTTTCAGGTGTCTACTCCACTGCAGCTTGTGCATTGCAGTTTGATGCCTAGTCATGTAGGTGGTGCTGAGGTTTAGAACATTTATGCCTCGCTTCGGTCTCTGACTGCACAGCGTGCAAACCACCCACGTCTTGTCGTCAGCACATTGCCTAAAGATCTGCAACGCCAGGGAACTCCTTTGAGCTGGCTTTGATGTGCTCTGTCCCTCGGCGCGTTGGGCAGTATCAGGCATACTGGCGGGGGCGGGCTTCTCTGCTTTTGCACCTTGCTCCCTTTTTTGCTGTGCGGCTGGCGCTGCGTGACCCCCACCTCTTCCTCTGAACTGCACACATTGCTGATGACCTGGATGCCATGTGATTTCTAGGACCTCATCATCCTCCCCATCATCTCCCACCCACTCCTCACCCCTGCCCAAGCCGCAGCAGTTGACACCTATGTTTCATCATCATCATCAGAGACGTGCTGCGGTGGTCCTAGCACATCCTCATCCTCAAACATAAATAGTTGAGTATCAGTGCACTCAATCTCTTCCACTTCTAATGGAAGGGTTAGGTGGATGGCCCATGGAAACCTCGCCATCAGAGTCATCAAAAAGCATAAGTGACTGCTGCATGACTTGGGGCTCGGCCTGCTTTGTTGATGTTCAACAGGTTGACGTGGAAATGGATACCCGTGGGCCGCTGGTGCCAACTCTGCGCTTTCAGCAGGGGACCAAGTGGGAGACAATGTGAAGGAACTGGAGGCACTATCAGCTATCCAATCTGCTACCGCCTTTACTTGTTCTGTCTTCACCATTCATAGAGCAGTATTCAGGTCTAGAAAATTGCGCAGAGCCTCATGTCTCATGAGTGCACCAGGGCACAGATCAATAACGTCCTCTCCCTACAGCAGGAGCTCCACCACCACCAAAAATGGCTATAGATCACCGACAGAATTAACAGACAGATTAGCTTTTGTATTTCGGTGTCAAGGATACAGATGAGGGGTATCTCCCTCCCAAAAATTGCTTTATGTCACCTACACAATTAACAGACTCATTAAATCTCCTATAACAGTAAGATGGATGAAAATACTGTGTAATGAATCCCAAAAATTCTGTTCCACACAGGGGTGGACTGGGAACTTAAAGTGGCCCTGGAAAAAATACTAAAAGTGGCCCTGCTTTGTAGTCGAGTCAAAATTGATGGAAGGCAGAGCCAGCAATACCATATTAACATAGTAACATATTATAGAGATGAGCGAATTTCTCAAAAACTCGATTCGGTCAGTTGGCGAATTTTCCCCGCCAAAAAAAGCTTTGATCAGAATATATTTGCAATGAATCGCAATAAAAAACTATGAGCTGGCTATGAGCTGAGCGCTGCGATTGGCCAGCGCTACAGCATAGGAGAAGGAGACTGCGGCAGGTTCCCCTGGGTGGAGCGTAACTATGAACATACCGGAGGCTATAACCGGAGAACGAAGCGGCGCCCGGGGATAACAGTAAGTGCAGGGGGATCCCTGGGCGCCGCTCTACACGTCTGTATAGTCAGTTTAGCTACTTTATTCTGGTGAAAGGTCCTCTTTAATGGGGAAAAAATTCCTTCCCGACTCCAATTAGGCAATCAGAATAACTCCCTGGATCAACGACCCCTCTCTAGTAGCTATAGCCTGTAATATTATTACGCTCCAGAAATACATCCAGGCCCCTCTTGAATAGAGATGTCGCGAACATAAAATTTTCCGTTCGCAAATGTTCGCGAACGGGCGAACCGCCATTGACTTCAATAGGCAGGTGAATTTTAAAACCCACAGGGACTCTTTCTGGCCATAATAGTGATGGAAAAGTTGTTTCAAGGGGACTAGCACCTGGACTGTGGCATGCCGGAGGGGGATCCATGGCAAAACTCCCATGGAAAATTACGTAGTTGACGCAGAGTCGGGTTTTAATCCATAAAGGGCATAAATCACCTAACATTCCTAAATTGTTTGGAATAACGTGCTTTAAAACATCAGGTATGATGTTGTATCGATCAGGTAGTGTAAGGGTTACGCCCGCTTCACAGTGACAGACCAAACTATGACAGACCAAACTCCCTGTTTAACGCACCGCAAACAACCGCAAACAGTCCATTTGCACAACCGCAAACTCCCCATTTGCACAAGGTTGGATACCAAGCTAGCCATGTCCCGTTCCTTGTCCTCACTGATGTCATTGAAGGTCTCTTCCTCCACCTAACCACGTACAACACCAAGGGTCCCCGAAAGGTGACAACAAGCCCCCTGGGATGCCTGCAGTGTTTGGTCTTCCACCTCCTCAAAGCCACCTTCCTCCTCTGACTCCTCTTCTTCAGACTCCTCTCTCTGCGTTATTATAAAGTGTGTTAAGTAGTACTAGTCCTATCAGTTTAATCCCTGTTACGTCCACTAGTATTATTATTATTATTATTATTATTATTATTATAAGGTGTGTTAAGTAGTACTATTCCTATCAGTTTAATCCCTGTTACGTCCCCTATCAGGGGACGTGTATGGAATAGATTTTAGACAACCGCAAAGAGTTTTCAATAGTTGACACACTCATGACAATTTTATTCCTCTATGCGTCAATCTTGGTGTAGTGATGACTGTGCTCGTGCTCACGTTTGGGAGATTGCAGGCGATGGGGTTTTTTCAAAGCCTATGGTCGTGCTGAGGTAGTTCAGTGACAGTTAAGTGACCCAGAAAACAATGATTCTGCAGTGTGGGCCCATTTTTGGCCTAGTAGGCTTTAATGATCACCTTAGATGATCACAAAGAAAATTAATGTTTTTTCTATGCAAAATTATCCAGCCGATCGCTTTTGGTCTGTTCACAATGAAGCAACGACCTTATCACCTGGGGTGTGCCAACATTGCCATTGCCAACACACTCATAGAGGTGGTTGCTTCATTGTGATACGCAAGCCCCTTCACCACAACAAGGTAACGATCACGAAGGGGAATTGACACATATATATGCCTTTTTTTGTTTGGTTTTTGAAGCCACAGTGCAGCACCAGAGGCCAGAAAAATTAGGCATGTACACATGCGTGAAAAATTAGGTATTGTTGCAGTCGCTGCTGTAGTAGCGGCCAGAAAAATTTATGTTTCCCAGGCAGAAAGTGCCCTAAAACATTGCGGCTTGAACTCTAGTTGGTGGCGGATAAGCCACGCAAGTCATCCGGCATTGGCATTCAGAGATAAAATACAGCAGCGTGTGGACCATTTTTAGCCCAAGGCAACTCATCTCATCAGGCCTTTTTTAGTCGAATGTATCGCCCACTGTCAGTCCCTTCGGGATCCATCCCTCATTCATCTTAATAAAGGTGAGGTAATCTAGACTTTTTTGACCTAGGCGACTTCTCTTCTCAGTGACAATACCTCCTGCTGCACTGAAGGTCCTTTCTGACAGGACACTTGAAGCGGGGCAGGCCAGAAGTTCTATCGCAAATTGGGATAGTTCAGGCCGCAAGTCAAGCCTGCACACCCAGTAGTCAAGGGGTTAATCGCTCCTCAGAGTGTCAATGTCTGCAGTTAAGGCGAGGTAGTCTGCTACCTGTCGGTCGAGTCGTTCTCTGAGGGTGGACCCCGAAGGGCTGTGGTGATGCGTAGGACTTAAAAAGCTCTGCATGTCCTCCATCAACAACACGTCTGTAAAGCACCCTGTCCTTGCCGGCGTGGTCGTGGGAGGAGGAGGATTACTTTCACCTCTTCCCCTGTTAGATTCCCGTTGTGCTGTGACATCACCCTTATACGCTGTGTAAAGCATACTTTACTTCCGGTAATTCGGTAACATTTCAGGCACTTTCTGTTTATACCGGGGGTCTAGTAGCGTGGCCACCCAGTACAGGTCGTTCTCCTTCAGCCTTTTTATACGAGGGTCCCTCAACAGGCACGACAGCATGAAAGACCCCATTTGCACAAGGCTGGATGCCGAGCTACTCATGTCCCGTTCCTCGTCCTCAGTGATCTTACTGAAGGTATGTTCTTCCCCCCAGACATGTACAACACCACGGGTACCAGATAGGTGACAACGAGCACCCTGGGATGCCTGCTGTGGTTGATCTTCCTCCTCCTCCTCAAAGCCACATTCCTCCTCTGACTCCTCTTCCTCACACTCCTCTTCCAGCGTTGCCGCAGGTCCAGCAAGCGATGCTGATAAGGCTGTTTCTGGTGGTGATGGTGACCACAACTCTTCCTCTTCCTCTTCACGCTCATCTACGGCCTGATCCAGCACTCTTCGCAGGGCATGCTCCAGGAAGAAAACAAATGGGATGATGTCGCTGATGGTGCCTTCGGTGCGACTGACTAGTTTTGTCACCTCCTCAAAAGGACGCATGAGCCTACAGGCATTGCGCATGAGCGTCCAGTAACGTGGCAAAAAAATTCCCAGCTCCGCAGAGGCTGTCCTAGCACCCCGGTGGCCTGCTTCAGGATATCCTGTAAGCCTGGGTACTTATGCACAAAGCGTTGTACGATCAGATTACACACATGTGCCATGCACGGCACATGTGTCAACTTGCCCAAATTCAATGCCGCCAACAAATTGCTTCCGTTGTCACAGACCACTTTGCCGATCTCCAGTTGGTGCGGAGTCAGCCACTGAAACACCTGTGCGTTCAGGGCGGACAGGAGTGCTGGTCCGGTGTGACTCTCTGCTTTCAGGCAAGTCAACCCCAAGACGGCGTGACACTGTCGTATCCGGGATGTGGAATAGCCCCTGGGGAGCTGGGGGGGGGGGGGTGCCGTTGATGTGGAGCAAGACGCAGCAGCAGAAGAGGACTCAGCCGAGGAGGTTATGGAAGAGGATGGAGTAGGAGGAGTAGAGGAGGTGGCAGCATGCCTGCCTGCAAGTCCTGGCGGTGTCACCAGCTCCTCTGCAGAGCCACGCATTCCATGCTTGGCAGCCGTCAGCAGGTTTACCCAATGCGCAGTGTAGGTGATATACCTGCCCTGACCGTGCTTTGCAGACCAGGTATCAGTGGTCAGATGGACCCTTGCCCCAACACTGTGTGCCAGACATGCCATTACTTACTTTTGCACAATCGAGTACAGGTTGGGGATTGCCTTTTGTGAAAAGAAATTTTCCGAGCGGAAGCTGTAGAAGATTGGGTGTCCTGTGTTAGCCAGTCAACTATGTCCTCAGAACTTTTCGAGTTCAGGGTACGTGGCCTCTGAACACTGGGCATTATTCTAGGGCCAAATGGAATCACAGCACCACGACCACGACGGCCCCTGCGGGGTGGCCTGCCTCTGCCTTTCACTTTTTTTAGATTAGTTTAGTTGTACTATGCGTGCAAGCTACTGTGACACCAGATATGGCACTGTGCACTGGCAGAAGTTGGCAGAGTAGATGCTGTAGGCCTGACACACACGCTTGCAGACAACTAACTGCTATTCAATCTATTACAGTCAAAATAGTATATATTTTTTTTAATGTAATCTACTGTGACACCAGATATGAGTTGCGCTGGTGACACTATGCACTTGCAGGTCCTGAAACACACACACGCATGCAGGCAACTGACTGCTATTTATTCACAGTCAAAATTGTTGTTTTTTTTTAAATGTAATCTAATGTGACACCAGATATGAGTTGCGCTGGTGACACTATGCACTTGCAGGGCCTGAAACACACACACGCGTGCAGGCAACTGACTGCTATTTATTCACAGTCAAAATTGTTGTTTTTCTTTAAATGTAATCTAATGTGACACCAGATATGAGTTGCGCTCAGGCTCGGACTGGCCCACAGGGGTACAGGGGAATCCCCCGGTGGGCCCCTGAGCAAGGTGGGCCCCTAGTCTCCCACCCCCTGCACAAGTGGCACATAACACATTAGATTTACTGTACTACATACATATATTCAATGTACAGCACCTCAACCAGCCTATGTTCATATAAAAAACTTGTTAAATTATTTATTATATTCGACTGTACGGTACGGTGGGCCCCCAAAATAAATTTTACTGGTGGGCCCTAGGTACCCCAGTCCGACACTGGTTGCGCTGGTGACACTATGCACTTGCAGGGCCTGAAACACACACACATGTGCAGGCAACTGACTGCTATTTATTCACAGTCAAAATTGTTGTTTTTCTTTAAATGTAATCTACTGTGACACCAGATATGAGTTGCGCTGGTGACACTATGCACTTGCAGGGAATGAAACACACACGCGTGCAGGCAACTGACTGCTATTATATTACAGTCAAAAAAGTTTTTCTTTTTTTTTAAATGCAAGCTACTGTGACACCAGATATGAGTGGTGGCACTGGGCAAGTGGGCACAGTATACGCTGTGAGCCTGACACACACACTGGCAGGCAGGCAACTGCAATTAGATTACATAGGGAAAAAAAAAGCAGACTGATGTTCTAGCCCTAAAAAGGGCTTTTTGGGGTGCTGTCCTCACAGCAGAGATCAGATGAGTCTGTCAGGACTGTAGTGGACACTGAATACACTTGCCTAGCTATCGATTTCCCTATTAAATCAGCAGCAGCTACACTGTCCCTCCTCTCACTAAGACTGCAGCTTCCGAATGAATCTAAAATAGATGCTGTCCAGGAGGTGGGAGGGTCTGGGAGGGAGGGTATGATGCTGATTGGCTGGAATGTGTCTGCTGACTGTGAGGTACAGGGTCAAAGTTTACTCAATGATGATGAATAGGGGGCGGACCAAACATCGCATATGTTCGCCCGCCGTGCCGAACGCGAACAAGCTATGTTCGCTGGGAACTATTTGCCGGCGAATAGTTCGGGACATCTCTACTCTTGAACTCTTTTAGTGAACTCACCATCACCACCTCCTCAGGCAGAGAGTTCCATAGTCTCACTGCTCTTACCGTAAAGAATCCTCTTCTATGTTTGTGTACAAACCTTCTTTCCTCAAGACGCAGAGGATGTCCCCTCGTCACAGTCACAGTCCTGGGGATAGATAGATGATGGGAGAAATCTCTGTACTGACCCCTGATATATTTATACATAGTAATTAGATCTCCCCTCAGTCGTCTTTTTTCTAAAGTGAATAACCCTAATTTTGATAATCTTTCAGTCTGTAGACTGTAATCTTTCAGACTGTAGTCCACCCATTCCAGTTATTACTTTAGTTGCCCTCCTCTGAACCCTCTCCAGCTCTGCTATGTCTGCATTGTGCACCGTCCCACTACGTGTGTGTGGGCACTGCTTAAAAGCACTTTTTACCTTGTCAACAGTATTAGGTTGTAATGTATGATTTTGTGTGTATGTATCTGCAAAATCCCTGTTAACAGGCAGATTAGATGTAATTTATACATCCCACCACTAGATGGGGATAAAACTTAGGTCTTATATATACCTAGTTCAGGCCTAGTTAGTCAGATGACAGTTGGGGACAGAGACAGGTCAATGTGGAGATCAGTAAGTAGACTGATGCTGAGAGAGTGAAAAGGTGCAGATCCAGCACTTCAGCTCTGAGGAAAAGTTTTAGTCAAGCAAGGGACAAAAGGACAGACTTATATACATCCAAAGGATAAAAGCCTCAAACCAGGCATAAAGGACCTTTGAGATATTCAGGTGAAGGATACCATAGCCTCCGGCAACCTCACTAAAGTTGCACTGATATTGAAAATAACCCACTAGTCAAAACTAGAAACCTGAAAAGTCTAGAAATTGTGGATTTGCAGAACCAACTCTGTACCATCAAGAGACTGCATTTTTGTACTGCTGCAAAGAAAGTCATCAACAGTAAAAGTTGTGAGTTGCATCTTACCACTGTCTACCTCATTATTACTGTGTCCTGAGGCGATGTGAGGTAATTCAACAACAACTTTATTCAGACACAAACAATATAACAAAGGTTATAAACTGTCATATCTATATAGCCTACAGGTGGCAGTAAACATGTTAACATGTATAACTCCTAACATCCTCCCTTTCTTGTGAAATCAAGTAATATATAACATAAGATGATTGGATACCACAATACATTCTAAAGGTGACAATGTTTTTTATAATGTATCTAGCATACAAAATCCTTATATCTTGTTGGTGTTCTAATAACCATAGTTCTAGTACGTCTTGGTGTGGCAGGAGCTTCACATTGTTGCATATGATCATCCACAGGGCTCGAGTCGAGGGGGAACGGGTGGGAACGGCGTTCCTGCACTTTTTTCATGGCAGGAACGCCGTTCCCAAAGTTTCAGGGCAAAAGGACTAGGAAGGAAGCGGTGAATGCTTTGTACTCACCGCTTCCTGGTCCTCGGCTGTCGGCTCTGCAGGCTGCGCAGTGCGCACAGGAGTGAGTCGCTCTGTGACGTCACGCTGTGCGCAGCCTTCACAGCACAGCCGACAGCAGGAGAAGAGGAACGTCTGCGTCCAGGAGAGGTAAGTGTTTTTTTTTTTTTTCATATATTATGGGCAGGGGGCTGATGAGAGGCACTGGGGGGGGGGGGGCTGATGGAGAGGCACTGGGGGGGGGCTGATGGAGAGGCACTGGGGGGGGGCTGATGGAGAGGCACTGGGGGGGCTGATGGAGAGGCACTGGGGGGGCTGATGGAGAGGCACTGGGGGGGGGCTGATGGAGAGGCACTGGGGGGGCTGATGGAGAGGCACTTGGGGGGGCTGATGGAGAGGCACTGGGGGGGGCTGATGGAGAGGCACTGGGGGGGCTGATGGAGAGGCACTGGGGGGGCTGATGGAGTGGCAAGGGGCTATTATCTGAGGTCTGATTGTTGGTCATTCATATTGAGATCTGATCTGAGGTCTTATTGGGGATCTTATTGGGGCTGTTAGCTGAGGTCTGATTAACATTGGGGGTCTGATTGGTGGTCTGACCTGAGGTGTAATGAAATATATTTTTTTCTTATTGTCCCCCTCTAAAACCTAGGTGCGTCTTATGGGCCGGTGCGTCTAATAGGGCAAAAAATACAGTACTTGCTTGCTCCAGCCGACCTCCCCTGCCCTTTGCGAACGCCGTGACATCACACGGAGGCACTTGGGTGAGTTCCCACACTTTTTTTTCCCAGGACTTGACCCCTGATCATCCATCCCTGTTTCTTTGGGAGTTGTCTCATCTGGAGATGTACCTGGTGTAATGACTTCACTTATTTCAATGTCAGATTTGTCATCTGCAGTCCTCAGAAACTTCCTATTCCTTCTGTACAACTGTCCATTTGCTTCCACTTTATAAGATCGTGGAGCAACTTTCTCCAAACAAATACCTTGTCGCCAAATTTCATCTGTTGACGACGGTGATTGTTGTATTCGCACTGGCTGACCAATGCTTAGTTCGGGAAGTTCCTTGGCTCCTTTATCATAATATGCCTTTGCTTTTTTGCGTCTTTCAGTTAGGTTCTCGACCACTCCTTTTATAACCTTTGGAAACAGCAGTTTCTGAGCAGTCGGAAGTAAAGTCCTGGTCCTTCTTGACATTAGCCGTTGTACAGGACTACTGCTAGTGCCTTCTGATGTGGTATTTCTCCAGTCAAGAACCGCTTTCCAAATATCCTTGTCATCTCGTTTAGCTTTCTTTATGAGTGTTTTTGCTATTTTTACAGTACCTTCAGCTTTACCGTTGGACTGACTGTGATATGGGGATGATGTAAGATGTTAAAATTCCCACTCTCTACAAAATCGTGGAAACTCTGAGCTGACAAACTGTGGTCCGTTATCTGTAATTACAGAATCAGGGATTCCATGTCTGCTAAAATGTGCTTTGCAACAATCTATAATTGTTTTAGAGGTGGTATCCGAAACTAAATCAATTTCCCAGAAATCTGAATAATAATCAACAATTATTAAGTAATTTTGTCCTGTTAAGGAAAATAAGTCCATGCCTAGTTTGCTCCAGGGTAGAGTGGGCAATTTGTGAGTCATCAGAGGTTCTTTTGTTTGTTTACGCATATACTCATTGCAAGTATTACAGTTCTTTATTGCCTCTATAATCTCTGGGCCTATGTGTGGCCAAAAGATGACATCCTTGGCCTTGCGAAGGCATGCTTCTATTCCTAAGTGGCTAGAATGAGTCCTCGCTATCATTTCTGGGAGCATGTTTTTTGGTATGATGACTCTGTGTCCTTTATACAGAATTCCATTTTGTATGCTTATCTCATCTCTAAAGCCCCAGTAGTCCCTTAAACAAATCAGTATTTTTTCTTTCTGGTCTGGCCATCCTGTAAGAACAGTAGATTTTAATGCTTGCAAGACTTCATCTTGTTCTGTGAACTTCTGAATTTGTTGTAGGCGCAAATCAGACACTCTTAGATATTCTGCAAAGTTTATCTCTTCCAGTTCCTTAGAAAAGGCATCCTCTGATTGCATCAAGAAAATCTCATAATCTGGGGTGTCCTTGTCCATTGTTTTGTGAGGTAATGCTGCTCTTGATAAGAAGTCTGCAATATACATTTCTGATCCTTTTTTGTAAACCACATTAAGGTTGTATTTTTGCAACTGTAGCATCATGCGCTGTAGACGTTTTGGTGCTACTAGGAGAGGTTTTTTAAAAATGCTCTCTAGTCGCTTATGATCAGTCTCAATGTTAATAATATTTTTTCCATGTAAGTACTGATTAAACTTCTGGCATGCATATACAATGGCAAGATATTCCTTTTCAATCTGGGCATATCTTTGCTCTGTTGAATACAGTGTACGTGATGCAAACGTCACTGGCTGACCTCCTTGCAAAAGTGTTGCTCCAAGACCTTTTTCACTGGCATCACATTTGACTGTTACTTCTTCATTGACATTGTAGTATCTCAAAACTGGATGTTTAGTAAAAATATCTTTTATTTGCTTGAGGGCTTCATCATGGCTGGATTGCCAGGCCCACAAGCTGTCTTTGTCTGTCAGTCTGCGTAGTGGTTCACATACATCCGAAAGATGTGGTAAGAATTTTGAAAGGTAGTTTACAAACCCTAGCAGTCTCTGAACTGCTTGTACATTGTCAGGCTTTGGTACCTCTAAAATTGCTCTGACTTTTTCTGGATCAGGACGCAGGCCTTCTGCTGTGAGTAAATGTCCCATGTATGGTACCAAAGATAGCCTCAATCTCAGCTTTTTTTAATTGAATTTTAGGTTCAGCTTTCGTGCTCTCTCTAAGAGTCCAATCAAATTCTTGTCATGATCCTTTGTGGCCTCCTCTGTAGTGTCACCACGCCATACACCAATATATCATCTGCAATAACTTCCACTCCGGGCAGGTCTTCTACTGCTTCATGTTGTCTACGTTGATATTCTTCTGGTGCAGTAGCAATCCCAAAAGGCATGCGTAGCCATCGGTAACGCCCAAAGGGAGTCCAGAATGTAGTGAGATAACTGCTTTTAGTGTCCAGTTTTACTTGACAGAAGCCATCCTTAGCATCTAAGACAGAAAATACTTTTGCATTTGTTAAACTTGGCAGGATTTCCTCTATAGTGGGCATTGGATAATGTGAGCGTTTTAGTGCTTTATTTAAGTCTTTGGGATCAATGCATATTCGCAGCTTGCCTGGTTTCTTAACAGCAACCATACTACTTATCCATGTCGTAGGTTCTATGACCTTTTTTTATCACTCCCAGTGTCTCTAATCTCTCTATTTTCACCTTTAAGTCTGCTTTAAGTGGAGCCGGCACTCTACGTGGTTGGTGTTGAACAGGAGGTATTGCTTCATCTATTTCTAGGTGATACTCTCCAGGTAGACACCCTAATCCTTTGAAAATGTCTCTATATTCAGTTGTGATCATTTCATAAGAAAAGGGTGAAGTTGTAGTTGTTTGCTGGTCATCAGGTAATAATACATTATGTTCTACATTCAGTGTAAGGAGGCCCATTTTCTGACATGTTTCTGCTGAGAGAAGTGGTTTGTGTTTACCTTGGACAACTTGGAATTGCAGTGTATATGTTTTATCTTTATATGTACAATTTAGATTACATTGGCCCATAGGTATCATATAGGTATCATTGTACCATTTTAATTTGACATTACTCTTCTGTAATGTTGGCTTTCCTTCTTTAACACTTTTGCAATAGTCTTTGTATGTCATAAGGTTGTAGGTGGCCCCACAGTCTAACTGACAGTGTAACCTTTCCCCTGCTTCTCTGTCAGTGCTGAGTTCTAGTGGTACAAACCGCTGTGATCCCGGACTGCTTACTGCTCCTATTTTATGAATAATAGTGAATACTGATTCTTCTGAGCTGCTGCTCTTGATCTGTGCAGCCATATGTATTCTGGCATTTGCTTTCTGCCTGCATACTCTAGAAAAATGGTTTTGCTTTTTGCATTTACTGCAGGTTTCTCCATATGCAGGACAGTGGTCTCTCCCCCAGGGGTGGTTGTTTCCACAGTATCTACATCTGATTGTTTTTACTTTGCTTTCTTTTATGGGCTTTTTATATGTTCTAGCAGTATAATGTACGGCTTCAGTTTCACTTTTGCTTTCTTGCATTGCTTGTATTTGCATTTCTGTAAGTTCATGGCTTCTACACATATCAATGGCTCTCTGTAGGTTCAGGTCTGGTACTCTGAGCATTCTCTTTCTAGCATTAATGTCTTTTGATCCCAGAACTATTCTGTCTCTGATAAGTTCATCATGTAATACTCCAAACTCACATGTAGCGGCGAACTGCCTCAGCCTAGTCACATACTGATCTATAGTTTCCAATGGGCCTTGGTTTGTGGTATTGCATATGTACCTCTCATAAATGATGTTACGTGAAGGCATAAAATGGCTCTGTAATGCATCCAGAGTTTTCTCTATGTCCTGCTTGTCGGCATCAGAGAGTGAGAGGTGCTGATAAATACGCAGACCGTCTCTCCCCATCACTGAGCGCAGTGTCGCTATCCTTACCTTGGGGTCTTTCTTATCAAGTTCAGTTGCCACCTCATAATCTTCCCACTGAGATTTGAAATATGTCCAGTTAACTGCCAGGTCCCCCTTACAGTCCATGGGAGACGGCACAGGGAAGTTGTTTGCAGCCATTTTCTGTAACACAGTGTGTCTCTTATTAATAAATTACCAGAGAAACTATTCTTGTTGATCTTTTGTTCTGATATTAGGACTTTAGTGGTTTCTAAAACACCAAAGCCCTCTCCACTTCTGACACCATGTTTCCTGAGGCGATGTGAGGTAATTCAACAAACTTTATTCAGACACAAACAACATAACAAAGGTTATAAACTGTCATATCTATATAGCCTACAGGTGGCAGTAAACATGTTAACATGTATAACTCCTAACAATTACTACCAATGGTTGTACCACCATTAATGGTACTGGCGTCACGACAAAACCATCAAGGGACTCAGCCGTAACAAGCACCCTAAGCACCCCTAACATCAAGGGCACTTCAACCACCATCTTGGCTGATGCTCCCTATCACAGAGCGTGCCCTGGAGGATTTCGTGCTGTCCACCTCAACACTGTGCTGCCAGCCCAGGGAGGCTTTCTGCTAACCGTGAGTAAACTGATGAACTGTGTGTTATATCATTTGGCCCCTCATCGGTCCACCGTGCACCTCACGTGTTGCCCCTGCGCTACTGGCTGGCTGCATAACTTTTATTGGCATCACAAACAGGATATTAACCCTTGCGCCATATTTGAGAGACTGTGGCATGTGAATAAGCCCCTTTATTTGATTGAGAGACTTTTGCTTATTGTGCGCTGTTTTGGGCTACAGAACTGTTCAAACTGCTTGAAAAGTATATGGAGGTTCTATACTAGTCCCCAGCATCAAAATCGCAGTGTTAAAAGTGAGAAAATCCAACATTTGTGTGTCACTATAACTGCTTGCTGTCAATGAATAGACGGTTTCTATGCAATTAAGATGGCCGCCGGAGCTCTTATTTAAAAAGAAATACTGCGCCATCACTGTGTACAAGTGTAGTGTCCCACTAGATAGGCGTGGGCACTACACAAGGGTCAATTGGTGTGCGTGTTACTGCTACTCACAAGGGACAGAAATGTTATATTTTATTATGCATTTAATGTATTTTCTAATGTGTTTTTATATGCAATGTTCCCCTGTGTAAATGCTTAGCAGGCCTAGTTAGGGTGTAGTTAGACATCCCAGACACTAGAGGGAGATAGGGAGCCCCTAGTATAAATGTTCAGGCCCAGACAGGGAGAGGTAGTTTAGAGTCAGGAGTCTGTGAAGACAGAAGTCAGAAGGCACCAGCCAGAGACAAGCTGAGGGCCTCCTCCTGACATGCAGCTAGACAGCCCAGGCTACTAGTTGCTACCAGGAGGCTAGTAGAGGGATCCTAGCCTACCTGCGGATCAAGAGAGCCTTAGTTAGCTCAGAAGTTACCCCAGTAGAAGGACAGAACCTCCTGGGAGAAACCCACAGTCCTTCACCACTCAAGTAAGGATATTTCCAGCAAAGATAAGTAACATTAATAGGCAGAGGAACTATAAGGCAAAGCAAGGATTAGGAGGAAGATATATTTTACCAAGGATTTAAGCCACCATTTAGGCATCCGGGTCTTGGGATTGAAACCAGACAGGAGTTCTAAAAGAACAGTGTACACTATTTCTGAGGAAAGGTACAACCTGATTCTGAGTGTGTTGTGGATTTACCCTCTGAGTATCTTGCATGATCAATACCTGCTATCTTGTGAAATAAGCCTGCTTGTGAAGCTTGTGATCTAAAGGACTGTATAACTATCTTGCTGTACAAAGTTGGACTGTTAAGGGCTCTTTCACACCTGCGTTATTGTCTTCCGGCATAGAGTTCCGTCGTCGGGGCTCTATGCCGGAAGAATCCTGATCAGGATTATCCTAATGCATTCTGAATGGAGAGAAATCCGTTCAGGATGCATCAGGATGTCTTCAGTTCCGGTACGGAACGTTTGTTGGCCGGAGAAAATACCGCAGCATGCTGCGCTTTTTGCTCCGGCCAAAAATCCGGAACACTTGCCGCAAGGCCGGATCCGGAATTAATGCCCATTGGAAAGCATTGATCCGGATCCGGCCTTAAGCTAAACGTCGTTTCGGCGCATTGCCGGAGCCGACATTTAGTTTTTTCTGAATGGTTACCATGGCTGCCGGGACGCTAAAGTCCTGGCAGCCATGGTAAGTGTAGTGGGGAGCGGGGGAGCAGTGTACTTACCGTCCGTGCGGCTCCCCGGGCGCTCCAGAGTGACGTCAGGGCGCCCCAAGCGCATGGATCACGTGATCGCATGGATCACGTCATCCATGCGCATGGGGCGCTCTGACGTCATTCTGGAGCGCCCGGGGAGCCGCACGGACTGTAAGTATACCGCTCCCCCGCTCCCCGCTCCTACTATGGCAACCAGGACTTTAATAGCGTCCTGGGTGCCATAGTAACACTGAAAGCATTTGGAAGACGGCTCCGTCTTCAAATGCTTTCAGTACACTTGCGTTTTTCCGGATCCGGCAGGCACCTCCGGCAACGGAAGTGCATGCCGGATCCCAACAACGCAAGTGTGAAAGAGGCCTAAGTAAAGCAACGTTTGGTTCACTATACCACCTGTGTACCTCACTTATTACCACTATAAATCGGTGTGCCACCGTTACAGGCGTCACGAATCCAAAAGGGACCTTGCCCCAGGCACTCAAAATACCTGTAACATCCAGGGCACCTCATCCACCATCAGGCCTGGTCCCTACATACCGAGTGTGCCCCAGAGGAACTGTGTCTACCTCTCCTTCACTGCCGCATGCCTGCCCAGGGTTCTCCAATACAGTGAGCAACCCTCGATTGCCCATAACCGTGACCTCGCTTCGCTATACCCTGCAGGTCTGGCGTGCTGCATAAATTGGCGTCACGAACAGGATAACGGACATTCCTGCGCCATTGCGGATATACAACTGTGTGCTAAAAATTGCCTTAAAGTGACCAAGCCCTAATTGTTTTATTAAAAATTGCTGGGCCAAAGAACTGTGCTAATTAGCGGTGTGAAGATAATATTTTCTGGACTGTTTCCTGCTTATTTAAGCCACCGCTTGCTGTCCGTGAATAGACAGCGTTTTGCTAAAGATGGCCGCTTAGCTTGCTTGAATTTACTGCTGCGTCATCTTCATCCTGAATTGGCGGTAAAAGTTGGCGCCTTTTGCTGAAAAGAGCGGGAAAGGCTACCCGTCGGCGCCACCGCCCTGTCTGGACATTTGCATGTCTGCAGAAATGGACTCCGCCTCCCCCATACTGGAGTACCTGGGGGGCGGCCTCCCAGTGCAATGGGAGGATCTGTCTTTAATTATTGGTGCCGCCCTGTCGCTCTCCAGAGAAAGATCGAGCATGTTGAAGAGTGAGGACTGCTCTGTGATTATGTCGGCACCTACCGGATTGAAAATGGATGACGTTGGTGTAGAGCCAGAGGACACTCCACCGGCCTACTCTCCGGGACCGAAGAGACCCGCCTGCCCGCCACTGAGGACGCAACTGGAGACCTATTACGGCTCCTGGAGAGACTTTTTCCAGCCCTCATTCAAGTGGTCAGCGTTGATGGCAGAGATACGGGAGGCCGCCATAAAGAAAAATACCAAGACCAAGATCTACTATGAGGAACTGGCAAAGACTGTTCATGAGCGCCACACTGACACCCAACCCCGCCTGGAAAGGAGAAAGGGGTTGGTTGTGGCATTCGATAAGAACCGTGGCTACGGTTTCATACAGGACTATACCACCGGCAGAGACTTATATGTGAATCGGAGGTCCGTCAAGCGGAGTTACCTCTCCGAATATATGCACAACCTCCGCGAGGGAGAGGAAGTGGAGTTCACCCCTGCCGAGGGCCTGCGAGGCCCATATGCCACTGCCGTGACCCGTCCCAAGAAAGAACCGGAGGACTGGGAAGCAGATGAGGACTACACTGGCTGCGAGCGCGAACCAGCGCGCTCTCCAGAACCGGCCCATCATGCGTTTCAAGAGCGGGGCTCTTTCATTGGCCCGAATGTTTTCTGGCAACCCACAGTATTGGAGAAATGGGTGAGCCCCTATCCATCCCCCGAGCTGCCTCGCCGGGAGAAAACGATTAAAGAGATGGAGAGCCTGGAAAGACTCCACGTGACCCTGGACAATATCCGGAAGGGTAAAAGACCAGATACGCCACCTTCTGCTACTGCGGCTGCGTTGAGGCCCCCAAGAAGGCCCTCTCACACTGTGACTTGCTGCGCAGAGCCAGTTATTCCAGAGCCCACCGGACCGCTTGTGGCGGCGGTACCTAGGCCAGCACAACCTACGATTGTTATGCCTGGACCGATGCGGTCCCCAACTGTTATTACCCCTAGGCCTATGGGGCCAATACCTATTAGGGGTCCCTTTATGTTGCAGTTGCCCCCCAATACCGTGTTGTGGGCACATCCGCCTGTGGAAACTTATTACAGGCCTCATCTACAAGCAGAGCCAGGGAGCACCACTGAGATGCAAAGTAATTATGACATGCCCCTGTGAATTGGCCTGCTAGGCCATTGATTTTCCTTTTTGCCAAGGGATTTACTTGAAGAGGATTTAATCCTTTCAGGACAGGAGTCCTTTGTTTTGGTCCTTTGTTGCTGCTGCCAGTTACCCACGGCTCAGTGGTGGTGGTCACCCACTGAAATACCAATTTCAGCAAAGCCATCTTGTTTACAGGACCTCCTGCCCGCTTCTACAATATCTCACCAAGTTGTGCCTATTTGTCATGTTGCACCTTTAACCCTTTAACCCCCTTTTCAGGTTGATTAAGGGTATTGCAGCACTTGTTTTTATATATATATGCCAATGGAATAATGTGGGCTATTTTAATGTGCTGTCTTTTTTATTGTGCAACATTAAATTTCAAGGAAACGTGCCCAGTGATAGACTCAAAAGTACATGAGCCTCTGAGATATTGCTACTTTAAAGAAATGTGCCCAGAGATGGACTCCACTGTAAGTGAGCCTCTGTGATCTTCTACCTTACTTGGCTTGAGGGTAACACTTGCTCTAAATAAGAAAGGAACCTGGGTACGGACTCATATTTGTTCCTTGAGCCTCCAAGAACTTTTAATTGTTTTTATATTTTGTCTACTGTTCTATTATAAACAATTTGCACTTATGGACTATCCTGGTATCACTGATACGCTGCACCAGGTCAGCGCCCCTGTTCCCTCACACTATCCTGAGAGAAGAGAACGACGCCCCTTTTCACCGTTACTTGTTCCTAAGCCAGTGGAACTGCCTGATTTATGCATATAATGTATTCTTGCAAATGTAGATGAAATTTTCCTGCTTTGCATTATTTTCTCTTTTTCAGGTGCAGTATCCAGCTGGGCAGGGCCCCTCCATGTTGCGCCGAGGACGGGCATGCAAGATTTCGGTCAGAGCCGGCCCGCGCATGCGCATCGCGGGCCGGCAAAAGTTAAAGGACAAGTTCGTCACCAGCCTGCCAGCAACGATCATTGGCTGGCAGGCTGGCGATTTTCAAAAAAACGAATCACAAGCCGTATAACAGATCATATTAGTAAATATGATCTGTTATATGGCTTGTCTGCTCCTTTGCTGGTCCTTTTCGTCGGTTGGATCCAGCAGAGGAGCAGAGATCACAGTGAGTAGCACCAACAGTACACTTTAGCCCCAGATCACCCCCTGCACCCCAATTAACCCTTTGATCACCCCTTTGATCGCCCCTGTCAATCACTAGTGAAAGGAAAAAAGTGATCAGTGTAAACTGTCACTTTTTTTTTTCACTGGTATTGACTGTTAGGTTTTAGGGATAGTTTAGGCCCCTTGGTTAGGTAGTTTAGGGATCAGTTAGCGCCCAGCCCACCGCACCGCAGTCACTTATTCGCTGTTTAGCGTATCGCTAATCAGCATTTGTACTTTTATAGTATCTGTAAGTGATCAAAACTGATCACGGTCAGATCTATAATTGTATTAGTGTCACCTTAGCTCGCCCTCCACCCAAAACGCAGTGTTTGCCCGATCAGGCCTGATCGGTCACCCACACGTGCGTTCACCCACGCCCGCCCCACCGCAGTGACAAAAAATTATTATTTTTTGATCACTGCACATTCACTTTACACGCACTGCGGCGATAAAAAAAATCTGTTTTGATATTTTTTATCAACCGCAGCGGCCTCCGGTACTTCGCTAGCCTCCCATTTGTAAGACAGGCTTGCTTTTTTTCTTGGGTAGTCTCAGGGAATACCCCTAAATTTAGTTGCCCAAATGTCAAACAGGGGGTATTCTTCTGAAGAGGCTTACAGGATTCTGACCCAGTCGGATGAGGAGTGGTAACCCTCATCTGATGAATCTAGCGGGTCAGAATATGAACCTGTAGAAAGCAGTGGCTCTCTGACCCAACGTTCGGACGAAGAGGCTGAGGTCCCTGATAGCACCAGGCGTACCCGGCCCCGTGTCGCTAGACACGCTGCCGGATCACGTGGTGAGGCATACACCAGCAGCGCAGCCCTTCCTGGACCTAGTACCAGCACTGCCGTACAACATGGTGAAGTAGCGATCACCAGAAGGGCAGTTGAAGCTGGTACGGTGGCACGTGCAGTAGTTACCCTGTCGCTGCCACCGCACAGACAGGCCCGTAGAGCCCCTAGAATCCCTGAGGTGCTGGCAAACCCTGATTGGCAGTCACCAACTTCAGCCGCACCATTAGTTCCCCCTTTCACTGCCCAGTCTGGAGTTCGGGTTGAGACGCCTCAGATCGGTTCGGCCCTGGGATTTTTTGAGCTGTTCTTGACTGCGGAGCTCTTAGACTTAGTTGTGGCAGAAACAAATCGGTATGCCACACAATTTATAACCGCCAACCTGGGAAGCTTTTATGCCCAGCCTTTCCGGTGGAAACCAGTCCAAGTTACCGAAATTAAAATTATTCTGGGCCTTCTCCTCAACATGGGTCTAACTAAAAAGCATGAATTGCGGTCATATTGGTCCACGAACCCAATTCATCACATGCCCATGTTCTCTGCTGCTATCTATGTCCAGGACACGATTTGAGACCATCCTGCGTTTCCTGCATTTTAGCGACAACACCACCTCCCGTCCCAGAGTCCACCCAGCTTTTGACCGGCTCCACAAAATTCGGCCCCTCATAGACCATTTCAACCAGAAATTTGCAGATTTGTATACCCCAGAGCAAAACATCTGCATAGACGAGTCCCTAATACATTTTACCGGGCACCTTGGCTTCAAACAATACATCCCAAGCAAGCGTGCCCGGTATGGGGTCAAATTGTATAAGCTCTGTGAAAGGGCCACAGGCTATACCCACAAATTTCGTGTCTATGAGGGAAAAGATCAGACCCTGGAGCCGGTCGGTTGCCCTGACTACCTGGGGAGCAGTGGGAAGACAGTCTGGGACTTGGTGTCACCCTTATTCGGCAAGGGGTACCATCTTTATGTGGACAATTTCTACACAAGTGTGGCCCTCTTTAGGCATTTGTTTCTAGAACAGATTTGCGCCTGTGGCACCGTGCGACCTAGTCGCCGGGGCTTCCCCCAACGGCTCGCTACCACCCGTCTTGCAAGGGGGGAGAGGGCTGCCTTGTGTAACGAAGAACTGCTCGCGGTGAAATGGAGAGACAAGCGTGACGTTTACATGCTCTCCTCCATTCACGCAGACACGACAATCCAAATTGAGCGAGCAACCCGTGTCATTGAAAAGCCCCTCTCAGTCCACGACTATAATTTGCTCATGGGAGGGGTGGACTTCAATGACCAGATGTTGTCTCCGTATTTAGTTTCCCGACGCACCAGACGCTGGTATAAGAAGGTGTCTGTATATTTGATTCAATTGGCGGCATATAATAGTTTTGTTCTCTACAGTAATGCTGGGAGAACAGGATCCTTCCTCAAATTTCAGGAAGAGATCATCAAGAAACTCCAGTATTCAGAAGGTTCCGTGGCCCCATCCACCAGTGTAGTTAGCCGTCTACACGAGCGACATTTCCCCAATGTCGTTGCCGGTACCTCAACCCAACCGTCACCCCGAAAAAGATGTTGTGTCTGTAGCAGGAGTGGAATAAGGCGTGACACCCGCTATTTCTGTCCTGACTGTCCTGACCACCCTGCCCTATGCTTAGGGGAGTGTTTCCGGAAGTACCACACACAGGTACACCTAGCATAGGGATCACATCTCACCAGGACAGGCACACAGGGCTATTAGGGCCCATTCACTCACAGCTGCTGCAAACGTCTCCTTTCACCTGGGACAAAGTGCATAACGCACTTCGCCACATCTTTGGGCGATTTGCGCTTTGCACATTGACCCATGGGGAAGGAGAGGTTTGTTCTATAAAGGTAAAAAAAAAATTTTTTTTAAAAAAACACCAGTAAGCAAAAAGGTTAATGTTTAGTTCAAAAAGTTAAAGTTTATATGTTCTGTTCCAAAGTTAATAAAATTATTGCGTTGCGGCCTGGTTTTTTCTTTCTTTTTTTTTTTTTTTACCTTCCAGGTGGACCAACCAATCGACTAGCTGCAGCACTGATGTGCATTCTGACAGAAGCATTGCGCTGCTGTCAGATTGCACACAAGTCGGTGTATGCGGCGCTGCAAGACGAGATTTCTCCTCTGCAGTAAAAGATACGTTTTCCGAGGCATATGAGCTGAGGAGGTGGCGGTGTTCATATACCTTGGCAAACACTTTGTATATATAAAAAAATCCCCGCAATGATTTATTCATCCACATCGATTGATGTAAATGGATAAATCTGGTTTGCCAGGGCATATGAGCTAAGTGGGTATGGATGTTGGGCGGAGCTCCTATGTCCTGGCAGACGCCTTTCCCCTCCTTTTTCTTTTTTTGGCAGAGATTTTTTCATCCACATTGATCGATGCGAATGAAGAAATCTGTGCCGTTCATTTTTTTCTTTCAGCCCAGAGGCTGAACGGGAAAAAAAAATCTCATTACCTGTATGCTCAATATAAGGAGAATAGCAGAAACTCCTAATGCTGGCCATACATGTAATGATTGCGGAGACCCTTAAATGCCAGGGCAGTACAAACACCCCACAACTGACCCCATTTTGGAAAGAAGACACCCCAAGGTATTCGCTGAGGGGCATATTGAGTCCATGAAAGATTTAAATTTTTGTCCCAAGTTAGCGGAAAGTGAGACTTGGTGAGAAAAAAAAAATATATCAATTTCCGCTAACTTATGCCCAAAAAAAAAAATTCTATGAACTCACCAGGCCCCTCATTGAATACCTTGGGGTGTCTTCTTTCCAAAATGGGGTCACATGTGGGGTATTTATACTGCCCTGGCTTTTTAGGGGCCCTAAAGCGTGAGAAGAAGTCTGGGATCCAAATGTCTAAAAATGCCCTCCTAAAAGGAATTTGGGCACCTTTGCGCATCTAGGCTGAAAAAAAGTGTCACACATGTATCGCCGTACTCAGGAGAAGTTGGGGAATGTGTTTTGGGGTGTCATTTTACATATACCCATGCTGGGTGAGATAAATATCTTGGTCAAATGCCAACTTTGTATAAAAAAAATGGGAAAAGTTGTCTTTTGCCAAGATATTTCTCTCACCCAGCATGGGTATATGTAAAGTGACACCCCAAAACACATTCCCCAACTTCTCCTGAGTACGGAGATACCACATGTGTGACACTTTTTTGCAGCCTAGGTGGGCAAAGGGGCCCACATTCCAAAGAGCACCTTTCGGATTTCACCGGTCATTTTTTGCACATTTTGATTTCAAACTTCTTACCACACATTTGGGCCCCTAGAATGCCAGGGCAGTATAACTACCCCACAAGTGACCCCATTTTGAAAAGAAGACACCCCAAGGTATTCCGTGAGGGGCATGGCGAGTTCCTAGAATTTTTTATTTTTTGTCACAAGTTAGCGGAAAATGATGATTTTATTTTTTATTTTATTTTTTCTTACAAAGTCTCATATTCCACTAACTTGTGACAAAAAATAAAAACTTCCATGAACTCACTATGCCCATCAGCGAATACCTTGGGGTGTCTTCTTTCCAAAATGGGGTCACTTGTGGGGTAGTTATACTGCCCTGGCATTCTAGGGGCCCAAATGTGTGGTAAGAAGTTTGAAATCAAAATGTGTAAGAAATGACCGGTGAAATCCGAAAGGTGCTCTTTGGAATGTGGGCCCCCTTGCCCACCTAGGCTGCAAAAAAGTGTCACACATGTGGTATCTCCGTACTCAGGAGAAGTTGGGGAATGTGTTTTGAGGTGTCATTTTACATATACCCATGCTGGGTGAGAGAAATATCTTGGCAAAAGACAACTTTTCCCATTTTTTTATACAAAGTTGGCATTTGACCAAGATATTTCTCTCACCCAGCATGGGTATATGTAAAATGACACCCCAAAACACATTCCCCAACTTCTCCTGAGTACGGAGATACCACATGTGTGACACTTTTTTGCAGCCTAGGTGGGCAAAGGGGCCCACATTCCAAAGAGCACCTTTCGGATTTCACCGGTCATTTTTTACACATTTTGATTTCAAACTTCTTACCACACATTTGGGCCCCTAGAATGCCAGGGCAGTATAACTACCCCACAAGTGACCCCATTTTGGAAAGAAGACACCCCAAGGTATTCGCTGATGGGCATAGTGAGTTCATGGAAGTTTTTATTTTTTGTCACAAGTTAGTGGAATATCAGACTTTGTAAGAAAAAAAAAAAATAATCATTTTCCACTAACTTGTGACAAAAAATAAAAAGTTCTATAAACTCACTATGCCCATAAGCGAATACCTTAGGGTGTCTACTTACCGAAATGGGGTCATTTGTGGGGTGTTTGTACTGTCTGGGCATTGTAGAACCTCAGGAAACATGACAGGTGCTCAGAAAGTCGGAAATTCACATTTTTGTACCATAGTTTGTAAACGCTATAACTTTTACCCAAACCATTTTTTTTTTTACCCAAACATTTTTTTTTATCAAAGACATGTAGAACAATAAATTTAGAGAAAAATTTATATATGGATGTCGTTTTTTTTGCAAAATTTTACAACTGAAAGTGAAAAATTAAATTTTTTTGCAAAAAATCGTTAAATTTCGATTAATAACAAAAAAAGTAAAAATGTCAGCAGCAATGAAATACCACCAAATGAAAGCTCTATTAGTGAGAAGAAAAGGAGGTAAAATTCATTTGGGTGGTAAGTTGCATGACCGAGCAATAAACGGTGAAAGTAGTGTAGGTCAGAAGTGTAAAAAGTGGTCTGGTCATTAAGGGTGTTTAAGCTATAGGGGCTGAGGTGGTTAAAGAAAAAATGCTTGCTGTGTTCAGATTGTACCCTGTATCCCCAGAACAGCAGATGGAGATTCTTCTTGCGCAATTGGAAGGAGCTGCTCTCAGAGAAGTGAAATCCTGGCCAAGCTCAGAAAGGAGGACACTGGAGCAGATATTTGAACGTCTCTACACCACCTTTGAACCCAGGACCGTGTCAGAGGTCAAGATGAGGTTCTTCAGTAAGAAACAGCAAACGGGTGAGTCACTAAGAGACTTTGCATTATCTTTGCAGGAAGCCCTTAGAGCTGTTGTACAAGTAGACCCCCGTGAGGCAGAGAATCAGGACAAAACCCTGAAAGAGCAGTTTATTGAAGGTGTCAATACAGGCAATTTGAAGAGCCAACTAAGAATGTTAGCCGCCCAGCATCCAAGTGCTGCCTTCTTAGATTTGAAAGAATTAGCTATCAGTATACTGGGAAAAAGTTCACTAGCAGAAACTGTTGGATCCGCTGTAGTGCCAGTAACACAGCCGGTCACCCCTGTCAAACCTTTACCTATCGTCAGTCAGGCAACTCAAGCCCCAATTCCTGACGCAGTTGCTGCCCTTACTGAGCAAGTCCAATTCCTAACTAAAAGTCTAGAGAAAGTTCACAAAAAATTGGAACAATGGGAAAAGCCTCTATTGCTAGAGAATGAGAAACCTGTATCCAGAAGGCTCTTCTCTCCTGATTATAAAGAGACTTATTCCAGAAATTCATGCGGACGCCCACCTGACCGCACTAGTACCCCCAAGTGGCCTATCTGCACATACTGTCACAAGCCAGGCCATACTGAAGCCACCTGCTGGCAGTTAAAAGGGCGACCACCGAAGTCAAGTACCACCCCTCGGGAGGTAGATCAATAGTTCCAGAAGATCCCCATTGGATGCCAAGATATGTAGGATCCCGTCCAGAAGTGACACTTCAAATAAATGGAGTTCCTTTTGTTGCCATAGTTGACACAGGATCCCAAGTCACTACCATCCAACAAACAGCATTTGAGAAATACTGGGACCAAAATCAGCTTACCCAGCCCCCAGAATCCTTGCTGAGTCTCATAGCCAGTAACGGCAAACCTGTACCAATACTGGGTTACTGGGAACCTACCATTCAAGTAGGAGGAACCATCCTATCCCAACAAGGCATTATTGTAGTACAAGTTAAAGAAAATAACAATAACCCTCCTAAAGTCCTAGGAATGAATGTCCTCAGGAATTGTTATGTTGAAATGCTGGAAGCCTTACACCAGTCACGGCCTACTGCTTCTTTTGCTTCCAAGAAGGTAATCCAACAAACCATTCGTGTACTGAGCGCACAACAGAAATTCGCCAATGAAAAATGGAGAAACTTTCTGTGTCCGCATCCGAGACAATCAACCAGTGATTCTTAAGGCCAACACCGAAACTCTCCTGTGGTGCCGAGCTGTAGTTGGATTTCAAGGTCAAGACTACCAAGCCTTGGTAGAACCCGTCGTCTTGGAGGACTATCCCCTAGTTAGAGCTGCAAGAAGTCTGGTAACCGTCTCTGAAGGTAAAGTGCCTATTCGTCTCCTCAACTTGAGTGATCACAGTGTAACGTTAACAAAGTACCGTCCCATTGCACAGCTGATCCAGGTTACCTTTCAAGACGTCATCAGCGTGACTACAGATCTCCAGAAACACCACCCACAGGGCCAAAACTTAAACACCCCCTGGTGGAAAGAACTTTATGTGGGAGATGCTTCAACACCAGAACACCAATTAGAAGGGGTATTGCAAGTCGTGAAAGAGCATCACTGTGTCTTCAGTAAGCATTCTACAGGCTATGGAGAAGTGGATATCATAAAACATTCCATCCCTACAGGTTCACACCCACCGATCAAGGAAAGGTATCGGCCTATACCACCTACTATGTACCAATCCGTCAAGCAAATGATTCAAGAGATGAAAGACTCAAATATCATCAAAGACAGCCATAGTCCATGGGCTGCACCCCTAGTCCTAGTCTGGAAAAAAGACGGCAACATCAGATTCTGTGTGGACTACAGAAAAATCAACCAAATTACTCACAAAGATGCTTACCCTTTACCACGCATAGAGGAATCCTTGACAGCTTTAGGATCTTCAGCCTACTTTTCTACTCTTAATTAAACCAGTGGATACTGGCAAGTACCAATGGCACCAGAAGATCGTGAGAAGACTGCATTTACCACCCCTATGGGCCTATTTGAGTTCAACTGCATGCCCTTTGGACTGCAATGCGCCTCAAACTTTTCAGAGATTAATGGAGCGTTGTCTGGGCCACAAAAATTTTGAGACTGTCCTGTTGTACTTAGATGATGTCATCATCTACTCCAAATCTTATAAAGACAATTTGAAACATCTGGCCGAAGTTTTTCAAGTTCTCATTAAGCATGGACTAAAAGTCAAACCATCCAAGTGTCATCTACTGAAGCCAAAAGTTAAATACTTAGGGCATATCGTCAGCTCTGAAGGTTTTAAACCGGGTCCAGAGAAGATAGCCGCAGTCCGTAATTGGCCTACTCCCACTACGGTGAAGGAGGTAAGAAGTTTCCTTAGTTTCGCAGGATATTACAGACGTTTCATTCCTCACTTTGCGCAAATTGCAGAGCCAATCTTGGAACTTTTGAGAGGGCATCCAAAAAGATACCAGAAGACTCCAATACCAGTGGAATGGAATACTGAAAGAGAAATTGCCTTTCAGCTCCTGAAGAAGAAATTAACCGAACCACCAATCTTAGGTTATCCGGATTATCAAAAGCCAATTCATCTTTACACAGATGCAAGTAAGAAAGGCCTGGGAGCTGTTTTGTCACAAGTACAAGAAGGTAAAGATGAAAATGAAAGCAGAGTGTTAGGAGAATTGCAAGATTTCTTCACCAGTGGAAGAACCCCAGAAAGAATCCGCAGAAAGAATGCGTTGTCCAAACTATGTTGTCCAAGAGTTGTCTATGTTGTCCTAGAGTTGTCCAAATTATGGAGACACAGAAAACACCTCTTTCTACAAAAGGCCTACTATTAAGAAGAATTCTAGACTCAATTACATGGGATCGTCTATACCAAATCCTAATACCATGCCGTGATGCAAGAATGATTCTGGAAATGTACCATGACCAATCAGGACACTTTGGCGTGAAGAAAACAGAAGCCACCATTTGTAGAAGGTTCTATTGGATCGGGATGAGAGGAGACATTGAGAAATGGTGTCGAGAATGTTCCACCTGTACTGTTGGAAGAAATGAGAAACATGACCAAAAAGCGCCTTTACATTCCATTGTGAGCAGAACACCGCTAGAAATAGTAGCAATTGATCATGTGAAGTTGGAACCAAGTCGCTCAGGTCATGCTATGACCATCATTGACCACTACACAAAATTTGTTGTAGCCGTGCCTGTCAAAGACTTGACAGCAAAAACAACTGCAGATGCTTTCTGGAAACATTTCTTGTTGCCATATGGATGCCCAGAGAGAATCCTCACAGATCAGGGATCTGCCTTTGAATCACAACTCTTCGAAGAACTGTGTACCTTACACAACTGTCAGAAAATTAGGACCACAGCATATCATCCCCAAGGGAATGGACTTTGTGAAAAGATGAACCAAACCCTAATTGAAATGTTAAGAGCAGTCCCACCTGCTACAAGAAATGATTGGCCTAATTAATTGCCTCAGCTGATGTACAAATCATTAAAAATAAAAAGCTAGCATTTTGTAATTATAAAAAAACCCAGAGCAATGAAGATAAGGAAATCTACAAGATTAGGCAGAGAGAGGCCAAGCAAGTTATAAGAACTTCTAAAGCGCAGGCAGAAGAAAAACTAGCTCAGTCTATGAAAAAAGGGGATAAGACATTCTTCAGATATATAAATGAAAAAAGGAAATTAAAACAAGGAATAACTAAATTAAAAACAAAGGACGGAAGGTATGTAGAAGAGAATAAAGGGCTAGCCGACTGCCTTAATGAATACTTCTGTTCAGTTTTTACAAAAGAAAAAGGAGAAGGACCTCCACTAGAAAGGATGACTAATAAATCGTTTGATGCATGTATCTTTACAGAGGAAGATGTTCTAAGTTTGCTGTCTAAGGTGAAGACAAATAAGTCACAGGGGCCTGATGAGATACACCCAAAATTATTAAAAGAGCTTAGTGGTGAGCTGGCAAAACCGTTAACAGATTTATTTAACCAATCATTAGTAACAGGAGTCGTCCCGGAAGATTGGAAATTGGCAAATGTCGTGCCCATTCACAAGAAAGGTAGTAGGGAGGAATCGAGCAACTATAGACCGGTGAGTCTGACATCAATAGTAGGCAAATTAATGGAAACCCTATTAAAGGATAGGATTGTGGAACATCTAAAATCCCATGGATTGCAAGATGAAAAACAACATGGGTTTACTTCAGGGAGATCATGTCAAACAAATCTTATAGATTTTTTTGACTGGGTGACTAAAATAATAGACGGTGGAGGTGCAGTAGACATCGCATATCTAGATTTTAGTAAGGCTTTTGACACTGTCCCACATAAAAGACTTATCAATAAACTGCGGTCATTGAGCATGGACTCCCATATTGTTGAGTGGATTAGTCAGTGGCTGAGTGACAGACAACAGAGGGTTGTAGTCAATGGAGAACATTCAAAACAAGGTCATGTTACCAGTGGGGTTCCACAGGGATCTGTACTGGGACCAATTTTGTTTAATATCTTCATAAGTGATATTGCAAAAGGCCTCGATGGTAAGGTTTGTCTTTTTGCTGATGACACAAAGATATGTAACAGGGTTGATGTTCCTGGAGGGAAACGCCAAATGGAAAAGGATTTAGGAAAACTAGAAGAATGGTCAGAACTCTGGCAACTGAAATTTAATGTGGATAAGTGCAAGATAATGCACCTGGGGCGTAAAAACCCAAAGGCAGAATATAGAATATTTGACACAGTCCTGACCTCAGTATCTGAGGAAAGGGATTTAGGAGTAATTATTTCAGAAGACTTAAAGGTGGGAAGACAATGTAATAGGGCAGCACGAAATGCCAGCAGAATGCTTGGATGTATAGGGAGAGGTATAAGCAGTAGAAAGAGTGAAGTGCTTATGCCGCTGTACAGAACACTGGTGAGACCTCACTTGGAGTATTGTGCGCAGTACTGGAGGCCATATCTCCAGAAGGATATAGATACTCTAGAGAGAGTTCAGAGAAGAGCTACTAAACTAGTACATGGATTGCAGGATAAAACTTACCAGGAAAGGTTAAAGGACCTTAATATGTATAGCTTGGAAGAAAGAAGAGACAGAGGGGATATGATAGAAACTTTTAAATACATAAAGGGAATCAACTCGGTAAAGGAGGAGAGCATATTTAAAATAAGAAAAACTACCACAAGAGGACACAGTTTTAACCACCTCAGGACCGCCGTACGCAGGATTGCGTCTTTGCGGCGGTCCTGTTGTTCTGGGTGGACGCGCCGGTGCGTCCTCTCGCGAGACGCGAGATTTCCTGTGAACGCGCGCACACAGGCGCGCGCGTTCACAGGATCGGAAGGTAAGCGAGTGGATCTCCAGCCTGCCAGCGGCGATCGTTCGCTGGCAGGCTGGAGATGTGATTTTTTTAACCCCTAACAGGTATATTAGACGCTGTTTTGATAACAGCGTCTAATATACCTGCTACCTGGTCCTCTGGTGGTCCCCTTTGTTTGGATCGACCACCAGAGGACACAGGCAGCTCAGTAATATGTTGCACCAAGCACCACTACACTACACCCCCCCCCCCGTCACTTATTAACCCCTTATTAGCCCTTGATCACCCCTGATCACCCCATATAGACTCCCTGATCACCCCCCTGTCATTGATTACCCCCCTGTCATTGATCACCCCCCTGTAAAGCTCCATTCAGATGTCCGCATGATTTTTACGGATCCACTGATAGACTGATCGGATCCGTAAAAATCATACGGACGTCTGAATGCAGCCTTACAGGGGAGTGATCAATGACTGTGGTGATCACCCCATATAGACTCCCTGATCACCCCCCTGTCATTGATTACCCCTCTGTCATTGATCACCCCCCTGTAAAGCTCCATTCAGATGTCCGCATGATTTTTACGGATCCACTGATAGACTGATCGGATCCGTAAAAATCATACGGACGTCTGAATGCAGCCTTACAGGGGAGTGATCAATGACTGTGGTGATCACCCCATATAGACTCCCTGATCACCCCCCTGTCATTGATTACCCCTCTGTCATTGATCACCCCCCTGTAAAGCTCCATTCAGATGTCCGCATGATTTTTACGGATCCACTGATAGACTGATCGGATCCGTAAAAATCATACGGACGTCTGAATGCAGCCTTACAGGGGAGTGATCAATGACTGTGGTGATCACCCCATATAGACTCCCTGATCACCCCCCTGTCATTGATTACCCCTCTGTCATTGATCACCCCCCTGTAAAGCTCCATTCAGATGTCCGCATGATTTTTACGGATCCACTGATAGACTGATCGGATCCGTAAAAATCATACGGACGTCTGAATGCAGCCTTACAGGGGGGTGATCAATGACAGTTGGGTGATCACCCCATATAGACTCCCTGATCACCCCCCTGTCATTGATCACCCCCCCTGTCATTGATCACCCCCCTGTCATTGATCCCCCCCCCCCCTCTGTAAGGCTGCATTCAGTCTTTTTTTTGGCCCAAGTTAGCGGAATTTTTTTTTTTTTCTTACAAAGTCACATATTCCACTAACTTGTGACAAAAAATAAAATCTCACATGAACTCACCATACCCCTCACGGAATCCAAATGCGTAAAATTTTTTAGACATTTATATTCCAGACTTCTTCTCACGCTTTAGGGCCCCTAGAATGCCAGGGCAGTATAAATACCCCACATGTGACCCCATTTCGGAAAGAAGACACCCCCAGGTATTCCGTGAGGGGCATATTGAGTCCATGAAAGATTGAAATTTTTGTCCCAAGTTAGCGGAACGGGAGACTTTGTGAGAAAAAAATAAAAAATATCAATTTCCGCTAACTTGTGCCAAAAAAAAAAAATTTCTATGAACTCGCCATGCCCCTCATTGAATACCTTGGGGTGTCTTCTTTCCAAAATGGGGTCACATGTGGGGTATTTATACTGCCCTGGCATTCTAGGGGCCCCAAAGCGTGAGAAGAAGTCTGGTATCCAAATGTCTAAAAATGCCCTCCTAAAAGGAATTTGGGCCCCTTTGCGCATCTAGGCTGCAAAAAAGTGTCACACATCTGGTATCGCCGTACTCAGGAGAAGTTGGGGAATGTGTTTTGGGGTGTCATTTTACATATACCCATGCTGGGTGAGATAAATATCTTGGTCAAATGCCAACTTTGTATAAAAAAATGGAAAAAGTTGTCTTTTGCCAAGATATTTCTCTCACCCAGCATGGGTATATGTAAAAAGACACCCCAAAACACATTCCCCAACGTCTCCTGAATACGGCGATACCAGATGTGTGACACTTTTTTGCAGCCTAGGTGGGCAAAGGGGCCCACATTCCAAAGAGCACCTTTCGGATTTCACTGGTCATTTACCTACTTACCACACATTAGGGCCCCTGGAAAATGCCAGGGCAGTATAACTACCCCACAAGTGACCCCATTTTGGAAAGAAGACACCCCAAGGTATTCCGTGAGGGGCATGGCGAGTTCCTAGAATTTTTTATTTTTTGTCACAAGTTAGTGGAAAATGATTTTTTTTTTTTTTTTTTTTTTTTCATACAAAGTCTCATATTCCACTAACTTGTGACAAAAAATAAAAACTTCCATGAACTCACTATGCCCATCAGCGAATACCCTGGGGTCTCTTCTTTCCAAAATGGGGTCACTTGTGGGGTAGTTATACTGCCCTGGCATTCTAGGGGCCCAAATGTGTGGTAAGGAGTTTGAAATCAAATTCTGTAAAAAATGACGAGTGAAATCCGAAAGGTGCTCTTTGGAATATGGGCCCCTTTGCCCACCTAGGCTGCAAAAAAGTGTCACACATCTGGTATCTCCGTACTCAGGAGAAGGTGGAGAATGTGTTTTGGGGTGTCATTTTACATATACCCATGCTGGGTGAGAGAAATATCTTGGCAAAAGACAACTTTTCCCATTTTTTTATACAAAGTTGGCATTTGACCAAGATATTTATCTCACCCAGCATGGGTATATGTAAAAAGACACCCCAAAACACATTCCCCAACGTCTCCTGAATACGGCGATACCAGATGTGTGACACTTTTTTGCAGCCTAGGTGGGCAAAGGGGCCCACATTCCAAAGAGCACCTTTCGGATTTCACTGGTCATTTACCTACTTACCACACATTAGGGCCCCTGGAAAATGCCAGGGCAGTATAACTACCCCACAAGTGACCCCATTTTGGAAAGAAGACACCCCAAGGTATTCCGTGAGGGGCATGGCGAGTTCCTAGAATTTTTTATTTTTTGTCACAAGTTAGTGGAAAATGATGATTTTTTTTTTATTTTTTTTTTTTCATACAAAGTCTCATATTCCACTAACTTGTGACAAAAAATAAAAACTTCCATGAACTCACTATGCCCATCAGCGAATACCCTGGGGTCTCTTCTTTCCAAAATGGGGTCACTTGTGGGGTAGTTATACTGCCCTGGCATTCTAGGGGCCCAAATGTGTGGTAAGGAGTTTGAAATCAAATTCTGTAAAAAATGACGAGTGAAATTCGAAAGGTGCTCTTTGGAATGTGGGCCCCTTTGCCCATCTAGGCTGCAAAAAAGTGTCACACATCTGGTATCTCCGTACTCAGGAGAAGGTGGGGAATGTGTTTTGGGGTGTCTTTTTACATATACCCATGCTGGGTGAGAGAAATATCTTGGCAAAAGACAACTTTTCCCATTTTTTTATACAAAGTTGGCATTTGACCAAGATATTTATCTCACCCAGCATGGGTATATGTAAAAAGACACCCCAAAACACATTCCCCAACTTCTACTGAATACGGAGATACCAGATGTGTGACACTTTTTTGCAGCCTAGGTGGGCAAAGGGGCCCATATTCCAAAGAGCACCTTTCGGATTTCACTCGTCATTTTTTACAGAATTTGATTTCAAACTCCTTACCACACATTTGGGCCCCTAGAATGCCAGGGCAGTATAACTACCCCACAAGTGACCCCATTTTGGAAAGAAGAGACCCCAAGGTATTTCGTGATGGGCATAGTGAGTTCATGGAAGTTTTTATTTTTTGTCACAAGTTAGTGGAATATGAGACTTTGTAAGAAAAAAAAAAAAAAAGAAAAAAATCATCATTTTCCGCTAACTTGTGACAAAAAATAAAAAGTTCTATGAACTCACTATGCCCATCAGTGAATACCTTAGGGTGTGTATTTTCCGAAATGGGGTCATTTGTGGGGTGTTTGTACTGTCTGGCCATTGTAGAACCTCAGGAAACATGACAGGTGCTCAGAAAGTCAGAGCTGCTTCAAAAAGCGGAAATTCACATTTTTGTACCATAGTTTGTAACCGCTATAACTTTTACCCAAACCATTTTTTTTTTACCCAAACATTTTTTTTTAATCAAAGACATGTAGAACAATAAATTTAGAGCAAAATTTATATATGGATGTCGTTTTTTTTGCAAAATTTTACAACTGAAAGTGAAAAATGTCATTTTTTTGCAAAAAAATCGTTAAATTTCGATTAATAACAAAAAAAGTAAAAATGTCAGCAGCAATGAAATACCACCAAATGAAAGCTCTATTAGTGAGAAGAAAAGGAGGTAAAATTCATTTGGGTGGTAAGTTGCATGACCGAGCAATAAACGGTGAAAGTAGTGTAGGTCAGAAGTGTAAAAAGTGGCCTGGTCTTTCAGGGTGTTTAAGCACTGGGGGCTGAGGTGGTTAAATTAGAGGCAAAGGTTTAAAAGTAATATAAGGAAGTATTACTTTACTGAGAGAGTAGTGGATGCATGGAATAGCCTTCCTGCAGAAGTGGTAGCTGCAAATACAGTGAAGGGGTTTAAGCATGCATGGGATAGGCATAAGGCTATCCTTCATATAAGATAGGGCCAGGGACTATTCATAGGATTCAGATATATTGGGCAGGCTAGATGGGCCAAATGGTTCTTATCTGCCGACACATTCTATGTTTCTATGTTTCTATGTTACACCTATAACAACACTATTCATTGTTCTACTGGGTATACACCCTACTACCAATTATGTTTGGCCGACAAGGTACCTTACCTGCTGACCACACTTTGGGCGTACAAGTGCCTGATGCAATCAACCCCCTACCAAAGACTGATTGGATGACTGAACACCGAAGGCGTTTGATTGATGCACAAGCAATTGTTCAACAACACATGGAACATGCCCATGAAAGACAACAGAAAGACTACAACCAATCTGCCAAGGCAGAACCACTCAAAATTGGTGATCGTGTCTGGTTAAAAAATAACCATTGTACCAGCAAACTAGATAGCAAATGGGAGAGGGAACTTTATACCATTACTGCTATTCTGAATCCAGAAACTGACATGTATGAGATTACCCAAGAGGACAAATCCCGTGTGGTACATAGAAATCGCCTAAAATTGTGCCTTAAAGAAGACACTTCAGTAGAAACTTCTCAAGAAGAAGCTGTTCCAGAAGAAATTCAACCCATTGAGCCAGAACTGGAAAAACCAACTGAGCCAGAGGGACCAATACAGTCCTTGGGAAAAACATTGTTAGCTTCTGACCCTTTGCAATGGTTCTTAACCCCATGGCTCAACATCTTAGTGCCTGCTAAAACCAACACCCTAATACTTCAACCTGAAGCTGAAGTTATTGCTACTCAGGAAACCTCAAGTTCCCTTGAAGCAAGGTCTGAAGAGTCTCAGCCACTTCGTAGATCTGAAAGGAGTACAAGAGGACAACCACCAGTCCGTTACGGAGATTTCCTGCTCCAGCAGCCGAGAAGTTAATTTCCAGCCATGTTAATCCAACATTGAGGACACCCTTAATTTGTTTGGAGTTCTACAGACTCAGAAAAAGGACTAATTTTTTGTTCGTGTTCCATTTGCCTTAAAGGACTTTTTAAGGGACTATTTGCCTGTTTTTGCAACGTTCAGGTCCGCACCCGGAGATAAATTTTCACGTACCTGAGCCTCCGTGCTATTCCACTTTTGATATTTATTTGTGCCCAGGGAACAGACTCATACCCTGTGAGCCTCCTGAGATCTTTTATTTTTGTTTTTCCTCATTATTTTGGACTATTTTGGTTTCCGGTACATCAGCAGTATTCAGAGAAAAAAATAATGTGCTACCCCATTTGTCACATTTCGTTGTTGCCTGAGATATGCTTGCCTAACCCATTTTATTTATAGGTACAAGAAGTACAAGAATGTGAGTTATGGCATTATTTTCCCATGCATGCATGCTTTTCCCTTTTTATATCTTACAGGAAGATACAACATCGAGTCAAGAATGTGTCGAGGTCGACTTACATTTTACCATGGGGGTATGCAGCATCCCACTATGTGTGTGTGGGCACTGCTTAAAAGCACTTTTTACCTCATCAACAGTATTAGGTTGTAATGTATGATTTTGTGTGTATGTATCTGCAAAATCCCTGTTAACATGCAGATTAGGTGTAATTTATACATCCCACCACTAGATGGGGATAAAACTTAGGTCTTATATATACCTAGTTCAGGCCTAGTTAGTCAGATGACAGTTGGGGACAGAGACAGGTCAGTGTGGAGATCAGTAAGTAGACTGATGCTGAGAGAGTGAAAAGGTGCAGATCCAGCACTTCAGCTCTGAGGAAAAGTTTTAGTCAAGCAAGGGATAAAAGGACAGACTTATATACATCCAAAGGATAAAAGCCGCAAACCAGGCATAAAGGACCTTTGAGATATTCAGGTGAAGGATACCATAGCCTCCGGCAACCTTACCAAAGTTGCACTGATATTGAAAATAACCCACTGCTCAAAACTAGAAACCTGAAAAGCCTAGAAACAGTGGATTTCCAGAACCAACTCTGTACCATCAAGAGACTGCATTTTTGTACTGCTGCAACGAAAGACATCAAAAGTAAAAGTTGTGAGTTGCATTTCACCACTGTCTACCTCATTATTACAACTATTAGTTGTACCACCATTAACGGTACTGGTGTCACGACAAAAACCATCAAGGGACTCAGCCGCAATAAGCACCCTAAGCACCCCTAACATCAAGGGCACCTCAACCACCATCTTGGCTGATGCTTCCTACCACAGAGCGTGCCCTGGAGGATTTCGTGCTGTCCACCTCAACACTATGCTGCCAGCCCAGGGAGGCTTTCTGCTAACCGTGAGTAAACTGATGAACTGTGTGTTATTATTTGGCCCCTCATCGGTCCACCGTGCACCTCACGTGTTGCCCCTGCGCTACTGGCTGGCTGCAATTGTTCACAGGAGCCCAGAACTGTACACAGTCCTCCATGTGTGGTCTGACTAGTGATTTGTAAAGTGGTAGGACTATCTATGCCCCTTTTGATGCAACCCATTATCTTTTTGGCCTTGGCAGCAGCTGCCGGAACACTGGTTTCTACAGCTTAGTTTGCTGTTCACTAAAATTTGTAGGTCCTTTTCCATGTCAGTGTTACCCAGTGTTTTACCATTTAGTATGTACTTGTGATTTGCATTATTCCTTCCCATGTGCATAACCTTAAATTTGTCAGTGTTAAACCTCATCTGCCACTTCTCTGCCCAAGCCTCCAGTCTATCCAGATCCCTTTGTAGCAGTATAGTGTACACTTACATACATTTAAGAGGTTTATGTATATTTTTTACCCTACACTCTTCCTTCTGAACTGTTCTAGTCCCTCCTTCCATTCCTCCCCCAGTTCCATTACCTCGCCCCCCGGTCTCTATCTGCACTATCTTCCCCTCCTGTAACGTAATTACCCTCCCCCAGTCCCTAGTTTAACCCTTTAGTGACCACCCATACGTGTTTTTACGGCGGTCACTAAGGGGCCTTGGGCTGGAGCGCCGCCTTTTTACGGCGGCACTTCAGCCCGAGTTAGCGATAAAATCCGGCGCTGTAGCTCTGTGCCTGCAGCTACCGGAGGTAGCTGAGGGCTCGGGGCAGTGATCAGAGACCGTGACAAGCGGTCTCTGATCACGTGATTGCCGTGATACACTTTATCACAGCGATCACAGAAAATGCCGGCAGCGGAGCTGCCCGCACTAAACTTTCTCCCTCCTCTCATGTAAGAGAGGAGGGAGAAAGTCTTCGGTGCAGCAATCGGGTCCCTTAGCGCTTCTGGCCCTAAGCTGGGCCCCGATCCTCGCCCCCCCCCCCCCCCCCCCTTACCCTCAAGAAAGATGGCGGTGGCGGCCTGGCGTATGCACAGACTGAAAGCCGGCTGCCGTCGCTCACCGCTACTCTCAGTAAGGTCTCAGTAAGATGTGGAAATATATTTCAGATAAAAATATTGAATAATATTTATGTATGTATGTGAAATATTGCAGTTGAAAATAGGAAAATGTGCCAATTGTTTACAAATTTTCATAAATTTTCACATTTTTTTATAAAGATACGCATATTTTATCGGTAGAATTTTACCACCTAAGTAAAGTACAATATGTGACGAGAAAATAATGTCAGAATTACTTTGATGTACAAAACCGTTACAAAGTTATTCTAAGCTAAAATGACACGTCAGATTTCCAAAATTTGGCTTGGTCATTAAGGCCCAAACAGGCTTGGTCACCAAGGGGTTAAACTATCCTCCAACCTTCTAGCCATCTTCTCCCACAACACAGCTGCCCCTTCCCCATTGAAATGCTGCCCATCCCTACGATAGAGCCTGTAGCCGATAGAGAAGTTGGCCCAGTTCTCCAGGGACCCAAACCCCTCCTTCCTACACCAGTTCTTGAGCCACTTGTTAACCTCCCTAATCTCCCGCTGCCTTTCTTGTGTGGCTCGAGGTACAGGTAGTATTTTGGAAAACACTACCTTTTAGGTCCTTACCCTAAGCTTTTGACCTTAATCCCTAAAATCATTTTTAAGGACGCTCAACCTACCTCTAACTTTGTCATTGGTTCCGATATGGACCATGACCGCTGGGTCTTCTCCAGCCCCTCCCAGTAATCTAACACAAAAGAATTATCAACAGCCGGAGATATATAAATTAAAAATTCTTTATTATCACATGATTTTTTAAAAATTACATATTATAAATAATTCTCAGGTGGTCCCAGAGAACATGGGACAAAACGCCCAAGCAGGAAATGTCGGCTGAAAATTAAAGAAATATATTACTTTCAGAATACATATAGGAGCAATACACACAGGATTACTTGCTTGTGCAAGTAAACATATACTCTATTAGTATGTCAATCCTATAGCTCCCAGTAATATGTCAACCCGATCCGCAATGTGCCGAACTCATGCGCCAGGAAGACAACACACTGTTCGGCTATCCCGGTCTTTGTGACAGATCTGTACCCCTATCTGTACCCCAAATAATTGAGTCTCCCACTACCAGCACCTGTCTGGCCTGTCCTGCTCTCCTGGCCCCCTGCTTACTGGAGCTGACATTCCCCTGACTGGTAGAGGAAGGGTCCAGCTTCAGCAGTGCTCTCCCTGAACAGACATCCCTCTCATCTGCCAGCCTTGAAAACTTGTTGGGATGTATTAGATCAAGGCTAGCCTCCCTGGCACTATACCCCGCTTTCGAACTGTTACTCAGCTAGCTCCCTCACTTTCCTGAGTCTCCTCGCTACCACCCTCCCCCATATCTACCCAATAGAGTGCTTGCTCAGTGAGCAGCAAACTCTTTTCCAAATTGTCAAAGCCTCTCAGTGTTGAAATTCACCCGTTTAGATACTCGATGTGCGATTCCAAATGGGCAATTTGCTCACATTTTGAACAAAGATATGCATCCTCAAACAGCTGTTCCAGGACTGCATACATTAGACATGACCGGCGTATTGTGGATTATATGGCCACAGCAGCCTTTTATTAATAACATAAATACAAATAAATATCATAAATACATAACTTAACCCTTGGCCTTCCCACCTGAAGGCCCCGCCCTAAAACCTTACCAAGAACCCATGAATGCCAACACGGGAGGGTCCTTGTAGCCCCATAAATGACGGATAACTGGCCTTGCCCTCAGTTAAATTACCTCTAGCCGATAAACGCCAGCTCAGAGGCAGGAACCGGTAACCAAGGGCAACCAACTTGGGCCGCTACCCGCCATATCACACCTTAAACCTGTACCTGGGGAGTCCAGAGCCTCTTTTGGCTCCCTCCCCACCACGCCAGAGCCACCATAACCACCAACTCCAAGGACCCACCACTGCCCACGACTCAAGAAGGTGAACACCTCACATGACCGGCGTATTGTGGATTATATGGCCACAGCAGCCTTTTATTAATAACATAAATACAAATAAATATCATAAATACATAACTTAACCCTTGGCCTTCCCACCTGAAGGCCCCGCCCTAAAACCTTACCAAGAACCCATGAATGCCAACACGGGAGGGTCCTTGTAGCCCCATAAATGACGGATAACTGGCCTTGCCCTCAGTTAAATTACCTCTAGCCGATAAACGCCAGCTCAGAGGCAGGAACCGGTAACCAAGGGCAACCAACTTGGGCCGCTACCCGCCATATCACACCTTAAACCTGTACCTGGGGAGTCCAGAGCCTCCTTTGGCTCCCTCCCCACCACGCCAGAGCCACCATAACCACCAACTCCAAGGACCCACCACTGCCCACGACTCAAGAAGGTGAACACCTCACCTACTTGTGTCCCGCCACACCCGCAGCGCTAATTCAATGCCGTCCTGCAAATCAGAACACCAGAGATCAATCCCCACCCCGTTCAAGTGCATCCCATCACTCCTCCAAAACGCCCCCTCACCGGACTCCAGCTCCCTATGCCGAACAACAATGCCACCGTTACGTGCCACAAACCTACCAACTGCCCTGTTCACCTTGATTCGCGCCTTATTCAGCCGCTCCACAGACCTCGCCTCCCTCCAATGCTGGCGCTGCACCATATCCGACCAAACCATCACCAGTCGCGGATATTGCGCCCACAAACGTAGCAAGTCAAACTTAATGTCCCTTGCTAACTCCCTGAAGGGGCGCGCCCCCAAATAATTCCCCCCTACATGTAACACCAAAACACCAGGAGGCCTATTTAACCGTGCAAATCTGTGAAACTCAGGAAGAACCCAACTCCACAGCATCCCTCGCATCCCAATCCAACGAATCACCGCCACCTCTCTCAAAATTGACAACTGCCTCCCGTCCGGCCTGATTGCTGCTCGCAACGCTCCCCAGAACACGTAGAAGTGCCCCATAATCCACACCAAGCACGGTGGAACACCTACAAGAAACAAAGAAAAAACGTCAACCAAACACCGCCACCTGCCCCCAGCACCCCCGCGCAAGTTCCTTATAACCATGCGGGCCTCACATATGACCGAATGCGCCGAATAACATCATCGCCCAACCCCCTCCTGGCAGCCTCCGCGGCCGCCCCGATCTGAAAAGAATGTCCCCCATACAAAGAGGGATCCTTATCCAAGCCCAACAAACATGATCGCAGGACCGCTATAAACTGGAAACGAGAAAGATAAGACCCGTCTCCATGAACTAATAAAGAGCCCGCTCTCCCTGTCCCACCCCGTCCCCAAAACTCCCTGAGGCATCGAACCGGGCACGCGACCGAACCCTCTACTTGGAACAACACCACCCGACAACCCTGACCCAGCTGGTCCGTTTTTGACCGTCAAATAATTCCACATCCTGCCCACAAAGGCCCCCAGCCCGCCCCTTACTCGGACTAACCAACTCCCCGATCCTCAAGGCCCCAAAAAAGGCGAGCGAAAAAGCCAGCTTAAACAGCCTAACCTCCCCCTCCGAAATACAAACCCCCTCCATCTGACCCAACAGATCCTTCAACAAAGTAAAAGAAATCGGACGGCGACTATCCACTTCGGATGCACGCCTCCTCCAACCCCGTAAAGCTTGCGCAACCAAAATAGACTTTGTCACATCCCCCACCCCCCGGCTCCGACAACCAAAAGCCACACCCGCCATAAACTTAATCACCCTGGAATACGACCACCCCTCCTCCCTACAGTGCCCCACCCAAAGCAACATCAACGCGCTATCCTCCAACCCACAACCCTGCAAACACCACCTCCAGGCCTCCCACAGGGCCCACGCGCGTTCATATGCCGCCCAGGTCCCCGCCGCCAAAGAACCCCTCACCAGATCCTCAACCGACCGAATGGCAGATTCCACATTTCCAGTGGAAATCTGGTCCCCTCCGTCTCCGCCCCGGGTGCCAATGCGCGAAAACGATCCCACTGGAAACGAGACAAAGCATCCGCAATTGAGTTACTAACCCCCGGTACATGAGACGCCACCACCCACGCGTTTAAGGATAGGCAACCCAACGTTAAATACTGAAGCAACCACACAACTGGTGGCGACAAAGCGGAATTGCGATTAATGGCCTCAACCACCCCCATATTATCGCAATGAAAACATACCTTCCGGTCCCGAAAGATTCGACCCCAAATGGACACCGCCACCACAATGGGGAAAAGTTCCAGTAACACCAAGTTTGTCAACAAGCCCTCCTCCTTCCATACTTCCGGCCATTCCCCCACACACCAACAGCCTCCCAGATACACCCCAAAACCCCGGCCCCAGCCGCATCAGTAAACAAGTCTAAATCCGCTGCCGACACTCCGTCCACCAACCACAAGGACCGCCCGTTATACGTTTCCAAAAAAGACGCCCACACCGTAAAGTCGTCCTGAAACTCACGGGTAACCCGAACAAAATGGTGGGGAGACCGCACTCCCGCCATCGCCCTAGCCAATTTTCTAAAAAAAAATCGCCCCATGGGCATTATGCGACACGCAAAGTTGAGCTTGCCCAATAGGGACTGCAACTCGTGGAGCCGCATTTTGCGTTTGCCGCAAGCCACAGACACCTCCCGCCGCAAATCCACAAGTTTATCCCCAGGCAACCTGCATTCCATAGCCACCGTGTCAATGACTATCCCCAAAAAACTCAACCGCGTTGTCGGGCCCTCCGTCTTTCCAGACGCCAAAGGAACACCGAAAAGGCGAGACATGGCTTCAAAAGAATGCAACATCACTGAGCAGCCATTAGAACATGGCGGCGTGATAAACAAAAAATCATCCAAATAATGAATGATAGAACCCCAACCTGACTGCTCGCGTACAACCCACTCCAAAAAAGTACTGAACTTTTCAAAATAAGCGCACGAAACCGAACAACCCATCGGCAAACACTGGTCAACAAAATACCCCCCATCCCAGAAACACCCCAACAAGTGCTGACACACTGGGTGTACCGGTAAAAGACGAAACACCACCTCAATGTCAACCTTGGCCAACAGCGCCCCCTGCCCATACAACCGGACCCAATGAACCGCCTCATCAAACGACGTATATACAACCGAACACAATTCCGCCGCGATCCCATCGTTAACCGAGTTCCCTTTTGGGAAAGAAAGGTGATGTATAAGGCGAAATTTATTCTGCTCCCTCTTAGGTACGACCCACAACGGAGACACCCGCAAATCCTGCATCAGCAATTCCCGAAAGGGCCCTGCCATGCGACCTGACTCCACCTCTTTCTGCAGTTTTTTCGGTCACCACTCCAGGAAGTTCCGCCGCAGAACGTAAATTTTTTCACCCCGACCCACCAACCCCCTCAACATACGGTATCCGAAAACCCTCCCGAAAACCAGCAAGCAAAAATTCCGCCACCTCCACATCAGGGTATTCATTTAGAAAACGCTCCATCTCGGTTACCCATATTGGCGTCAGTCCCTTTTCCAGCCGCATCACCCCCACTCTTACCCCTGCGCCCCCTGAAGCACCGCTGTGCTCCGTGGTTTCCCCCGCAAAAGGAACACTCGTGCTTGAACTTGCACTTGTCCCCGTACTTGGATCCCCCCTCATTGAACGAAAAACAGAGTCCCTTAACTGAGGCCGCGGAGCGCTCCGATTGGCCCGAACCCCCGGCGCCCCCTGGAAAGGGCTGCCCAGCCCTGTCTGGAGTCATAACCCGCATCCACAGGCCAATGTCTTTATGGTCTCAGCGCATACTAGGCCGGACCGCCTTCCGCTGCCTGAACTGCTCGTCATACCTCAACCACCCCAAACCCCCATACACTCGGTATGCCTTGCCTATTGCATCCAGATAACAGAAAAGTGCCGAACAATTGTCCGTCGCTTTCTCCCCGATAACACTGGCCAAGATCACAAAAGCCTGTAACCAGTTTGAAAAGGTCCGCGGAATCAAACGAGAACGCCGCTTATCCTCCTCCTCCTTTTTCCTATCATCCCGCCTATCCTGGTCCAAATTAAATCGCTCCAGGGAAAGCAGCGAAAATATATCCACGTACTCCCCTTTCCAAATTTTTTCCCTAACCTTGTGCTTCAAGTGTGCCCCCAGCGGCCCCTCAAAGCACACATAAACCTCCCCTTTTGCTGCGTCATCTAAACGCGGCTCCTCAACATCCTTCTCCTTTGCCCCGTCCCTTCCTTTATCGCCGTCCTTATCCGCCAATCCCTGGTGCGCCACTCCAACCACACCTCCAGCTCCGGAGCTGACCTCCCCAGCACCCGCCCCACCAAGAACCCCCAGCCGCACTCGCACCCAGCAACCCCGGACGTTGCACACCCCATGCCGTGAAAGGGGACCCCGCCACCATCCCCGTACCTACCAAACCCTTCCCCAAATCACGCAACCCCAACAACAACTCCCCCAACCCACCGGCAACGGACACCCCGGAGACTCCCACCACCCCCGAGGCTCCCCCACTATTAGCAACCACTAAAGAGGAATCCTTGCTTATCTCACCTGGCTGCGCGGACGCTGTGATTCCACCAGCCGGAACGTGAGGCACCGAAACTTGACTGGCGACGTACTCCCGTCCAGACGTCCAAAGCTGTTCCATAACGTCTCCTCTGGAATCTGCAGACCCTGCAGCCTGCAATCCTGCAGCTGCGCCACTAGATGTCTCCCTTACAGCACTTATAGATCCCAAGGCCTGCAGTATCTCAGCCTCGCCACCAGTTGTCCCCCTCGTCCCGCTTGGAGCTCCAAGAGCCTGCAGATCAGCAGCTCTGCCACTAGATGTCGCCCTTCCTTCACCATCGAGAGTCGACCTGAAGCCAGCGCTGCGCTGCTCCGGTAAGGAAACCAGCTCAGGGCCACACACAGGACCCCGCCGACCAGCAGATGCAGTCTGCCCTCCTCTCCCACTTCGGGCAGGGAGACCGGGGCCCTATCCCCCTGCCGAACCAGCTCCAGATCCGGATCCCACGCTGCCTGCATCAGAGGAGGGGGAGGGGGGTCCCGCACCCCCCTCCTAGGTTCCCGCCGTACCACAGGATTCCTTCCAGCACGCGACTGCCTGGAAGCACTGGTACTCACTGCAGCGCGTGCTGGAGGGTCCGTGGACCCTCGGGGTAATTTCTGGACTTAGGCGCGCCAGCCGGCTGGAGGGGAGAGCTGAAGCAGCAGCCTCCCCAGACCTCGGGAGCAGACCTTGAACGGTAGCCTGCAGCCATCCAGATCCCCTGCTCTCCGCTGCCGCGCGGAGCTGTGCCAGGAGCGTTCCACCTCGGACATCGTGGGACAGGAACCACCAAAAGAGGTACTGCAGCAGCTCAGACACGGGCTGCTGCCACACTGCTGTCCTCACAAAATGGCCCCTTTTCCCGCCCTTGCTATCCCTTTTATGCCCTTAGCCACACCTCCATCCCTTCCGTCACTATCCTTCCTCCTTAACCCTTCGTAACCCCGAATCCTCTCCCTCCAAGCCCCAGTCATGCCAGGCCTCCATCCAGCCTTGCAGCCCTGATTCCGGCCTGCACTAGATGTGCACTGGACTGCGTTGTCAACAATGGAACACATACTAAAAGGGGATTACGCAAGAAAAGAGAAAAAATACAATATAGTGCAGTGATAAGAAACTAACTTATTGTAGTCCCCTCCTAAAGTCCCTGAATCTCAAGTCACATAATCTAAAGTCACACACTTAATACAAACACACACTTAAAAATCAAACAAACTCGCGTTGTTTGCTTGCTTGTATAAATGCAGATCTCAAACCAGCCTGCTTTTTTTTCCTCTGGAATGTTATACCACCCCAACAGAGCCACATATACCACAGTCCATCACAAAATACATCCCCAAAAACTTCTACTGACCGGCCATGAGAAGGGCCCAGGTGGCCCCCTGGGCATCCGTCCACCGGGAAATTTCCCTGTAAGGTTTATGGCCAATCCGCCCTTAGTTCTGCTCCATGCAAGGAATATATAATTGGCATATCGGAAACTTTTAATAATATGACTCCCATATTTAGGGGAAAAAATATACATCCTTTCAATATTGTCTGTAAATATATTTGGAAAATATGGAGCTATGGAGAAACCCATCAAAGTCCCTCAAAGCTGCAAGTAATATTGTCTCAAGCACGGTAACCTCTTAACAGTCACGTTAAAATTGGGAAAACCCTCCCAAAAATGTCACCTTTTTATTTGTAGATTTTAAATGTTTGTCTGTAGTAAATATTGTTGGCGCACAACTCAGGGGACACTATTGCATTTTTAACTCTTTTTTTTACTTTTTTTGCATAAATGTTTTTTATTTTATTTGCGGGATTAGTTGTAGGTTTTTATACCAACCATTTTGGGGTATATATAGTGTATTAACCGCCTCCGGACCGCCTAACGCAGGATCGCGTTCCGGAGGCGGCAGCCCTGCGCAGAGTCACGCATATAAGCGTCATCTCGCGAGACGCAAGATTTCCTGTGAACGCGCGCACACAGGCGCACGCGTTCACAGGATCGGAAGGTAAGCGAGTGGATCTCCAGCCTGCCAGCGGCGATCGTTCGCTGGCAGGCTGGAGATGTGATTTTTTTAACCCCTAACAGGTATATTAGACGCTGTTTTGATAACAGCGTCTAATATACCTGCTACCTGGTCCTCTGGTGGTCCCTTTTGTTTGGATCGACCACCAGAGGACACAGGCAGCTCAGTAAAGTAGCACCAAACACCACTACACTACACTACACCCCCCCCCCCGTCACTTATTAACCCCTTATTAGCCCCTGATCACCCCTGATCACCCCATATAGACTCCCTGATCACCCCCCTGTCATTGATTACCCCCCTGTCATTGATCACCCCCCTGTAAAGCTCCATTCAGACGTCATCCACTGATAGATGGATCGGATCCGCAAAACGCATACGGACGTCTGAATGGAGCCTTACAGGGGCGTGATCAATGACTGTGGTGATCACCCCATATAAACTCCCTGATCACCCCCCTGTCATTGATCACCCCCCTGTAAAGCTCCATTCAGACGTCCGCATGATTTTTACGGATCCACTGATAGATGGATCGGATCCGCAAAACGCATACGGACGTCTGAATGGAGCATTACAGGGGCGTGATCAATGACTGTGGTGATCACCCCATATAGACTCCCTGATCACCCCCCTGTCATTGATCACCCCCCTTTAAAGCTCCATTCAGACGTCCGCATGATTTTTATGGATCCACTGATAGATGGATCGGATCCGCAAAACACATACAGGCGTCTCCCTGGAGCCTTCCAGGGGGGGTGATCACCCCATATAGACTCCCTGATCACCCCCTGTCATTGATCACCCCCCCTGTCATTGATCACCCCCCCTGTCAGGCTGCATTCAGATGTCCGTATGACTTTTACGGATCCACGGATACATGGATCGGATCCGCAAAACACATACGGACATCTGAATGGAGCCTTATAGGGGGGTGATCAATGACAGGGGGGTGATCACCCCATATAGACTCCCTGATCACCCCCCTGTCATTGATCACCCCCCTGTCATTGATCACCCCCCTGTCATTGATCACCCCTCTGTAAGGCTCCATTTAGACATTTTTTTGGCCCAAGTTAGCGGAATTTTTATTTTTTTTTCTTACAAAGTCTCATATTCCACTAACTTGTGTCAAAAAATTAAATCTCACATGAACTCACCATACCCCTCACGGAATTCAAATGCGTAAAAATTTTTAGACATTTATATTCCAGACTTCTTCTCACGCTTTAGGGCCCCTAGAATGCCAGGGCAGTAAAAATACCCCACATGTGACCCCATTTCGGAAAGAAGACACCCCCAGGTATTCCGTGAGGGGCATATTGAGTCCATGAAAGATTGAAATTTTTGTCCCAAGTTAGCGGAAAGGGAGACTTTGTGAGAAAAAAATAAATAAAATAAATTTCCGCTAACTTGTGCCAAAAAGTTTCTATGAACTCGCCATGCCCCTCATTGAATACCTTGGGGTGTCTTCTTTCCAAAATGGGGTCACATGTGGAGTATTTATACTGCCCTGGCATTTTAGGGGCCCTAAAGCGTGAGAAGAAGTCTGGGATCCAAATGTCTAAAAATGCCCTCATAAAAGGAATGTGGGCCCCTTTGCGCATCTAGGCTGCAAAAAAGTGTCACACATCTGGTATCGCCGTACTCAGGAGAAGTTGGGCAATGTGTTTTGGGGTGTCATTTTACATATACCCATGCTGGGTGAGATAAATATCTTGGTCAAATGCCAACTTTGTATAAAAAAATGGGAAAAGTTGTCTTTTGCCGAGATATTTCTCTCACCCAGCATGAGTATATGTAAAAAGACACCCCAAAACACATTGCCCAACTTCTCCTGAATACGGCGATACCACATGTGTGACACTTTTTTGCAGCCTAGGTGGGCAAAGGGGCCCACATTCCAAAGAGCACCTTTCGGATTTCACAGGTCATTTACCTACTTACCACACATTAGGGCCCCTGGAAAATGCCAGGGCAGTATAACTACCCCACAAATGACCCCATTTTGGAAAGAAGACACCCCAAGGTATTCCGTGAGGGGCATGGCGAGTTCCTAGAATTTTATATTTTTTGTCACAAGTTAGCGGAAAGTGATGATTTTTTATTTTTATTTTTTTTTTCCTTACAAAGTCTCATATTCCACTAACTTGTGACAAAAAATAAAAACTTCCATGAACTCACTATGCCCATCACGAAATACCTGGGGGTGTCTTCTTTCCAAAATGGGGTCACTTGTGGGGTAGTTATACTGCCCTGGCATTCTAGGGGCCCAAATGTGTGGTAAGAAGTTTGAAATCAAAATGTGTAAAAAATGACCGGTGAAATCCGAAAGGTGCTCTTTGGAATGTGGGCCCCTTTGCCCACCTAGGCTGCAAAAAAGTGTCACACATGTGGTATCGCTGTACTCAGGAGAAGTTGGGCAATGTGTTTTGGGGTGTCATTTTACATATACCCATGCTGGGTGAGAGAAATATCTTGGCAAAAGACAACTATTCCCATTTTTTTATACAAAGTTGGCATTTGACCAAGATATTTATCTCACCCAGCATGGGTATATGTAAAATGACACCCCAAAACACATTCCCCAACTTCTCCTGAGTACGGAGATACCACATGTGTGACACTTTTTTACAGCCTAGGTGGGCAAAGGGGCCCACATTCCAAAGAGCACCTTTCGGATTTCACCGGCCATTTTTTACAGATTTTGAATTCAAACTCCTTACCACACATTTGGGCCCCTAGAATGCCAGGGAAGTATAACTACCCCACAAGTGACCCCATTTTGGAAAGAAGACACCCCAAGGTATTCGCTGATGGGCATAGTGAGTTCATAGAACTTTGTATTTTTTGTCAAAAGTTAGTGGAATATGAGACTTTGTAAGAAAAAATAAATAAAAAAAAATCAGCATTTTCCGCTAACTTGTGACAAAAAATAAAAAGTTCTATGAACTCACTATGCCCATCAGCGAATACCTTAGGGTGTCTACTTTCCAAAATGGGGTAATTTGTGGGGTGTTTGTACTGTCTGGGCATTGTAGAACCTCAGGAAACATGACAGGTGCTCAGAAAGTCAGAGCTGCTTCAAAAAGCGGAAATTCACATTTTTGTACCATAGTTTGTAAATGCTATAACTTTTACCCAAACCATTTTTTTTTACCCAAACATTTTTTTTTTTTATCAAAGACATGTAGAACAATAAATTTAGAGCAAAATTTATATATGGATGTCGTTTTTTTTGCAAAATTTTACAACTGAAAGTGAAAAATGTCATTTTTTTGCAAAAAAATCGTTAAATTTCGATTAATAACAAAAAAAAGTAAAAATGTCAGCAGCAATGAAATACCACCAAATGAAAGCTCTAGTAGTGAGAAGAAAAGGAGGTAAAATTTATTTGGGTGGTAAGTTGCATGACCGAGCAATAAACGGTGAAAGTAGGGTAGGTCAGAAGTGTAAAAAGTGGCCTGGTCTTTAAGGGTGTTTAAGCTATAGGGGCTGAGGTGGTTAAAGAACTTTTATTTTATTTTTAGGGGGGGAAATAAAAAAAACTGCAATTTTTACATTATTTTGTGTATTTATTTATTTTACAGCATTCACTCTGTGGTAAAAATAATATCATTTTATTATCTTAGTCACTAAAGTAATGATTACAGTTTTTTCTCTCCTCCTGCAGCTGTCAACTGCTCCCTCATTCTCCTCCAGACTGAAGGGGAAGGAGGGGGGGGGGTGGCTGCTTTAGCTGCTCATATCTCTGGTTTGGTACCAGCTAGAGATATGGGCTTTGTATTGACATTATAAGCTTTCAGACAATCCCAGAATTACAACAATATGTTTAGTACAGGGTAAGATATCACTGATAGAAATCGGGATGCTTTGAATGCAGCTAAAAGTGAAAGTAAAAGCAGGTTTTACCCGAGATTATTACCGACTCGATTTCTAACAGTGATTTCTCCTCTGTTGCTTGGACTTATGTTGTCATTTTGGTCTTGTATGAAAGCCAAACAAGACCAGTTCCATGTTTGTATCTTCTAACATTCAGGAGATAGCAGCATCTAAAGCAGCCCCCCCCCCCTCCACTTTCTGCCCGAGCCCAGCTTGCAGAACAGTTAAAGAGGACCTTTCACCTGGAAAAACATTGTGAACGAAGTATGCTGACATGGAGAGCGGCGCCCGGGGATCTCACTGCACTTATTATTACCCCTGGGCGCCGCTCCGTTCTCCCGTTATGCCCTCCACTATCTTCTCTCACTAAGTTATAGTAGGCGGTGTCTGCCCTTGTCCTGTGGGCGTCTCCTTCTCCTAGGGTGCAGCGCTGGCCAATCGCAGCGCACAGCTCACAGCCTGGGAGAAAAAAACCTCCCAGACTGTGAGCTGTGCGCTGCGATTGGCCAGTGCTGCACCCTAGGAGAAGGAGACGCCCACAGGACAAGAGAAGACACCGCCTACTATAACTTAGTGAGAGAAGATACCGGAGGGGATAACGGGAGAACGGAGCGGCGCCCGGGGATAATAGTAAGTGCAGTGAGATCCCCGGGCGCCACTCTCCATGTCAGCATACTTCGTTCACAATGTTTTTCCAGGTGAAAGGTCCTCTTTAAGTACTTTTCCCACTGCCCGAGCTGGACTCGGGCAAAACAATAAGGCGGTTAATGCTGAATTTTCACATGGCTTCTCTCTCACCGCTTCTATTACTTCAGCTTATGGTATATTTGTGTACAAACTTGTTATATCTAAAGTGCAAATAATAGCGACATTTCCCTCTTTTATCTAATTTAATCTATTTAAAAAATTTTCAGTATATATTAAACATTATGATATACTGTAGATCTCACTATTATAATACACTGCTGGAGGCTGTAATAATTTCAATGTTTAATTTATTGAATAAAAGAAAAGTTTATTTAACAATTAGTCTGTGCTTTCTCCTCCTCCTCCTCAATCCAACGCCATTTCATCTTCCTCTAAATTCAAAGTGAGCATAGAAGTTGAAAAATCCATGTCGTCAGAGTCATAGGCCACTAGAAAAACCAGAAAAGAACATTACTCTGCTGCTCCTATTCTATACAGTGAAAAATCAGAAACCTGATACATCCATTATAATTCTACATTACATGACTCGTTAGATGACGATGTCTCCAGGTCTTTTAGTCTTCTGTAGAAGTCTTTCTTTTTTCTAGAATAGAGAAGATATTAAATGATAATCCTGCAGGTAATAAAGCCACCAAATAGCTGACTATAGCTTCAAAGTATATGGCTCTTCCTGGCACCGCTGTAATGATGTAATGATGCAGGGGTAACGTTGACAAAGTAGGAAATAGTAAAAGTTCATTTGACTAACCCGCGGACGACAGGTGAATTAGTGTGGAAAGAAATGACTGTATCCCCATATAAATCAATAAAGCTACTTTCACACTATCGGCAGTACGGATCCGACAGGCTGTTCACCCTGTCGAATCCGTCCTGCAGCTATTTCGCCTTGCCACCCGACCGCCGCTCCGTCCCTATTGACTATAATGGGGACGGGGGGCGGAGCTCAGGCGCAGCACGGCAGTTCGATAGTGTGAAAGTAGCCTAAGGCTCCTGTGTACATGATAGATGTGTCATATATAACAATGCAGGGACTTACCTGTAATAAATAAATAGGCCGATGCCCGTGGCGGCTATGGCCGTCACTGCAACCGCAATCACAAAATTAATTTCTATTCAGGGAGGAAATAAACAAAAATAATGATTATTGGCCAGAAAATTCCCAAACATTTCTTCAATGCAAAGTGTTACGACAATACCAGGACCGGTGCTGACGGGATGGTGCCTGTCATAGTCCTCATCATTACCATACTGAATGATGGAAGACAGAGGAATATTAGAAAAAACATCTGTGTTACCCATAGCAATCATGTACAGAGTTTACAACAAGACTGTTCTCACATTTACAGAAAATATATATAAAAAGCATAATGGATAGAAAAAATATTATGGTACAAACTTCTCATCCTGTCTCTGTCTCCTTCAGGAACCCTCAGAGGTTCTGGCAGCAATTCAGCACCTAATGTGGCCTCTGGTATAATTGTGACATCACTGCCTAGTAACGTCTCTATTATGATGTCATCATGTGCTGATGTCATAATAAAAACTACCTAAACCTAGTAAGGCTGCAGTCAGGTGTGGCCTGTGAAGGTCCAGAATTAACCCAATTTACAAATAAATGTGGCCCCCATTGTGTGGAAGCTGACCCTGTGTACACCTTTACTTTCCAGTGAAATTCTATGTAGGAAATGTTGATAGAACTGCATTGATGGAACACACTTTCCCCCATTTGTAAGGCCTCATGCACACGACAGTTGTTTTTGGCGTCCGCAAATTGTGCGTCCGTCAAAAAAAACGGAGAGAGTAGTGGATGCATGGAATAGCCTTCCTGCAGAAGTGGTAGCTGCAAATACAGTGAAGGAGTTTAAGCATGCATGGGATAGGCATAAGGCCGTCCTTCATATAAGACAGGGCCAAGGGCTATTCATAGTATTCAGTATATTGGGCAGAGTAGATGGGCCAAATGGTTCTTATCTGCCGACACATTCTGTTTCTATGATCTTACTATTATTATAAAAAAGAATCTAAATAAACTGCTTAAGGCTGTAATATTGTCTATGTTTAATTTATTGAACAAAAAACTGTTTAATTAACGTATATTGATACGTGGTATCTTCTTCTCAATCTGGCGCCATTTCTTCTTCCTCCAGATGGAATGTCAGCTTGGAGTTTGTAAAATCCATGTCATCAGAGTCATAGGCCACTAGAAAAACCAGAAGAAGAACATTACTCTGCTGCTTCTATTCAATACAGTGAAAAATCAGAAACCTGATACAGCCATTATAATTCTACATTACATGACTCGTTAGATGACGACGTCTCCAGGTCTTTTAGTCTTCTGTAGAAGTCTTTCTTTTTTCTAGAATAGAGAAGATAATAAGTGATAATTCTGCAAGGAATATAGCCACCAAATAGCTGACTATTCCATGTCTACAGCAGATCGTTGCCCATATAAGAATGGACCACAATGTAGTCACTGCACCATCTTCATCCAGTAATTGATACCATGAATGGAGCGGCTGAAAAAGACCGGTGTGGTGAGAGGTTTGGAAAAGGCAAATAGGCTCCTGCCAATTTTACACTAAGGTGTCGGTAATGTCACTTCTACTTCCCTAAATCTACAGGTATGGACAGAACCTGCCACCAGGGCTGATTTACACCAGAACAGGAGGACCACAAGCACAGGGTCTCATTGCTTAGCATGGGGCTATGGTGTTTTCTTATGAGGGTTCTTTAAAGCACATGGCTCTTCCTGGCACCCCTGTAATGATGGGCGCAGGGGTAATGGTAACAAATACAACATGCAAACAGGATCCAGAGTAGGAAATGGTAAAAGTGCATTCAACTACCCTGATAAATGACTGTATTCCCATATAAATCAATAAGGCTCCTGTGTACATGATAGATGTGTCATATATAACAATGCAGGGACCTACCTGTAATAAATAAATAGGCCGATGCCCGTGGCCGCTATAGCCGTCACTGCAACCGCAATCCCAATATTAATCTCTATTTAATATTTTGCAAAGGAATAAAAGAAAAATAATGATTATTGTCCAGAAAATTCCCAAACATTTCTACAATGCAAAGTGTTACGACAATACCAGGACCGGTGCTGGCAGACGCCTGTCATAGTCCTCATCATTACCATACCGAATGATGGAAGACAGAGGAATATTAGAAGAAACCTCTGTGTTGCCCATAGCAATCAGATCTGAGGCTTCCCATAGCAGGATACAACATTACAGAAGAGATCTGATTGCTGGATATACACAATACTGGCTTTTTCTAAGAACAGGTTCAAAAATATAAGGTCCCATACACATTCGGTGCCTCATGTACAGAGTTTACAACAAGACTGTTCTCACATTTACAGAAAATATATATAGAAAGCATAATGGATAGAAAATATTATGGTACAAACTTCTCATCTTGTCTCTTTCTCCTTCAGGAACCCTCAGAGACTCTGGCAGCAATTCAGCACCTAATGTGGCCTCTGGTATAATTGTGACATCACTGCCTAGTAACGTCTCTATTATGATGTCATCATGTGCTGATGTTATAATAAAAACTACCTAAACCTAGTAAGGCTGCAGTCAGGTGTGGCCTGTGAAGGTCCAGAATTAACCCAATTTACAAATAAATGTGGCCCCCATTGTGTGGAAGCTGACCCTGTGTATACCTTTACTTTCCAGTGAAATTCTATGTAGGAAATGTTGATAGAACTGCATTGATGGAACACACTTTCCCCCATTTGTAAGGACTCATGCACACGACAGTTGTTTTTGGCGTCCGCAAATTGTGCGTCCGTCAAAAAAAACGGATGCGGCATCCGTTTTTTTGGAGAATCCGTTTTTTTCCACAGATCCCTTGTAATAAATGCCTATCCTTGTCCGCAAATGTGAAACAAGTAGGACATGCACTATTTTTTTTTGCTTATGGGAAACACGGACAACGGACGCGGAACACAAACGGATAAACTATCAGCATTTTTTTTGCTGACCCATTGAAATGAATGGGTCCCCATCCTATCCGCAAAAAAAACGGAACGGAGGCCGAGAAAAACAACTGTCGTTGAGGCCTAATAGTGAAAAAATTTCTAAATTCAAGAAAGAATTTAGAGGGGAAAACTTTATATTTGAGCATAGCTTTACCATCACTTGCATAATAAATTAATATAATTTCAATCACTTGAAGAATAAATGTAATTGGCTGCTAAGGGGATCAGTGACCCTGTATTTGTAACACCCCAGAGTGGTGTTACAATCCCACACTCTACTACTGTCTCTAATAATCTCTGTATTTCTTTCCAGGTCCTTTACATTGTGCAAGTGATATTATTACTATGCAACTGTTTTTACATGTAATGTGCCTGGTTCACCAGCAGGTGGCAGTGTAGATGGCAGAGCTATAGTTACAGAAAATGGAACTCATCATTCCATTCTACCCCTTCTGGGCAGAAGTGGGCCAGTCCTGCTTCCTACCAGTAGGGAGGGGCAGCAGTTTCCAGTGAATTCTAGTTCTAAGCGAGTCTGCACAGGAGGAAAGTAAGGTGTAGCACGAGCACAGCATGAGGTGCCTATGTCAGCCAGAGCAGCCTAATCTCTGATGACCATGGAAGCAGATGTCTGGAAGCCATAAGGACCAGAGGAAATCGTTCTGAAAGATAAATAATTCTTTGGCTGAAGATAAGTTTTACTGAGTGTCAGGAGGGGAATAACAGTCGACGGCACCCCATCCAAGGATACCAGAACAGACCTAAAGTACAGTAACAAAACCCAAGCAGAGTTTAGCACAGTGAAGAGAAAGAAAGCATAGGTATTAAGAAAGCCTGTCAGCCCAGCAGAGAAAGAGAGCCTTATGCAGTAACATCAGTCATTTATTTAAACTTTCAACCCTCCTAATTACCAGTGAGAAATAAAGTGAATGCAGGGCCGGCTCTATCATAAGGCAGCCCAAGCGGCTGCTTGAGGGCAGCAAACAATTAACTTGCACTTTCCCCGCTGAGCCTGTGTGCCACGCCCCGTCCCTCACTGTCTCAGTCACAGAGCGAGCGGCACGCAGCTGACAGGCTGAGGCAGCAGCCGCAGCAACACAAAACACACTGTGAGCTACAAGACCCTAGTGTATTTAAATCTCATTTAGCATGTCTTTCAGAAATCCCTCCTGGGATTCAAACTCACAACCTTTCACATCAGAGGCAAGGCACTTACACACACAGCTATGACAGCTATATAGCCAGTTGCTTAAAAAAAAAACTATAAGACTTCTACTGTAGATAACTTTGATACCTAGTGTACATCCACACACATGACAGCTGCCCCAGCACACTGTGTATGGATGTAGTAGTGCTGGGTGTGTTGGAGCAGCAGACATGTGTATGGATGTACACTAGGTATCAAAGTTATCTACAGTAGAAGTCTTTTTTTCTTTTTTTTAAGTAACTGGCTATACAACTCTAATAGCTGTGTGGGTAAGTGCCTTGCCTCTGATACAGAAGGTCATGGGTTAAAATCCCAGCATAAACTTTTCTGAAAGACAGGCTAAATAAGAACACGAGCACCAAATCTTCAACACTAGAGGCTGGTGAAAACACAGGCCGGAAGAGGCCTGCATCGCATCGCTGACATGGAGGTAAGTATAAAAGTGTTGTTTTTTTTTTAAATACCAGATTAACGAGGTTTTATATAATGCTTCCCCCAGTATATGATAACCCCCTCAGTGCCAGTTATATCTAATGCTTCCCCAGTAGATGATGACCCCCCCCTTAGTGCCAGTTATATCGAATGCTTCCCCAGTAGATGATGACCCCTTAGTGCCAGTTATATATAATGCTTCCCCAGTAGATGATGACCCCCCTCAATGCCAGTTATATATAATGCATCTCCAGTAGATGATGACCCCCCTCAGTGCCAGTTATATATAAAGCATCCTTAGTAGATGATGACCCCCTCAGTGCTAGTTATATCTAATGCTTCCTCAGTAGATGATGACCCCATCAGTGCCAGTTATATATAATGCTTCCCCCTCTTGTTGCCCCCAGTAGCAATGACCTTTAATGTAAAAAAAAAACCACTTACCTCACTACCGTTCCCCCACATTTTGTGATGCGTGGCCTGTGTTGCCGTGTCCCAGAGCAGACGGTGCCGATGACATCACCGCAACCTCCTGCATTGGGTCTCATATGATGACATGATCACTCAAGACCTGGCCCAGGAGGTCATGGTGATGTCATTGCAACCTCTTGCGCCCGTCTACTGCCTAATAGGCTTCACGCCTAGCAGCCTGCAACCTATGAGGCTAAGCAACTGCAAGTGCAGCCATAATGGGGGGTTCAATCACAGCCACAAGTGCAGCCAGGATTGCACCCCCCTTGGGAAGGAAGGTAGCGCCCTAGGCGGGCACTTACCCTCGCCTACCTGTCATCCAAACCCTGGATCTGAACCCTGGATAGCAGAATATAAAATCAGTGATACAGTCCTAACCTCAGTATCTGAGGAAAGGGATTTAGGGGTCATTATTTCAGAAGACTTAAAGGTAGGCAGACAATGTCATAGAGCAGCAGGAAATGCTAGCAGAATGCTTGGGTGTATAGGGAGAGGCATTGCCAGTAGAAAGAGGAAGGTGCTCATGTAGTACATGGATTGCAGGATAAAACTTACCAGGAAAGGTTAAAGGACCTTAACATGTATAGCTTGGAAGAAAGACTAAACAGAGGGGATATAATAGAAACTTCTAAATACATAAAGGGAATCAACAAGGTAAAAGAGGAGAGAATATTTAAAAGAAGAAAAACTGCTACAAGAGGACATAGTTTTAAATTAGAGGGGCAAAGGTTTAAAAGTAATATGAGAAAGTATTACTTTACTGAGAGAGTAGTGGATGCATGGAATAGCCTTCCTGCAGAAGTGGTAGCTGCAAATACAGTGGAGTTTAAGCATGCATGGGATAGGCATAAGGCCATCCTTTATATAAGATAGGGCCAAGGGCTATTCATAGTATTCAGTATATTGGGCAGACTAGATGGGCCAAATGGTTCTTATCTGCCGACACATTCTATGTTTCTATGATCTTACTATTGTTATAAAAAAGAATCTAAATAAACTGCTTAAGGCTGTAATATTGTCTATGTTTAATTTATTGAACAAAAAACTGTTTAATTAACGTATATTGATACGTGGTATCTTCTTCTCAATCTGGCGCCATTTCTTCTTCCTCCAGATGGAATGTCAGCTTGGAGTTTGTAAAATCCATGTCATCAGAGTCATAGGCCACTAGAAAAACCAGAAGAAGAACATTACTCTGCTGCTTCTATTCAATACAGTGAAAAATCAGAAACCTGATACAGCCATTATAATTCTACATTACAAGACTCATTAGATGACGATGTCTCCAGGTCTTTTAGTCTTCTGTAGAAGTCTTTCTTTTTTCTAGAATAGAGAAGATAATAAGTGATAATTCTGCAAGGAATATAGCCACCAAATAGCTGACTATTCCATGTCTACAGCAGATCGTTGCCCATATAAGAATGGACCACAATGTAGTCACTGCACCATCTTCATCCAGTAATTGATACCATGAATGGAGCGGCTGAAAAAGACTGGTGTGGTGAGAGGTTTGGAGAAGGCAAATAGGCTCCTGCCAATTTTACACTAAGGTGTCGGTAATGTCACTTCTACTTCCCTAAATCTACAGGTATGGACAGAACCTGCCACCAGGGCTGATTTACACCAGAACAGGAGGACCACAAGCACAGGGTCTCATTGCTTAGCATGGGGCTATGATGTTTTCTTATGAGGGTTCTTCAAAGCACATGGCTCTTCCTGGCACCCCTGTAATGATGGGCGCAGGGGTAATGGTAACAAATACAACATGCAAACAGGATCCAGAGTAGGAAATGGTAAAAGTGCATTCAACTACCCTGAGAAATGACTGTATCCCCATATAAATCAATAAGGCTCCTGTGTACATGATAGATGTGTCATATATAACAATGCAGGGACCTACCTGTAATAAATAAATAGGCCGATGCCCGTGGCCGCTATAGCCGTCACTGCAACAGCAATCCCAATATTAATCTCTATTTAATATTTTGCAAAGGAATAAAAGAAAAATAATGATTATTGTCCAGAAAATTCCCAAACATTTCTACAATGCAAAGTGTTACGACAATACCAGGACCGGTGCTGGCAGACGCCTGTCATAGTCCTCATCATTACCATACCAAATGATGGAAGACAGAGGAATATTAGAAGAAACCTCTGTGTTGCCCATAGCAATCAGATCTGAGGCTTCCCATAGCAGGATACAACATTACAGAAGAGATCTGATTGCTTGATATACACAATAATGTCTTTTTCTAAGAACAGGTTCAAAAATATAAGGTCCCATACACATTCGGTGACTCATGTACAGAGTTTACAACAAGACTGTTCTCACATTTACAGAAAATATATATAGAAAGCATAATGGATAGAAAATATTATGGTACAAACTTCTCATCTTGTCTCTTTCTCCTTCAGGAACCCTCAGAGGCTCTGGCAGCAATTCAGCACCTAATGTGGCCTCTGGTATAATTGTGACATCACTGCCTAGTAACGTCTCTATTATGATGTCATCATGTGCTGATGTTATAATAAAAACTACCTAAACCTAGTAAGGCTGCAGTCAGGTGTGGCCTGTGAAGGTCTAGAGTTAACCTAATTCACAAATAAATGTGGTCCCCATTGTGTGGAAGCTGACCCTGTGTACACCTTTACCTTCCAGTGAAATTCTATGTAGGAATTGTTGATAGAACTGCAGTAATGGAACACACTTTTCCCCATTTGTAATAGTGGAAAAATGTCAAAATTCAAGAAAAAATGTAGGGTGAAAAACTTTATCTTTGAGCATAGCTTTACCATCACTTGCATAATAAATTAATATCAATTCAATCACTTGAAGAATAAATGTAATTGGCTGCTAAGGGGATCAGTGACCCTGTATTTGTAACACCCCAGAGTGGTGTTAAGATTCCTACGCTCTACTACTGTCTCTAATGGGCTAATATAAATATAATCTCTGTATTTCTTTCCAGGTCCTTTACATTTTGCAAGTGATATTATTACTATGCAACAGTTTTTACATGTAATATGCCTGGTTCACCAGCAGGTGGCAGTGAAAAAGGCAGAGTTGTAGTTGGAGAGAACTCACCATTCCATTCTCTCCCCTCTGGGCAGAAGTGGGCCAGTCCTGCTTCCTACCAGTAGGGAGGGGCAGCAGTTTCCAGTGAGTTCTAGTTCTAAGTGAGTCTGCACAGGAGGGAAGTAAGGTGTGGCACTCTCACAGCCTGAGGTGCCTGTGTCACCCAGAGCAGCCTAAGCTCTGCTGACCATGGAAGCAGATGAATGGAAGCCATAGGGACCAGAGGAAATCGTTCTTCGGTCACCATAAGAGAAATCAGCAAGAGGAATAATTCTTCGGCTGAAGATATGTTTTACTGAGTGTCAGGAATGTAAGAAAAGCCTGAATATTGTCTGGAATCAAGTTTACCCAAGTAAAGCTGCTGTTAAAAATTACCAAGGTCTGGACTAAAGTTATTCTTCATCCCCTACCTCAACCCCTTTATTTGCTTCAGAGCCTAAGCCTAGGGTCCCACTGTATCCAGGTAGGAGCACGGTGACATACAGTATATAGGCCGCACCACACCACTCTGCATTCCTATAGTCCTGGGACGCGATAGTGCCATGGGGGCGGCGCGCTGAAAAATTGGCATCACGAACAGGATTCAAATCCTTCTGCACCTTGTAGGCCCCCATCTTTAAAACCTCCTACAAGAGACTTTATAGCATCTACTTACTGCTGGAGAGTGTGAATCTGCAACAGTTGCAGCACTGTGCCGAAACAGGGGTTAATCGGCCATCTTGTATTTGGGCATCGTGTACTGAGAGAAAGACATCACCCCAGCAGAGGGAAGGGAACCAAATGGCCCGCCTCCACAGAGGAACCATTCTTGCAGCAGAAGGAACTAAAGTGCTGAGTACAAGTTCCCAGGAGGACAAAGAAACCAACTGTACCTTTACAGGAAGTAGAAGAGGTGTCAATCTTGGAAAAGGGAAAATACAGTTCCAGCTTCCCTGGATCCTGAGAAGCAATGCCCAGAGGTCTGAATATGTACTGTTGGGGAAACTGACCTTGCTAGAGACTGTTAGTGGCCCAAAAATTTAGCAGTTGCAGTGACTCTTAAAGAAGCCTTGCACCAATTCTGCTGCCATTGCCCATAGCAACACATGCTTAAATTGCAGTCTAGCTTACATTGACCCCTCTAGTCAGGTACAGGGTACCAAGAGCCATGTCTGACAGTGAGGATAGCACCCACTTGGACCTCATCGATCCACCAGCAGCTGCAGCCACATGCATTATGTCTCTTACTATGCCATACTATTTTGGGGCACCTTGGCTCTCATGTTATTCAGGAGAAGCCCATCAAAAACATCTGCAGTATGTCAATGATGTACTCAAAGAGGAGGATGACACATGGCAGAATGACCTTGCCCGATGGAAGGCTCACAGGATGAGTGCATTAAAGGACTTGATAAAGAAAGAGGAAAAAGGGAAAAAGATAGAGAAGATGCTTAGTGGAAACAGTGACTTATCAGAAAGAAGAAATAGCATAAAAACATATAAAGAAATTGTGGGGCGCAGAGAAAGGAAATTGCATGAAGTCTACGAAAACGCCAAGACTTCCTCTTAGCCGCCTACTGTAGCCAGCAATTGTCACCTACAAGGAAAAGGCCAAGGCTTGCAGAGGATCCTCCAGAATACGGTGATTCTTCAATTCCAAGTTACCCCACTGGAGGTCACCAGAGGAAGAGGATCACAGATGAAACTTCTAGAGGAATTAAAGTTGCAGAGAGCACCAGTGCTAACAGTAGCAGCGATGAGGACATCATGCAGCTAAAAGAATGGCTTTTGCACCCCCAACTATGGGACCCAGGAGGAAGACTTACAGCCTTTCCTGTAAGTGACATTGTGCTGTGAGGAAAACCATTCAATGGACTACTGGAGCCACAACGTGAACTGTGTCTGACGTGTGAGAGAAATTGTTGGCCCGTTTATGTGTTTGTTGCCATATTTTACCTCTTGTCCATAAAAGCATGGATTGTCAGGACTCCGCCCAGGAAAAAAAACTGTCTCCAAGTTGTGCAAAAAATACCCTTTTTTCGCCTTCTCAAGTTAAGACGGAACCCCACCTGCCTTAAGGGTTCTCACAAAAATCCCAGTGACTTGTGAGCGGGAGCTCTGTGTTTTTTCAAGCCCATACCATTTACCATCCATAGGTCGGGAGTCTTCCACATGTTTTTGCACTAAAGTTTTAAAGTTCTGCAACGTTCAAGCACTTTAGTTCATTGTATGGACCCTTTTATGGGCACCACAATGTGACCTCTATTGCACCTTAAATGGACTTTGGACTTAATACTGTTAGCTAGAAAGTTAGCATCCTTGCTTCTTTGCTCATATGGACTGCCCCCAGTAGATGATGACCCCCTCAGTGCCAGTTATATATAATGCTTCCCCAGTAGATGATGACCCCCTTAGTGCCAGTTATATATAATGCTTCCCCAGTAGATGATGACCCCCTCAGTACCAGTTAAATCTAATGCTTCCCCAGTAGATGATGTCCCCCTCAGTGCCAGTTATATACAGTATAATGTTTCCCCAGTAGATGATGACCCCCTTAGTGCCAGTTATATATAATGCTTCCCCTGTAGATGATGACCCCCTCAGTACCAGTTATATCTAATGCTTCCCTAGTAGATGATGACCCCCTTAGTGGCAGTTATATCTAATGCTTCTCCAGTAGATGATGACCTCCCTCAGTGCCAGTTATATCTAATGCTTCCCCAGTAGATCTTAGATGTTAGATGTACAGTAGATGTCTCCAGGTCTTTTAGTCTTCTGTAGAAGTCTTTCTTTTTTCTAGAATAGAGAAGATATTAAGTGATAATTCTGCAGGGAATATAGCCACCAAATAGCTGACTATTCCATGTCTACAGCAGATTGTTGTGCAATAGAGCAGGATACGGAGTATATACGCTGACGACAAATTATGCAATGGCTTGGTCAGGTGTAGATGATAGCCTATGTTTTGTAGTTTGTTTGTGATGCCAATTGCAGTGTGTGCAGGGTACTATCTCAGGGCCCTTCCAAGATGTTATAACTCACGCCCCAGGTTAGGAATTCCAGAGTGGTGTGATTGCCTCTAATGTCTCTATAGGTTGTGATAATGGTGTCAACGGTGTCTCCTACCTGGGTACGGCTGGACTCCTGGCTCACTTTCAATAAATTGAGTGTAGTGATAGTAGGAGTAATAGAGGGATTTTGCAGCAGAAATTGATGTCCAGACTTTTAGGTAAAATTCTAACTTGTCTTTACTGAAGATAGCTTTCATCCAAGAAATGTACAGCTTTGGTCTTAGGTCCCAGCAGGCTTTGGCAATGGTTGGCAGGAATATATCTTCTGCTCTATTAATCAGGAGCTTGCAGGAAAGGATGTCTGCTTAGTAGCTCTAAAGCTGTAGCAGGAATTTGGCTTCTGCACTTCTCTTTACCTTCTGCTTTGTGGGGACAGACCAGCTGAGGAGGAATATGGCTTCTCCTAGGTCTCTGGACTTTATTCACAGATAGGCTCACAGGGAATGCTTTCGTCCTGGAACTCTGAAGGTTGTCTGCGGAATTGTCATCCAGCTGAGGCTGCAGGGCTCAGGCTGGGGGTTGTGATCAATGTCTCAGCACAAGACTTGGTCCTGGCTTTGTTCCCTATATCAGGGAGGTCCTAACACACACACCCTACCCCTAGCAGGGGGTGGGCTACACTGCTTTCTAACTTCCTTCTCCACCCAAGTGCAGGATGTGGGAACAGTCCACACCTCCACAGAGGGGGAGCTAAGCTGGAATGAACCATTCCAGCCTAGAAATACTAAACTGTAACTAATACCTTACCAATGCATTGCTGCCACCTGCTGGTGAACATTGAAAATTACAACATTAATTTACATTTAACATGGTTTATGCACATTTGTGAATGACATAATGCAAAATCATATCAGATGACAAGGTAAAGACTCTTAACATATGGTAGCGGGGTAGAGGCTTGTAGTAACACAACTCTGGGCTGTTACATTCCCCCTTACTTTGATTTAAGCCGCCCTCGGCTTATGCTTAGGGTGAGAGGAATAAGCTCTGGGATACCCAAATAAATACAAAGTGCTGCATGTATTACACATAAAGACAAACAAAGACAAACATAAAACGGCTACCCTGACGTTCCTGCCCGCATGAGTAGGGTGTCCTAAGTAACAGTTTCCCTCTCTGTATAACCCGTGAACCAAAGGTCTGCACTAAGTACTCACTACTGACTGACTTTTGGAGTATTGTCCACCAATACCAAAGAAAGCATGGGGGTGTCTTTACTCTGTAATCCCACCATTATGTAATGAAATGCCCGCAAATGGAAGGGTGGCTTTATCCTGTATTCCCTTCCCTGCACCAAAGTCAAAATCTAAGGCTTATAGCACGATCACTATGGTGACTATGTAGCTAAAAATGGCTCTAAGGTTTGAGGCACCATACCTTAGGCAAAGGCACAGAAGGGGAAGTATTAGCTTCTCCATGCACTTCTGGCAGTCACAGGAGGAGGGTATGATAGTCCCATGAAACTCCTGGAAGACACCTCAGGATGGGAGCAATCCTGAACAAATAACAAACGGGAAGGAGGGGTCAAAAACTCCTCTAACCATTCCCGAAGCAGCGGGGTTACCCGTGTAGTAACTAGACCTGCCGGGACTTACCACTTGGTCCTACCCTGGGTACCTATGGGTATATAACACCGGGTGTAGGCCATTAGTATGAAGCGTCCAGATAGGCAGTCCGTATAAAGGGGAAAGAGACAAGAGCTGTAAAGCAAGGCAGAAAAGTAAGGTGCTACATATCTGGCTAAGTGCAAAAGTAAATGCAATTTCACAATAAGTGCATGAATTCACATTGCAGCATCTAGAAAAGAATACGCACAATGGGCATATGATACTTGAACTTTGCTTAACCTGAAAACATTAGTGCAAAAATATCACATTTAGATCACAAATAGCTCAGGTACACGTTTGAGTCCTTTATTTAGTTGCAAGCTTCTTACGTTGCATAACCTGTAGATAGATTGAGAAAACAGTGCAAAAACATTATGCATTTATTAGTGCAATAATATGCTCAAATACGACTTGAGTCCTTTTACTTGAAGTGCTTGACTGTGGACAGGAACAAAAAGTCCATAAGTCACTTGTAATCCACAGGAACAATAAAGTTAATTGTAATCCAAGGGTGGTATAAAGGGTTATATAAAACACATAAAAGCAGCATGATGAGAACCGTAGTTCCATGAGGCTCTCAAGTAACCTGAGATAAAACAATGTAAACTTGGGCATAAAGGGTTAAAGTATTTGAAGATGGGGGGAGCCCTCACAAGAGTGGCCATCCAGCTGAGGCTGTAACTAGTGGCAACTGGAAACAATAAAACTGGCCAACAGTCTCACAGTCTTCAAGACCAGTCAACGCTGTGACTCCCATTAGTCCTTTATTTTTAGAAAGGAGCATTTTATAGAGAAGGACTTCCAGGTCCTCCTCGCTGCTAGAGCTACTGAAGCTCATTAGAGGGTGCTCTTGCCTTTGATAACTCAGCTTTGCGGCTGTAATGGTGCACCACTGCCCTCTTGTGGTGTCTTTTGGAATTGGCTGAGCAGTCAGCCTGGTAAATGCAGCTGCAGCATGCTGTAAGCCGGGATCCGTAGCCGGTGCAGAGGCGGATAATACCTCCGGCTGAAGGGGCTCTGGTAGGCAAACTGAGGGTGCCAGAGGCCGCTTCCAGGGCAAAATATATGGCTGCACCCTGGGATTGAAGGTTAGAACAGAATTGTTAATCTGGCCCACCCATAGTGTTGGTGGTGCGGCCAGGTCAGGGATGAGGGGCTCCGTTTCTGGCTGGGCTTGTTCCCTGAACCTCATCCTGTCGTCTGGGGTCTCCTGAAGGCATCTAACCCTCCCTGCAGAGCCTGGGTCTTCCCGCCAGGTCTCTGGGGTAAGTGCAGGGGATAATGGTTTGGCCAAAAGGGTCACTCCTGCGGCAAAGGGACCTTGAATGGACGGCATTGGGGTATACTCGACTTGGTCACCCACATATAGGTTGTGGTGGGCCTGTGGCAAATAGGGGTGCTTAACAGAGCGGCGGCCCACACCTCTATCGCAGTTTAATATTCCCATAAGGTCTGGGCATGAGCAGTTATCTCCAACGGGACCTTAGGGTTAAGCCGTCCTGACCTGGGAGTGTCTCCTCTGGGCGGCGGAGTGGAAACTCCGGTCGCCTCCGCCGCACCAGCAACCGTGCGGAGCGGGGCCTGTTCGGGCCTACTAGAAGTAGCGGGACCCACCGGCGCAGTGCAGGGGCAGTTACCGGCTGGACCGGGGCCTCAGGGAGCGGGACTGCTTCTACCTGTAGTTGCGGCCGGGTGGCCGGCTCCGGTGCCTCCTGCTGGTGCTTGGCGGTGGTCGTGGCCATCTCTGGAGCTGGGACGTCAGTCGCTGGAGACATAGATGCCGTTGGTGATGCAGGGACCTCCGGGGCCTGGGCAGCTTTGCTGGCGGTTCAGAAAATAAATAGATAGAGTCTCTGTATATATATATACTTGTTCCCTCAAGCGCTGCAAATCTGAAGACAATGTGGGAAAAGTCTAAAACTTAGCGAAAATGTATAGAAAAAGATTGAGCAGCAAGAGAAAAATCTTCTTTGTGTATAAGAGTTCACTTGTGAAATCTTCAACTAGTGGGATCACATGCCAACCTCACAATCCAACTTTAGTATGGAAACCTGTGGGTAATGAGAAAACGCACTATGGTGTAGCAGGTTCCAAGCATCTAATGCACCATGTGAATAGGTTATACTCACAAGATTCCTGATTAGTGAAGGCGTGTAGAAATATAGATGGTGTCCAAGTCGAACTCTGCTGAAAAAAGAGGACTATAGTGTAGTATGTCACAACACTTAATCTGCCTGCAGATTCGCGGTGATGCTTCGTCTGGGGCGTTGATTGGTAATTGAATACCACTGTGTTTTAAATAGACGAGGAACCTCCCCTCGATCACGTCATAGGCACTTCCTAAAATACAAGTTAAAACAAATCATGCACATACAGAGTAAAACGGTAATAAAAACAATCATAATAAAAACAATCATAGTAAAAAGGACTGGGACAGAACCGGACAGCTTGCGGCGAATGTGTCAAAATAGACAGGCATTAATGTCACATTCAATATTAAGCCCTTGTGGTTGTATGGTGCCCAAACGGAACATCCACTCAACCTCTTTTTTATTTATTATGGCAATAAAATCCCCTCCTCGAATAGGGGTGTGAACTAATTCCAAACCAGTAAAACGGAGACCCTTCGGATTTTTACCATGATGAATCTTAAAATGTAACGAAACACTATGGGTCTCCAGACCTTTTTTAATGTTACGGATATGCTCCTGCACCCGGGTCTTGAGGCTCCGTGTAGTCCTACCTACATATTGGAGGCCACAAGGGCACTCCAAAAACAGCGCATTTTGAAAAATTGCAGTAAATTAGAGGACTATAGAGAACAGGGGCAGATGGTCAAACATAGATTTTTAGAAAAAGGCTATGAAAAAGGCTTTTTAGACCACTGTAAAGATGAAATAGAACTAAAACGCATTGAGAACAAGCCCCAGACCAATAATAAAAAGTAATAATAATCTCTCCAACAAACTAGTTCGTAGTGCCAGTCTCGCTACTAATAAAAAACGCACCAGTACCAAAAAGGGCAGGTTCACATGGTGCGGCTTTTGCTTACCTTGCAAAAACCGCATCCTAAAACAACGAGAAAGGTGTGTAGATCAAATCACATCCAAAACAACAAAAGAGACCACGTTTAAAATCAAAGGGCAATTTTCCTGCAACAATGTTGGAGTGATTTATTTTTTGGAGTGCCCTTGTGGCCTCCAATATGTAGGTAGGACTACACGGAGCCTCAAGACCCGGGTGCAGGAGCATATCCGTAACATTAAAAAAGGTCTGGAGACCCATAGTGTTTCGTTACATTTTAAGATTCATCATGGTAAAAATCCGAAGGGTCTCCGTTTTACTGGTTTGGAATTAGTTCACACCCCTATTCGAGGAGGGGATTTTATTGCCATAATAAATAAAAAAGAGGTTGAGTGGATGTTCCGTTTGGGCACCATACAACCACAAGGGCTTAATATTGAATGTGACATTAATGCCTGTCTATTTTGACACATTCGCCGCAAGCTGTCCGGTTCTGTCCCAGTCCTTTTTACTATGATTGTTTTTATTATGATTGTTTTTATTACCGTTTTACTCTGTATGTGCATGATTTGTTTTAACTTGTATTTTTGGAAGTGCCTATGACGTGATCGAGGGGAGGTTCCTCGTCTATTTAAAACACAGTGGTATTCAATTACCAATCAACGCCCCAGACGAAGCATCACCGCGAAACCCGGGTCGGGCATTTTTCTAGATATTTTATATGTTTTATAGTTGTACTTTTGTCAGTAATAAATAGTTCTTACCTGACCTTTTGGTGCGCACCTGCTTCTCTTGCGACTTCTTCCTTGAGAGCTTTTTAACATCAATGCCGGCCGCTACCCAGGTTCCGAATCGTCTATGAAAATTCCTTAAGATCTTATATACGCACCTGACAAGTGAAGCTCTGTGAGTATAATCTGTCTGCAGGCAGATTAAGTGTTGTGACATACTACACTATAGTCCTCTTTTTTCAGCAGAGTTCGACTTGGACACCATCTATATTTCTACACGCCTTCACTAATCAGGAATCTTGTGAGTATAACCTATTCACATGGTGCGTTAGATGCTTGGAACCTGCTACACCATAGTGCGTTTTCTCATTACCCACAGGTTTCCATACTAAAGTTGGATTGTGAGGTTGGCATGTGATCCCACTAGTTGAAGATTTCACAAGTGAACTCTTATACACAAAGAAGATTTTTCTCTTGCTGCGCAATCTTTTTCTATACATTTTCGCTAAGCTTTGCTGGCGGTGGTTCCCACAGGAGCAGGCTTGTCGTTGTCGGCCATCTTGGGGGACGTCCTGCTTTCTACCAGTAGGGAGGGGCAGCAGTTTCCAGTGAATTCTAATTCTAAGTGAGTCTGCCCAGGAGGAAAGTAAGGTGTAGCATGAGCACAGCATGAGGTGCCTATGTCAGCCAGAGCAGCCTAATCTCTGCTGACCATGAAAGCAGATGTCTGGAAGCCATAAGGACCAGAAGAAATCTTTCTTCTGTCACCATAAGAAAAATCTGCAAGATGAATAATTCTTCGGCTGAAGATAAGTTTTACTGAGTGTCAGGAGGGGAATAACAGTCGACGTCACCCCATCCAAGGATACCAGAACAGACCTAGCTCCAAACATGCAGAAAAGACCGAATAAAATTGAAACTGAGAAAGAAAAAATACATAGTGTAAGGGATCGCTTTACTTCAGGGGGTCGCGCTCACAGACTTCTTCGCTAGACACCAAGTTTAAGGTCCAAACTTGTGATTTATTAGGGCACTACAGCATCAACAAAACAAAACAAAATAAACACCTGCCCGTCTGGGCACTACCTATACAAAACACGTTCCTACCTCTCTTGTAGAGCACCATTCACACGTACAAGTCCATTCAGGGAAGTGATCAGGCGTCGCATAGCTTTGTGGCCCCTCAGTCTCTGCTTCCAAGTCACTCTCTCTTCCCCAGACTGATACTCTGAGATGTGACCTTATCCCTCCTTGATTACATCAGGCCTCACCTGCGATCCACTCAGGGAAAGAGAACACCCGTACTGGAAGGGTGTGGATTGGCAGATCCCACTACCAGACCTATCCGCCAATCAAAGTAAAATCCAGCCCAGAACACACCTTAAACAAACAACATTGTCTCAGCAAAGTACACGCTGCTGAAACTACTGCATTCTGGATTTTAGTTATCCCACCAAGCTGAGGTACCTGAGTGGGATAGCCACGCCTTCCCGTACTGTACACCTTACCACAATAGTAACATACTAACATAGTTTATAAGACCGAAAAAAGACATCTGTTCATCAAGTTCAGCCTGTTATTCTGCAAGTTGATCAAGAGGAAGGCAAAAAAAATAACCCTGTGAGGTAGAAGCTAATTTTCCCCACTTAAAGGAAAAAAAAATCCTTCCCAACTCCAATCAGGCAATCAGAATAACTCCTTTGATCAGCGACCCAAAAACAGGATTTAAAAAAAAAAATTTTTTATTGTGTAATATTGCAAAAAAAAGACATATTGGTTATTGCTGCATCCGTAACAATGAACTCTATCAAAATATTACATGAGCTACCCTATCAGGTGAACGCCGCAATTTTTTTTTTATAAAAACTGTCCAAATAGCCATTTTTTATCACCTTGCATAATAAAAAGCATAATAGTGAGTGATAAAAAAGATATATTTACCACAAAATGGTACCAATGGAAAAGTCAGTTCTTCCCGCAAAAAAATGAGCCCCTGCACAAGATGATCGGCAGAAAAATAAAAAAAATATGGCTTTTAGAATATAGCAACACAAAAACATGATTTTTTTTTCAAAAATGGTTTTATTGTGTAATATTGCAAAAAAAATAGACATATTAGTTATCGCTGTGTCCGTTACAACTGGAATAATAGCAAGTGATCAAAAAGTACTATATACCCCAAAATGGTACCAATAAAAACATCAACTCATACCACACAAAAGGAGCCCCCACACAAGACGATTGGAAAAAAATAAAAATAATATGGCTCTTAAAATATGGCAACAAAAATGCTTTGTGTAAAAGTGGTAAGACATAAAAAAACTATACAAAATTGGTATCTCTGTAATCGTACTGACCAGCAAAATAAAGATAATGTGTCATTTTTTCCTCACAGTGTTCGCCCCCGCAGTGTTGGAACCAATGATAACTCATCCCAAAAAATAAAAGCCCTCACACAGCAAATAATAAAAATAAAATATGGTTCCCAGAAAATGGCTGTACTAGTACCCCAGAAGTTGTTCAATAGCAACATGGCGCCAGTAAATGAATAAATCAAAATCTAGCCAAATGGCGTTCTTTCCCTTTTGAACCCTGCAGTTTACCAAAACAGCATTGTACCTCCACATTTATGGCATTTCAGTACCCAGTAGAAGCCGCCTAACATTTTAAAGGGCACAGTGGGTCTCAGATGGTACACGCTGGGCATAGCAAACCGGGCTCTGAAATGTGATATCTGTTTAAGACTTGCAATTTTCACTTTATATGGTCCGCTGAGCATTCATTTCTGTAAACTATCTATGGTGTAAAAATGCTCACTCCACTTCTCAATAAATACATTGAGGGATGTAGTTTCCGATATGGAGTCACTTCTCGGGGGTTCCATTTATTATTTCAGCCTCAGTAGCAGCACCTATGCAGAAAGAATGAGAGGATATCTGAAAATGATTACGTTTCAAAAAACAGACATTTCTTAAGTACTGCATTGAACTACCTTGAGGGCTCGGCCTAACTTGTAACCAGACCTTAACTGACTCAACTGGGCATAACTCTGAATTAACCCATTTATGTAGTATGACAAACTGACCACGACCTAGCTGATCAGCCTTAGAACCTCTAAAACTTTCAAAACACTATTAACCACAGATACATCAGAAAAAAGTAAACCAGAACAAACTAATCTGCTGGATGCTACTAATTTGCCAATCCTAAAAGCTCCAAAAAATGTCAAAAGAAATCATCTCTCACCAGGTTAGGAAGCAAACCCAAAATTTTGACCAATAAATCTAATGAAATAGGACGTCTAACATCCAAATTGCAAAAGGATTTGCGGTAACCCTTTAAAGCCTGCTTGATCAAAAATATGCCAGAGAATGGATGCTGACCGTAAATGTTTTGAAAAAAGGAAACCCCTGCTATTAACTTAGAAATATAAGAAAAGGAAAGCTTCCCAGCCAACAAATTAGCAATAAACCCATATTATCATCATAAAACAAATAATCAATCGAAGATGATTGACAAAATAAAACCCATTCTTTCCATGGGGCCGCATAAGCAGCCCATTTTCGCTGAGCCACTGAATTCTGTATACCAATAGTTAACAGGTCTATAGCAGATCCCATAAATGGGGTGGGCAGGGGGTCCCCATATGTTCCGCCGTCTGCACCAATTCCCGAAATCTTAACCACTGAAAACTAGATAAAGAATCTGCTACATCTTTATTTGTTCCCTCGACATATTTAGCTTTCAGCCAAATATTGAAAGACATGCAACACAAAACCAAATGACTAAGAATGCGAAATGTCAATTCGAACTTTGAAGATAAGATATTAATTGCAAAAACAACTCCCTTATTATCCGTATGCAAACAAATTCTCTTATTCTTGAAAAAAGCACCCCATACTACAATACCAACCACCACTGGAAATATTTCAAGTAAAATATTATTGGCTATAAAATTCCTTACTACCCAAGAAACTGTCCATTTCTCTGCTGACCATCTACCATACCAAAAGGCCCCATAACCACAACTACCTGCTGCATCCGTAAATAGATTCAGTGAATCAGAAGCCTGAAATTCCTCTTACCAACATCTATGTCCATTGAATTTGCTTAAAAATTCTAACCACATAGCCAAATCCTCCTTTAGCGATTTGGTTAACCCAATATGTGCTTTAGGGGAATGTAAACCTTGCATAGCAAAATAAAGACGTTTTAAAAAAAACACACGAGCCATCGGGATAATCCTACTAGCAAAATTCAAAGACCCCAATAATGACTGTCATTTCTTCAATGTACATTTCTGCTTAGCCAGCAACAAAACTAATAACGCTCTAATTGAATTCAGCTTATCGTCAGACAACCGAAACTCCATCCTAACACTATTGATAACAATACCCAAAAATTCTAAACGTGAACAAGGAAAAACAGTCTTTTCTTCTGTAACAGAAATACCAAATTGATTAGTAACATACATGAACTTGTATAACAACTGCATACATAAGGAAGAATCCGCAAAACCAATGAACAAGAAATCATCTAAATAATGCAAGACGCCCCCATGAGGGATGCCGTTATGCACTACCCAATGCAAAAAAGCTGAAAAGGTTTTAAAGTAAGAACAAGACATTGAGAAACCCATTGGCAAACACATATCAAAATACAATTTGTTCTCGAATTGAGAACCCAATTAATTGAATCCACAGGGCCTTACCCGTAAAAGCCTGAAAGCTGATCAGCTTTAGCCAGCAAGGCCCCATGACCAAACTTTCTGACCAGTACCAAAGTCTGATCAAAAGATACGTACGCTACTGTTGCCTCTGCTTTAATTACCTCATCATTAAGCAAATGGTCAGTTGGAAAGGATAAGTGATGAATTAAACGAAATTCGCCAGAGGCCTTCTTAGGTACTATGCCTAGCTCCAACTCTTTTCTTATTTTTGCTATAACTACATCCACATAACGATCTACTAACTTCAAATTGTCAACCCAGAAACAACCATTACCAGTAAATTCAGGAACCAAAAATCCTTGCGAAAAAAAAGTCAGCTTTTACCCAGTCTGGAAACCGCCTTAGCCAAGGAAGCATTACTTCCAGTCTCACTGGCGTCCAGGCTTTTTGAAAGCTGCTGTTGATGACTGCTGTACAGTACATTTGATTGACCATTACGCTTGAAACATCTGGATAACCGGTGAAAGCCTCCACAAAAGGAGCCCTGATGCTTGTAACGGCAATTTAAAAGCCACTTACAAGTAGATTTGTTATAAGCAAAACAAACCCCCTTCCTTAAAACTTGAGAAGGATTGGTCTGTTTAGAAGGAACCGACCTCTGTGGGAGAATAAGATTGATCCACAGACAATTATCTTTAACTCCCCATTTCAATGAAGGGTGCACCACAAGCTTCTGTCTGAAAAGCTTATCATAATGGAACCATGCCATAGCTCCAAAATTTAGGTATGCTTCCAAAATGATATCAAGATGTTTAAATAAACCACAACACTTATCAGGATATTTCTCTCCCAGGACTACTGAATAAATGCAGAAAGCCTGCAGCCAATTATTAAAAGAACGTGGTGGCCGCACTTTCTATCTTCATCCAGCCTATCCTCTTTTTTATCAGCACACACCTTATGATCTTTAGAAGATGGTAATAAGGACAAAATCTCAACAAATTCCAAACGCCAAATTCACTCTTTAACCCTTTCGCTACCAGCACCATACACGTTTGCCGCTGGAGCGATAAGCAAATATGGCATCCGTTCGCACTTGCAGCAGGCGTCATGGCCAGCAGGTCTCTGCTGTTTGAAACAGCAGAGACCTGCGGCTAATTACCGCAACCGTCAATAATGCCAATTGCTGTAATTAAAGGATTTAGATGCCGTGATCAAGTGAGATCACAGCATCTAAATGTGCAAAAACCGGCATTCCCTGCAGTTTGAATGCGCTCAGCGTCGCTGAAGAGGCTGAGAACATTCAAACTGCAATTCTTATTTTGGCCATCAGATTTGGCCAACATGGGAAATGAGCAATTCTTAGTAATACGTCCAGTTTAAAAATACATGATTGTTCAAAATTAAAATTAAAAAAATCGATTTTGTAGGCTCAAATATGAACTTCAAAATCATTACAAAAAATGTAAATACAACGTAAAAATATAAAAAATATAAAAAATTAAAAAATAATAAGTTTTAATCACCCCTTTTTTAGAATAATAAAAGTAAATACCTAAAGAGCAAAAAAATATAAACATCATTGGTATCACCGCGACCAAAAATGCCTGTACTATTAAAATATAAAAATATTTTTCCAATACAGTGAATGGCTTCTCTTACAATTTTTTTTTTTATAAAATGTGATTTAAAAAAATCACCAACACTTTAAAATGGTATCAATAAAAACTACAGATTGTCCCACAAAAAATGAGCCCCCACATATGTCAGATTTGCAAAATTAGGCTCTGTCAGGAAAGGGGAAAAGGCCCAGGTGAAGTGGTTAAATTTATTTTTACACTATTTAGACATAAAATACCTATACATATGGACTATCGTAATCATACTGACCCAGAGAATGAAGGGCATGGGTCAGTTTTGCCACAAACAGAACACCGTGTGAGCAAAACACGTAAAATGGTGGAGGAATTGCGGGTTTTTTTTAGAATTCCACCCCATTTGGAATTTTTTTACCGCTTCCCACTACATTGTATGCCATAATTAATGGTGGCCTTAGAAATTACAACTTGTCCCGCAAAAAATAATCCCTCATATAGATATGTAAACAGAAATACAAAAAAAGTTATGGCTCAAGGAAGATAGGGTAAAAAAATGTAATGCAAAAACGAAAAGACCTTCGGTATCTTAAGGGCTAATGCTTGCAGACAAATTAAATCCTAAAGGTGAAACTTCACAAGACAAAGCCTCTTTAACGCATGCCTCAGTAACACTGACACCTTTATCCAAAACACGCAAAGCAGGCTCACAAACTCTAACCGCCACAATGGGGGGTTTAACCCAAACCCTTAATGCCGACAACAAATTAACTTGCTGAGTAAATTCAGAAACAAGAGAAAACAGACCAGAAACAAATTGCTGATTAGAAAAGAAGGGTAGACATAGAGTGAACATTGAGGTTCTCATCGGTAGGGGACACCTCCTGATTGCTCCCTCCACTGAAAGCTCCACTGCTGCTGGCTGACACCTGCTTCTTCTGTGGCTCCTCTCTTGAACTCTTCTCCGCTTCTCTCTGCAGGTTGCTGAAAATAAAATCCACAGGCAATGCAGCCGGATGCTGCCAATTCTCCATGTCGGCAGCTGCACTTTCACCCGACGTCTGATGTTGCCACTTCCCATCATGTGAACTTTTCCTTGCCGACGCTGCCCTCACTGCGCCTGCACCGCTCTGCCCTCCACCTGCCTCAGGAGGCGTAGTAAAAGCGCGCCTGGTCTTTCTACCTCTTTTGAAAGGCAGCTCTTTGAACTCCGCCTCCAACAGCTGACCGGGCGACGGCGTTTCTTCTCTGCCTGCCATCTGGAGGAGACAACGTGGTAGCTGGCACTGGCCAACAAGCAGTATCACCCAACATAATCCGACCTGCCCAAAGATGCAGAGACGTGAATGTGGGACCACTTTCAGCATCTTTTGTGACTTGTGGGTAATTAAAAACAACAATACACTTGGTTGTTTATCTTGTCATGCTATCGCTGGAGGTGGGCTATTTTTTCGTGGGCCACGCTGTAGTATTAGTTCTGCAACAGAGTAGAATACCACAATGCAGAACAAAATACTACCTGAGCAAAGCCAAACATCAGAGTGCAACAAGAAGTTCTGATGGGGCATTATATTGTGTTGCACTATGATATTTGGTTCTGCTTGGGCAGTATATTGTGCTTGATTATGGTATTTGGTTCTCCTGGGCCAGAATATTGTGCTGCAGCAAATACAACCAAATACCAAAGCGCAGCAAAATATACTGGCCCTCTATGATATTGCTGGCCCCATCTACGTATGTTAGCCCCACTTACTTGAGTTGACCCTGCCCAGTCATGTTGGGCACTCCCTTCATCCTGATCCCTATAGGGAATATTCAGACCTGGCTCCTAGGGCAGCACTGGCTATAAATACGCCTGATCAGAGCTTGTATCTAAAGGCCCTGTTGGCAGTTCCTACATATTTAATGGGAAGAATAGCACAGCAAGCAATGGTTTTCTCAAAATGAGAGATACCATGGTGGAACCAATCAACCCTATTATAAGTCAATGAGGTCCGTCAGCATATGAAATGGATCTGGCATCATGTTATGGCTTCTGTTTTAGAATATAGGAATTAAAAGTGACACGTGAAAATTCTTCTGTATAACTCATCCATGTATAAACCGTAGGACGCACCCCAACACATACTTATCAATTTTTCCAAAAAGTCTGGGAGACTCCTGCTAATGGAGCATCCTCCAAACTTCCAGAAGAGTTGGCAAATCTTTTGGGTACTGCACAGAGGACTGCTCTATCCAGAAAGCAGCTCTCCATGCACTTTAATATATATCTGTATGTATAGAATCAGACACAACACTGAGGACCATTAATCAGAAAACACAAAATTGCTCCTAACATAAATTTAATTCATAATGATAAAATAATAAAATAAAATAATTATACTAATCATTAAATGAACTGAAATGGCAGCTCGCTCCAGCATCATATTTTGGGCCGTCAACCTTCTCCTAACTGTACATAGGGTATGATGCAGATGTTGATGGTGTAGATGTCGATCATGTTGATGGTGTTGATGGTATTTAAAGCTGAGATAAAGCAGAAAATGGAAATCACATAAGAGTGAAGTGCTTATGCCGCTGTACAGAACACTGGTGAGACCTCACTTGGAGTATTGTGCGCAGTACTGGAGGCCATATCTCCAGAAGGATATAGATACTCTAGAGAGAGTTCAGAGAAGAGCTACTAAACTAGTACATGGATTGCAGGATAAAACTTACCAGGAAAGGTTAAAGGACCTTAATATGTATAGCTTGGAAGAAAGAAGAGACAGAGGGGATATGATAGAAACTTTTAAATACATAAAGGGAATCAACTCGGTAAAGGAGGAGAGAATATTTAAAAGAAGAAAAACTACCACAAGAGGACACAGTTTTAAATTAGAGGGGCAAAGGTTTAAAAGTAATATAAGGAAGTATTACTTTACTGAGAGAGTAGTGGATGCATGGAATAGCCTTCCTGCAGAAGTGGTAGCTGCAAATACAGTGAAGGAGTTTAAGCATGCATGGGATAGGCATAAGGCCATCCTTCATATAAGATAGGGCCGGGGGCTATTCATAGGATTCAGATATATTGGGCAGACTAGATGGGCCAAATGGTTCTTATCTGCCGAAAACATTCTATGTTTCTATAAACAACATTAATAAACATAAAATTACGCCTAAAGGGAATCTGTCACCAGCGACCTTCCTATCCGTTTGCACAGACACATAGCTGTGGTTCATCTGATTAAAATTTTCTTTTGTTGATCCGAGGCTCCATTTCCAAGTTATGATATTTTTTCTTAATATGCAAATTAAGCCTTTTAGTGCAATGAGGGTGTCACCATTGCTCTTTTTGCAACCAAGCTCCACTCATTTCTATGTCCAGCCCTTCCCTGACTGCTTGTTGCTCCCTTTTTACAAGTTTTGCTATGATCACCCGCAGAATTGCAACAAAATCCTGAACTTTTAAAATTAGAATCCCCACTATACTCTCCTCCCCTTGTACTTTTCTCTTCTTCCCAGCGCCCACTTTTATAGAGACCAGTAGGGGACTAGGCAAAACAGTTAAAAAGTGCCAGGGCAGGTGAGTGTAGGGTTTGTTTGTTTTTAGCTTTGCTGATTTTTTGCAGGGAAATCAGCAGCAAGATTGGCATTAAAATTTGCCAGTGTGGATTTCCCCACGGATTCCTGCAGATTTGCTTCAGAAATTTACAGGAACAAAAACTAAGTAATTATTAGGACCGAAAGGAAAGTGTTTTTCTCTCTTACCTGATGGTAGATCCTCCTTCTCACTCTGCCGCCATGAAGGGTACTTTCACACTAACGTTTTTCTTTTCTGGTATTAAGTTCCGTCCTAGGGGCTCAACACTGGAAAAAAACTGATCAGTTTTATCCTAATGCATTCTGAATGAAGAGCAGTCCGTTCAGTATGCATCAGGATGTCTTCAGTTCAGTCCTTCTTACGTTTTTTGGCCGGAGAATATACCGCAGCATGCTGCATTTTTCTCTCCGGCCAAAAATCCTGAACACTTGCCGTAATTGCCGGATCCGGCATTAATTTCCATTGAAGTGTATTGGTGCACAGACCTTTAAAAATGTGAAAAAAATACCGGATCCGTTTTTCCGGATGACAACCGGAAAGATACTTTTAATGAATTTGTCAGACGGATCCGCATCCGGATCCATCTAAAAAATGCATACGTTTGCGTCCGGATTGCCGAATCAGGCAGGCAGTTCCGGCGACGCAACTGCCTGCCAGAATCCTCTGCCGCGAGTGTGAAAGTAGCCTTAGTCTTCATCTGAATGCAAAGTGAGCATGGAATTTGAAAGGTCAATTTCATCAGCCTCATAGGCCACTAGAAAAACAAGAAGAAGAACATTACTCTGCTGCTTCTATTCAATACAGTGAAAAATCTGAAACCTGATAAGATCTATAAACCTTTATAATTCTACATTACATGACTCGTTAGATGAAGAAATCGTTCCTTTAATCTTTGTAGAAGTCTTTCTTCTTTCTAAAATAGAGAAGATTTTAGGTAATCCTCCTGCATTGATAGCTGTGTCATGTGTAACAATGCAGGAACTTACCTGTAATAAATAAATAGGCCGATGCCCGTGGTTGCTATAGCCGTCACAGCCGCAACCGCAATCCCAATATTAATCTCTAATCAGCAATGAAATAAAAATAATGATTATTGGTCATAAAATTGCCAAACATTTCTACAATGCAAAGTGTTACGACAATACCAGGATCGGTGCTGGCAGACGCCTGTCATAGTCCTCATCATTATCCTCTGGGATGATAGCGGTGCACATTTACACATAGAGATTCTCATTTACAAACATAAAAAAGTCTACAGAACAGGAAATTACATGGAACATAATAAATCTTTAAGCAATTAGTGTTGTCTGCTCTATAGTAGTTTTACCTAATGTAAAAAATGGCCTCCAGCAGGAAGCAGCAGCACATGCCCTCCCCCACCTATGACATGCCAAAAATCTAAAAAACCTCTATAAGAAAAGCATCATATCCATATTCTGCTTGATATAGGTGATAATGTCAAAATATAGATGTCACGGATGGTGTTGCAGAAAATTGGAAGTTATAAATAAACATCCGACTGACTTGATCCCAAACTAAGGAACATATGTGTGAGCCCTATAAAACCCCTAGAGCTGTCCCTGACTGCTATGCCCATGCAAAGATTTTTATGATAGATAATTGCATGCCCCCGTACCTAGACTGTTTGACACCTGAAAACCCTATAATAGTGAGGGGACACGACCACTGGCTCCCTGCACTTAATACGGAGGGAGTCAGGGTCACCTAGAATGAAGCCAGCACGGAAACACAAATAAAGGAAAAGACTTATCTGAGGAACCAGCAGTTGCAGCCTCTAGCAGCAAACACAATCCAGGAAGTAGTATAAACCGCAAAGTGAGGCAGTATGGGAGGGGAAATAAAGGGAGGAAATCAGTGTAAATAGATGACAGCTGGGAGAAGGAAAAGAGATGACAAAGTGGAACCAAAACAAAGAATATCATGCAAGAGGTACAGAAGAACATCTGTCAGAGCTTCTCAGAGAGCTGGCGGTGACAATAGATCTTCAATATAAAAAAATATTAAAAAGATAATAACCTGTAAAATGTTCACAGAACTCCTTTCACCCTCCATAAATCAATAATTATAATGAATTGATTATAATGAATGACAGCACAGACCTGACATCCAGAATATCTAGTTCACTAACCCTCAAAGGCCCAGGCAGTTGATTCCCTTCTGTACCCTGCACCATAACTATGAAATCACTCCTAGCAATGCTTTTATTATATCATCATTCTAAGAGGTCATAACAACAAATGACACAAGGCTGGAACCCTAGAAGGTTTAAGTTTACTAAATGTCTAGCATTTATCCTTAAATTGTTTTTAGTCCCAAAATTTGGGTTTTTATATATTTTTATAGCAATCAGAGCTCTATTTTTTCCGATTTTTTCTGATACACAGCTCCAAATCCCTTGCACAAGAATGTACTATATGTAAAAAAATATATAACATGCTGAGCATTTGCAGCCACCACTAGAGGGAGCTTACTGCATATTGTCTTATCATAGAGTTCAATATACTGCAGTAAGCTCCCTCTAGTGGTGTCTGAAGGCAACAAGTTATATTTCAAATCTTTTTTCTATATAGATCATTATTTCAGATCTCTATCAGAGTATTTGAAACTATTTTAATTAGATGTGAAAAAACAAAAGATTATGATTAAGATGTGGTGACATTTCCTTATTTTCTTCTTAGGCCACATATCTTGTAAAACAGTGGAATATTGGAAGAAACTTCTGTGTTGCCCATAGCAGGATACAACATTACAGAAGTGATCTGATTGCTGGATATACACAATACTGGCTTTTTCTGAGAACAGGTCTGAAAATATGAGGTCCCATACACATTCAGTGCCTCATGTACAGAGTTTAAAACAACCACTGTTCTCACATTTACAGAAAATATATATAAAAAGCATAATGGATAGGAAATATTATGGTACAAACTTTTAAACCTCTCTTTAAAAAATCTTGGTGTTATCTCCCTAGAGCTTTCTCAGAAATAGATCTAAATAGGAAAGTGCTGATCTGTACCATGACTACAAAAAAATGTTTTTATAACACAAACACTATCAATGCTCTCAACGCATTTTGCGCACACTGCTTAGCTTAAAAATGTGTTTGACATTCTGGAATCTTTCTCATGTTAATCAATCTTAATTTCATATTCTTAACCTAGACAGAAGAAAAGAATGTTTCTTGTTTATTTCCTCAGTTTACAGCGATTCCGAGTTAGAGAAACATCTGCAGGAGATGGCGATAGTTTATTGTGTCAGTTTGGAAACTGTTAGATGGTTACATGTGGCCATCAACAATGTAATGCTTTCAAAATAAACAGTGATTTCTTTACCACTGGTAAAGATACACAGAGCCGGAAAATATTCATATTTCATCAATTTACGTCTTAGCCCGAAGCCCAGTCTTGCTAGAAATGTAACCAGCCAACTGGCTCCCATGATGTTCATGAAGCAGTACGGCATATTTTAGAAAGCACTATGTCCATTAATAAAAGAGGATAATAAAAGGCCTGACCGTTTAATAGACTTATACCGGTTCAAACAGCTGCATAATTACTCACAATTAATTTATGAATGTGTCAGGCCTTTGTTTTATTCTACAGGGAGGAACTGCAGGCTGCATAGGGGAAACGGTCATTCCCTACAAAAAGAAGAATTTATAGCCAAAAGCCTGCTTAATTGTAGTCCATAAATGAAGCATAGTCTATTTATGATTAAGGTTGCTGGCCCGCTAAACCTACAATGATATACAGTATGTATAACAAGAAACCTCTGCTTAGATGCAGGTGCAGGCATTTCAGAGATTCAGCCGTACAAGAGTCCATAAACATTTTTAATGGAAGGTTAATTGCTTATGTTTTTTTTTGTTACAATGCAACTGCCCCCCCCCCCTTCCTCCATCTAATATAATGGGTCTGAGAAACCATGCTGATATAGAGCAATAAATTGGTATTTTGGTAGAACCCTTTCAATTTCTTCAGCTTTCTTGGGCCTTTGGGTTCTCTTTTATGAAAGTGTAAATGCTAGTTAACGTCCAGTCATCCCAAGATCCAGGTTAAGGTATTCTTGAGTGTAGTATATCTTTGTAAAATGCTGGATTAACTGAGATTTTTTTCTAAATGCATGTTGCTGGTTAGAACAGCTAGGAATATAATGATATACACTATGTTAGCGAACCATGTATTATACAAGCAGTTTGGAGCTCTTGGGCCTCAGTGCAAAATCTGAAACATTTCCCCCACATCCTAAATTATTGTGCTGCTTACACTAATGGTGTTTTCTGTGGCTGAGGGGCACTGCACCCCCTATATTGATGCTTCTGAAGTATGACATTCAGTGGTTCACCATTTTTCAAGCATAAAATAATGTGAGATATGGTGTGTGGGAATTCCTATAGCCTGGTAAAATCTGACCAAATTCAATATCTGTAAGCCAAACTCTTAGTTAAGCTGAGCCTGCGTGTGTTTTCAATAGGGAAAGGGGAATAATGTGCTGTCAGAGAACCCAGTAGGGAAAATAATGTCAAATTCAACAGCTTTCCCCCCCCCCCTGGTTAAAAAAACATCGGCCAAACATTGAAAGGGTTGTCCCTCTATAACACATGTCCAACTGAAGGCCTGTGGGCCAAATACGGCTCGCCACTTCATTTTATACGGCCCACATGAGGTCCGAACACCAAAGAAATCAGGACATGCTGTGGCCGCTACAAGATGCTTCCCTCACACTCCCTCACACTCCCTCACTAGATTCTATATTCTTTAGCACGTGAGGGAAGCTTCTTGGAGTGGCCATGTCACGAGAGTGAGCTTCAGGGAGGGATCATGACTAGTGTTGATCACGAATATTCGAATTTCGAATTTTTATCGCGAATATAGGTAATTCGAAAATTCGCGAATATTTAGAATATAGTGATATATATTCGTAATTTCGAATATTCAAGTTTTTTTATTGCTAAATTTTCGTAATGCGATTTTCAATTGCCGAGTAAAAACATGATTCCTCCCTGCTTCTTGCTTGTGGGCCAATGACTCATTAGCCCACAAGCAAGAAGCAGGGATGAATCATGACTTTAAATGGGAAAAATGATGAATATTCTAAAAAACTAATATATAGCACTATATCGAATATATTTGTTTTTTCGAATATTCGTAATATTCTAAAACAAGAATATATAGCAATATAGCGAATATTCAAAAAAACGAATGTCTAATAGTTGTAATTTTTTTCTCATCTGAAGTTCAGATTGGAAAAAAATATAGCACTATATTAGCTAAATTGCTCTATATTCGTTTATTTTTTTTCGAATATTCGCTATATTGCTATATATTCTTGTTTTAGAATATTACGAATATTCGAAAAACCGAATATATTAGTTTTTTAGAATATTCGTAATATTCTAAAACAAGAATATATAGCAATATAGCGAATATTTAAAAAAAAAAACAAATATTGAGCAATTTAGCTAATATAGTGCTATAATCTTCTTTGTCTAATAGTTGAAATTTTTTTCAACTATTTTCAAATATTGAAAAAAAGATTATAGCACTATATTAGTTAAATTGCTCTACATTCGTGGTTTTTTTTTTTCGAATATTGGCTGTATTGCTATATATTCTTGTTTTAGAATATTACGAATATTCTAAAAAACTAATATATAGCACTATATTGAATATATTTGTTTTTCGAATATTCGTAATATTCTAAAACAAGAATATATAGCAATATAGCGAATATTTGAAAAAAAACTAATATTGAGCAATTTAGCTAATATAGTGCTATAATCTTCTTTGTCTAATAGTTGCAATTTTTTTCAACTATTTTCAAATATTGAAAAAAAGATTATAGCACTATATTAGCTAAATTGCTCTACTACTACTGCCGCTCATCACTAATCATGACTAAACAAGTATAAAAATTGAGCAAACAGTTTAAGGCCTCTGGGAGGCTGTAGAGCAGACTTTGGCAGTAAAGTTTACTGAGTAAACTGGAAGGTAGACAGTGCTTAACAGAGGGTGCGGTGGCAGCACAGAAAGCGGGCACCATGTTGCCTTCTGAGCTCCAACACTAAACGGCCCTCTGAAGGCAACCATAATGCTGATGTGCCTCTTGGTGAAAATGAGTTTGACACTCCTTCTCTATAACAACTCATCACCTAAGCAAAAGATAGCTGTTAAGTAGCTGATCAGTTAGGATTAGTTGGGGTCTGACCACTAGGACTGTCAATGATCATGAGAACTGGAAACCCTAAATTCCCCTAATTAATAGAGTGACAGTGATGCTTGTGCACTGCAGCTCTACTGTCTTTACAACTGATGGAGATAGATGAGTACACCGCTTGGCTACCTCCGGTGGTCCTACAGAGATAAATGGAGCAGCTTCGTGCTTGTATGACCACCGTTCCATTCAGTTGGGGGACTCAGGAGCCCTATTCTCTCTCAGCAATCAGACTCCCGCCAATTAGATAAATATCATCTATAGATAGGTTATAACTTGCTATGGAGCAACAACCTGTTTAAAAGCACATTAGTCAGCCCATCCTGATGAAATTGTCAGGTCTGGCCAACATTAGACTAGCACCTGAAAAGCCATAGATACGCTCAAACTTTGTAATGTTTATTAAAACTGTTATATTAAAATGAGCTCCCGAGCATTGATATTTAGAATTGGCGCTTCCACAAGTTGTTCTTGATAAATCTTTGCTTGTACACAATATTAATTATTGCATATTGGCCGGACCTGTGAAGGGAAGATTACTTACCTGCTTCCCGACGCTGGCTCCCCGCTCCTTCTTCTCCTGGCCTTCGATGCTCTGCTGGGCTCCCTCAATGTAAACATCTGGTTTGACAATGCCTGCAGCCAGTCACTGGCCACAGCAGTGACCGGATACCTTTGCATCATGTGACCATTTGTCATGATGTAAGGGGATCCTTATCACCAACGCGGCCAGTGATTGGCTGCAGGCAATGTCAAACTGGATCTTTACAGCAAGGAAGTCCAGCGTAGCATCGGGGAGCAGAAAGCTGGCATCAGGAAGCAGGTAAGCTTTCCTTTACACATCTAACCAAGTTGGGGGTGGTATTTGTCAACCCTCCCATTCTTGCACAATCCTTTTAACTCTGCAACATGACCATTGAGTAAATCCTCTACCCCATTGTTTGCCAATGACAATGAGATGGTATGCTGTCTCAATGATCTTGTAGCAGTTTGATGGTCTGCCTCCATGGTACATACTTGGTTCAGTGTCCTGAAACGGTGGTCACCCAGACAGGAAGTAAAGTGGTTGCTAGGTTACTTGTTATATCTTAAGATCTAGCTAAAGAGAAATAAATAAAATATAGATTTTGCAAAGTTATGTAATGTTAATGACAATATGATTACGCACTTTTTGTAGTGGAGTTACATTCTGCATGGTAAAAATCACTGGTAACGTTGCCTAATAAATTTTTAAATCTGCAATATTTAAATTGATTTTGCATTCAATAATATAAATTAATACTTTCATATTAGATGTATAAAATGACAACCAATGTATAAACATTAAATAAAATATGTACATGACATATAGGATGGAAGAAGTGGCTAAACTTTCCAACCTATATTCATTGCTCCAGTGTCCTTCATTTGCAATGTTTTACTTTTGGCTCAGACAATAAAAATGTACGACAACAGCTTATGATGAATTCCTGTGGATCCTGGAGACCGGAAAGTCCTTGGATCTCTCCCCAAAGTGTGTCCTCTACAGCCAACTGTACTATATGTCATCACTTGTCATTTTCCAATTTACTCCAGCACTGAGGGCAGATGCACAATGTGGATCAACCTTGAAAGCTGCCTTGAAGATTACATGAAGGTTTTGGTGAGACAAATAATTGAAAGTTATACATTGCTTCCACATTCTAACCACAGTGCAAGGACACAAAGCAGAGCTACGAAGGTTAATAGATATAATATACTACCTTTATATTGGTCAATCATGTGGCCTCCTAATGAGGTATGTCAATAAATAAAGTCTACATAGAATCTATGAAAATCTTTCAAATCCTTTGTAAAAAAACAAACAAAAAAAAAACAGATATGTTTTTATGAAGGCCATTAGACAATAAGCAGATCACATCAGGGCTACCATAAAGTTCAAAAGGAATGAAGTACCCAGTATTAAAGAGGTTGTCCAGTCATTGAAAATATCTCTGAAAACAGTTTAGAATGTTAGAGAATAATAAAAGAAAGAAGCCATACTGTCCTTACTGATCCCAGTCCCCCATCAGTCTCTGTACTTCTGCAGCGACCCCCTGAGGAGCCAGTGTAGAGGATGGAAGTGGTGGTGGCCTTGATGAAGTATTTTGTCATGGTGTACTCCCTCCAGTGTACTACCTCAGTCTGTTGCTCCCTCAGGATCGGTGCACTGGAATTATAGAACTAAAGAAGGAGGTCAAAGTTAAACGTGACAAAGTCTTTTTTTACTAAGTGCAACATAGAACTTCAAAAACATTTACTAGCAAAAATGTCCAAGTAAAATTCTCTCTGGCACCAGCAAGGAATCTGGAGGCAGGTTGGATGGCTGCAGTTAAGGACTGAGGTTGTACTGGTCTAGGTGATGGGTGTTGTGGTGAAACCAACCTCGCCACTGGGTGGCGGAGAAGCCTGGTTGCCAGCCTCTTGCCCCAGGATTATGGGCCCTCTCATCAGCCCATGCTAAACTTAAACCCCATGGCCATTTGACTGTGTTTGTGGCATCTGAGCGCTGTTTGGATATATTGAGCGCTCAGATCCAAGCCATCTGGGATATATTAAATGTCTATGTTTACTGTAATGGTTGGGACAATGTATATTTGAGTAGTGATGTTTGTCCTATTGTCTCCACGTGTGTATTGGCGATTTCCCTTTGTCCTGAGAGATAATTGACTTACTCCTCGGTTGTCTCCAGGACAGAAGACATTGTGTATTCTCCTGCCTGTGATAATTACATCAACCCATTGTGTAAGGTAATTGTATCACAGGCAGAGGGGAGGATTTTGTGTGGGAGTGTTTTACTGTATTGTACGTGTTTATTGGTTGCTTTTACAAAACCCTGTGGGTGGTACTAATGTTATATAAAAACAATAAACACACAGCTCTGGCTGTCCACTGCTTGACCCTCAACACAGAGCCTCGTCTCGTTCTTGGGGGGATTCACTGTATGCTGTTAGAGACTGATTGCTAGGAGTGTAAGCCGCTTGGGTGCGTTTTCCTAGCAGCTATTCGTGAGGTTCTGTTCGGAGTTTGGAGCATTTTCCTTGTATGCCGTAACAGGTGTCTTAGCTGTAATCCCTTACCTTACAGAAGTGTCTGTAGATGCTAGTTATATCTGTTCACTCTGTTGTCAAGCTTCTCAAGACTTAACTTGTGGCTGATGAATACATGGTCACTAAGGAAGATCTGTAGCAGGAGCAGAAGCTTTACAGGTTGATTCCTCTCCTCTCTTTTTCTGGATATGAACTCCTACCAAGAGGGGAGGAACAGGGTGGTTAGCCCTGTACCTTGCAAACCTTTGCCATCAATTCCCTGCTGGTAGCTACGGCCAGAAGTAACACAATAAAATATACAATGCACAACAATATACAATTTGTAGTATCCCCCAGGTCCGGGGTGAAATATTTCCCGCTGTAGTAATGTTCAGCTATGGCCAGATGACCACTGCAGGCAATCACTGGTCATGGTGGTGACCTGTCAACACTACTGAGGTCACTCGTGTGGGCAGTGATTGGCTGCTACAGTTGCATATCCGTATTAGGATGACATTACTAGAGACTTCCAGGGCACTGCTGGACACTTGGAAGGGGTGGCAGTAAGGTGAGTATTACTTTATTTTATTACTTTATTACATTCTAACAAATATTCCACTCTATTAATACCAGATGTTTCAGTCCTTCTGAACCTTTATGATTGGTGGCTGGAAAAAAAAATTAAATCAAAAGGGTAAGCTCCAAATGAGTGAAATGCACCAAACAGTGGTGGCAAAGACAAAGGCTTGTGTGTGTTCCGGCCTCTGACATGATGATGCAACCATGTATTGTATAAGGGTAAGATATATACACTCACCTAAAGAATTATTAAGAACACCATACTAATACAGTGTTGGACCCTCTTTTGCCTTCAGAACTGCCTTAATTCTATGTGGCATTGATTCAACAAGGTGCTGATAGCATTCTTTAGAAATGTAGGCCCATATTGATAGGATAGCATCTTGCAGTTGATGGAGATTTGAGGGATGCACATCCAGGGCACGAAGCTCCCGTTCCACCACATCCCAAAGATGCTCTATTGGGTTGAGATCTAGTGACTGTGGGGCCCATTTTAGCACAGTGAACTCATTGTCATGTTCAAGAAACCAATTTGAACTGATTCGAGCTTTGTGACATGGTGCATTATCCTGCTGGAAGTAGCCATCAGAGGATGGATACATGTTCTCATTCTGTTTACGCCAAATTCGGACTTTACCATTTGAATGTCTCAACAGAAATCGAGACTCATCAGACCAGGCAACATTTTTCCAGTCTTCAACAGTCCAATTTTGGTGAGCTCGTGCAAATTGTAGCCTCTTTTTCCTATTTGTAGTGGAGATGAGTGGTACCCGGTGGGGTCTTCTGCTGTTGTAGCCCATCCGCCTCAAGGTTGTGCGTGTTGTGGCTTCACAAATGCTTTGCTGCATACCTCGGTTGTAACGAGTGGTTATTTCAGTCAACGTTGCTCTTCTATGAGCTTGAATCAGTCGGCCCATTCTCCTCTGACCTCTAGCATCCACAAGGCATTTTTGCCCACAGGACTGCCGCATACTGGATGTTTTTCCCTTTTCACACCATTCTCTGTAAACCCTGTGCGTGAAAATCCCAGTAACTGAGCAGATTGTGAAATACTCAGACTGGCCCGTCTGGCACCAACAACCATGCCACGCTCAAAATTGCTTAAATCACCTTTCTTTCCCATTCTGACATTCAGTTTGGAGTTCAGGAGATTGTCTTGACCAAGACCACACCCCTAAATGCATTGAAGCAACTGCCATGTGATTGGTTGTCTAGATAATTGCATTAATGAGAAATAGAACAGGTGTTCCTAATAATTCTTTAGGTGAGTGTATATATACAGTATATATATATATATATATATATATATATATATATATATACATATATATAAATATTATACAGTAAGTAAAAAGTATCTTGATTTTTTAGTATATAAGAAAATAGGATATGGTATTGGGCGGGTTTAGAGTTAAATACTGCCTAATTTTAATTGAGTTTATGTTTCTGCCCCTGACGAAGTGGAGCGAAACCCGGGTCAGGCCATTTTTGAGTGAAGTTTTATATGGTACTGTGAAAGCTGCTGCCACACTGCTGTAAAGTGAAGTTTTATATGTCATTTGAAAGCCACTATCCTGTAAGTAAATAAATGTCTATTTGCACAATTTTGTATTAGGACCATGACACGGAGGATCAGCATTTCCGGTGGCTTGTTGTTCCAGACAGGAAAGTGATGGATGGTGTGAACAAAGGCGCTAATTTTATCTAAGGCGAGAAACAGGATCGAGAATACTTACCTCACATTAGATACTTCGGCTGTTACAGAGACCTAGTGTGGATCCGGTATTATCATTATTAGTGGGGCAGGTGTATTTATATAAAGGTTTATTTTGCAGTAGAATATTGTGTGTGCACTATATTTACTTTCTGCCAGATTTATGATTTGGATTGTTAGATCTGACTTATAGCTGTTTTAGTAATTGGTTTAAGGAAGATGTGAAACAATAGGGCTTTACCTCATCAGAATGTTACACCACTCTATAGACCACCTTGGAGATGGTATAGCTTTTGTCCAAAGAATGTGCCAAAAACTGTCCAAGACTACTGTACACCAAAACAAGGGGCAAAATAGGTCTAGATCTAGACAAAAAGTTGATGCAAAAGTTAAAATGTGTGTAGCATGTCATAAATGAAAAAAAAATGGTGTTTCATTTACTTCATATATTTGGTGCGGCAAACATGCACCACAAATTATGGTGTAAATAAAGACACTTTCCAGGTGCAGTGACATTGATATATCTGCCCCATTGTTTCATGGTATGTTTTTTGAAGTGATTGAGTGTTTAATACTGAAGACCTATGCTCAGGATGGGTCATCAGTATCAGATCAGTGGGGGTCAGACTCCCTGCATCCCTACCATTCTGCTGTTTGAGCACCACAGCCTTTTGCTAGGTCAGTGTTGTCACTTTCATCGGTCACATGGACAAGGCGCAGCTCAGTACAATTCAAATGAATAGGACTGATCTGCAATACCAAGCACAACCACTATACAATGGATGGCACTATGCTTGGTAACTTGCGAGGAAACTGCAGTGCTAGGTGGAGTGCCGCAGGCTCTTCAAGCAGCTGATTGTTGGGAATGTCGGACGTCAAAACACAGCCAATCTCAAATTGATGACCTATCCTCGGGATAGGTCATCAGTATTAGACACTCGGACAACCCCTTTAACCAGTGTATGGCACTACATCACATGGGAGGAGGGGCACCAATTGAAGGTACTGCACAGGTAACCATGCTAGGAGGGAAGGAATGTAAATGTGTAGGAAGAAAAGGTCGTAAGGTGTATAGAACTAGAAATTTTGCTAGACTGGTAAAGGGGAGTTTTTGTAGTCGAATTACACTTTACAACTCACAGATTACCACCCTATTTAAAACGTAACCTTTAATAGGTATACCATTAAAAGTAACCCACAATATTGAAAAAAGAAAAAGAAATTACTCCACAATGGTAGATAGAGCAATTTTGTAGGAACAGGCGTTCATTAATAGGTGGGAACTTTCCCTAATTCTGATCCTATACTATCGACCCTGCCTACAAAACGGAATTCCGCCCCGATAGGGGCAATCCCATATTCAGGAACCTCCTATATGCCCTCAGATGGCCCTAGAGGGGAGCAAATGGCCCACTATTGTAAGGTGGCCTGAAACGGGTCCTATCAGTGACCTATCATAAATGCCAAAAATAATAAATAATGTATAAGGAAATATTAATCTATCGGATCTTATCGAAGTATACTGTACAAAATACACTTAATAACCACTTTGTCACACAGTCATTAAATAAAATGTCCCAACTACAACTCGTTTCGCCCAATGCAGTCTAGGGGCTCTTCAGGGGACAAAACTTCACTATAAATAGTGCTGCCATTCGGCATTACTGGTACACATTTGATAGTTCACAAGAGTAATCCGACAAGATGCTACTGTCAGAACAGTTAATGTTGGTTAGATATAAAAATTAGTGATTGCTGTGGCCGATAGATCAATGGGCCACCTGGCCCCCTCACATAAGGTATAAACACTATAAGTTGTGCTGCCATAAGGACACCCAATAATACTTGCGTATCCCGTGTCTAGATAAAAGGTCCGATGAACGCTGAGGCCCGAAGGATGTCAGTCGGACTGGATGCCGTGTGGCGCCTGCAGCAGCATGGTGTGTGTGATGGAGTGACAGGAAGGAACCGACGTGCAGATTTAAATAAGCCGCCGGAAGGAAGAGGGCATTGCATATAGCAGACGTCACTTACATCTATCTTCCGTGCCACAGTGACATAATCCGGACCGCGCCTCCTATGTTCACATGACGTTCAGACCATTTGATCATCCAAAACATCACATGATCGGCGCTGCAGGAATCCAAGTGAGCCCTGATAGATAGTCACGTGAGCAGACCAGTCAAGGGATTACAGGGGAATCAGATACACGGCAGCACAGTCGTAATAACCAATTTAAATGCTCCAAGAAAAGAGGGAGGGGGAAATAACATAGATAAACAAGGTGAGACCCTCATTAAAACCCCAAGTATAGCCAAGGGGTTACTTTATCAAAACAAGAGGGGCAAAAATACTCAGTACCTGGGAGAAGGCTACAAACTCTCGTATATTGATTATTATTGACTGAGACTAGCACAGTTCAGACGATATTTGCCCATTTATGTGTGTGATACTTGGTTGGAATCAGGATACCCCCACTGTTTAAAACAGTGGAATAGATGTGAAGCTTCCCTGGTAAAATCCCTATGGTCGGAACAGTTTCTACGAACCCTACGAAACTGCCCCTTTTGTATACATTTTCTAAATGATCTAGGATTGAAGCTATCCCACCTTAGCAAGCTCGTTTGCGAACTGTAATACTGTGGGGGTTGTGTATCTGGCCCAATGTGACTGCGGATGTAAATATGTGGGTAAGACCTGCAGAATGTTCAAGAATAGAATTCTTGAACATGTGGGTGATCTTCGTAATAAACGTGACAAACCACTCTCAAGACATGTTTTGCTCTATCATGGAGGTAATATAAGAACACTACGGTTCTCCATGATCGAGACAATCAAACAATCCATTAGGGGTGAAGATTTTGATAGACTCTTAAGACAAAAAGAATCTAAATGGATTTAGGCTTTGAACACCGTTATACCTTCTGGTCTTAATGAAAGTATTAATTACACATGTTTTTTATAAATGGCCAACCAAGTATCACACACATAAATGGGCAAATATCGTCTGAACTGTGCTAGTCGCAGTCAATAATAATCTATATACGGGAGTTTGTAGCCTTCTCCCAGGTACTGTGAATTTTTGCCCCTCTTGTTTTGATAAAGTAACCCCTTGGCTATACTTAGGGTTTTAATGAGGGTCTCACCTTGTTTATCTATGTTATTTCCCCCTCCCTCTTTTCTTGGAGCATTTAAATTGGTTATACAACTGTGCTGCCGTGTATCTGATTCCCCTGTAATCCCTTGACTGGTCTGCTCACGTGACTATCTATCAGGGCGCACTTGGATTCCTGCAGCGCCGATCATGTGATGTTTTGGATGAGATCACATGGTCTGAATGTCATGTGAACATAGGAGGCGCGGTCCAGATTATGTCACTGTGGCACGGAAGATAGATGTAAGTGACATTTGCTATATGCAACACCCTCTTCCTTCCAGCGGCTTATTTACATCTGCACGGCGGTTCCTTCCTGTGAGGGGGCCCATTGATCCATCGGCCACAGCAATCGCAAATTTTTATATCTAACCAGCATTGACTGTTCTGACAGTAGCATCTTGTCGGATTACTCTTGTGAACTATCAAATGTGTACCAGTAATGCCGAATTGCAGCACTATTTATAGTGAAGTTTTGTCCCCTGAAGAGCCCCTAGACTGCATTGGGCGAAATGCGTTGGAGTTGGGACATTTTATTTAATGACTGTGTGACAAAGTGGTGATTAAGTGTATTTTGTACAGTATACTTCGATAGGATCCGATAGATTAATATTTCCTTAAACATTATTTATTATTTTTGGCATTTATGATAGGTCACTGATAGGACCTGTTTCAGGCCACTTTATAATAGTGGGCCATTTGCTCCCCTCTAGGGCCATCCGAGGGCATATAGGAGGTTCCTGAATACGGGATCCCCCCTATCGGGGCGGCCATTCTGTTTTGTAGGCAGGGTTGATAGTAAAGGTTCAGAGATTGGGAAAGTTCCCACCTATTAACGAACGCCTGTTCCTACAAAATTGCCCTATATACCATTGTGGAGTCATTTATTTTTCTTTTTTTCAATATTGTGGGTTACTTTTAATGGTACACCTATTAAAGGTTACATTTTAAATAGGGTGGTAGTCTGTGAGTTGTTTATTTGATGTATACTACCATCAGTAACTCTACCCTCTGACGGGTTATTGTCTTAGCTGTGACACCGAATTACACTTTAGAAATATTTTATTAGCTGACTTTTGTGTATTACTTAAAGTGGCTCCAAATGTGAAAAATGAAAATTAACTTACTAAATATTTAAATTCTGATGAATGGTATAAATTATACACACAAACTTGTATGAGTATAAAACTTATTTTTGTATTCATGTACCCCCCGGAGCCGATAACATTCTGTTTAATGAGTGAAACAAGCATTATTCATTTTCCATAATTAATTGACTGTAAAGGAACGTACAGAGTTGCACACCTTACACAATTTCCTATGGATTTATATTAACTCCCTCCTGTGAATAAAGTAGTACGGAGCCAACGCAAGAATAAACCGATAGAAACTACATGTAGAGATGTAAATTAACATGCATGAATGACAAAGTGCTCGACGGCCTCAGGGGGTGCATTAATGTTATTGTAAACTTATTGGCTTCATGAGTAGTAGATTTTACACAGCATAAAATGGGAATTATAAATTAAAGCTAAAAGCTGGCGCAAGAGCCACAGTCGTAATTACTGTTCAATTTTACCTCTATTAGTTTCATCTAATTGCTGATTTTTTTTTTGTTTTTTGTTTTTTGTTTTTTTCTTTACTCCATTTCCTCCTAATGTACATATACGATCCTGAATTGACTTCTAAGGTCTCTCATGCATTTCTGTACAACAAGACTGATTTGCAATTCAGGAGTCTGGAAAAGCAGAATGAAAATCCATGAGAAAGCTATTGTCACGGCTGAGGATGGGGGAAATCCTCAGCCGTGTATAGCCAGGTCATGTTATGGCCTACTCGGCCAGGAGAACAGGATAGGGAGCAGGTCACCTCCTAACAGCGTCCCTACCCTGACCCTAACTCCTAACAGCATGGGCCGACCTTAAAGGTAGGAGGACCCATGCGCAGGAACCTCGGATCCCTAACTCACCCTCCGTCCGGTCCCTGCGCTAGGAGTCAGAGTAAGACGCCCCACTCCTCCTAGGCACGGAGGAGCAGGAGTCTCAACGGCCAAGCTGTTGGGAAACACAAACAGTACTATGGATATGGCAGGTAATGTGAACTAGCTCCACTTACCTGCCACAGCCTTGCTGACTGGATCCCTGTGCAGGCAAGCTGAAGTCCAGACAAGATTCAATGAACCCAGCAAACACACAACCACACACAGGAACCCAGATCCATAGCTGCACAAATATACACAAGAACAAACCAACTGATCATAACATAACATAATGTATGACAATTTATGATCACAAGGGTGGCCCACACTGGCAGATGGAAAAGACCAGGAGAGTTCCTCCAGCTTACAAGGCTGGAGTACCCCTCAGAAGTCTGTCTAAACTGAGGCTTTATAGCCCAGGCAGCCACACCCACAAACGGGCACACACACTAGGAAGGAGATTAACCCTTCCATCACCAGGGAAGGGAAAACACCACTTAAAGGGGAAAGTGCACACAATGACATACAACACAGTGCACACAACACACACACCTAACAAAGGGTTGCTAGGTGTGACCGCATGCCAGGGCAGCAAGCTACCTAGCGACGCTCAGGCTGCTCAAAACAACACTGGTTGCCCGCGGCAACCACAAGTGAGGCCACAGACAAGCGGCCCTCACCCGTGGTTGAACGCCCATACAAAACCGCAGGCAACCGCATGCGGTAAAGGAGTCACGGTCATGGGCATGGCCGTGACACTCCCACCCCTCAAAGCCCCCCCACCAAAAAAAAAAGGAAACTGGTGAGAGACTCGCACAAGGGGATAGGAGAAGGGAACGTCCACTCTCAGGACATGGTTCCCAAAAAGTCGCTGTCAGCTGCAACCTCTCCCAGCACAACACAGCCAGTCCGACGAGGCCTGCAGCCCACACCAGCGACACAGGAATGGAACCACTGAGAGTGGACGAGGGGACTCTCCACTCACGTCCCCACTCCAGTCGCTGCCAGCAGACACCCCTAACCAGCACGCAGCTGGACTACTTACGGAGTGCTGCCAGCAAACGACCAGAGATGGGAACATGGAGAGGGACGAGGGATCCCCAACACGGACACGGAAGGTAAGGTGGCGGGGAATAAGCCACCAACCGTGCCGTTAACGGAGAACCCCCAGGAACGCTCTCCCTCCGGAGAACGCGCATGCAGGCCACAAGCAGATGGCACTGCATGCTGCACCCTCTTTCGAAGGTATGCATACCGCATACCAGACACACACCACGTGTAGTAAAATCAGGGGGACGCCACACGAGGCAACGGTGAAGGGATGGCGGGGAAACGCCACTCACCGCGCCGTCAGAGGCGAAACCCCCAGAACGCTCTCCCTCCGAAGAGCGCGCATGTACCCCTTCCGCAGACGGCGGTACATGCTTCACCCTCTTTCGAGGGAATGCATACTCCCACCCCTCAAAGCCCCTCCCAACAAAAAAAGGGAAAGGTTGGTGAGGCTTAGAAAACAATGGGAGGGGGGGGGAGGGGAAAGACAAACAAAGGGGACACCAACACGGACACGGTGAGCAAGGAATGGCGGGGAATGCCACTCACCGCGCCGTAAATGGTGAAAGCCCCATAACGCTCTCCCTCCGGAGAACGCGCATGCACCCCATCCGCAGATAGCGGTGCATGCTTTACCCTCTTTCGAGGGACCACCACGTGAGGAGCCATTGTGATCATACTGTCACGGCTGAGGATGGGGGAAATCCTCAGCCGTGTATAGCCAGGTCATGTTATGGCCTACTCGGCCAGGAGAACAGGATAGGGAGCAGGTCACCTCCTAACAGCGTCCCTACCCTGACCCTAACTCCTAACAGCATGGGCCGACCTTAAAGGTAGGAGGACCCATGCGCAGGAACCTCGGATCCCTAACTCACCCTCCGTCCGGTCCCTGCGCTAGGAGTCAGAGTAAGACGCCCCACTCCTCCTAGGCACGGAGGAGCAGGAGTCTCAACGGCCAAGCTGTTGGGAAACACAAACAGTACTATGGATATGGCAGGTAATGTGAACTAGCTCCACTTACCTGCCACAGCCTTGCTGACTGGATCCCTGTGCAGGCAAGCTGAAGTCCAGACAAGATTCAATGAACCCAGCAAACACACAACCACACACAGGAACCCAGATCCATAGCTGCACAAATATACACAAGAACAAACCAACTGATCATAACATAACATAATGTATGACAATTTATGATCACAAGGGTGGCCCACACTGGCAGATGGAAAAGACCAGGAGAGTTCCTCCAGCTTACAAGGCTGGAGTACCCCTCAGAAGTCTGTCTAAACTGAGGCTTTATAGCCCAGGCAGCCACACCCACAAACGGGCACACACACTAGGAAGGAGATTAACCCTTCCATCACCAGGGAAGGGAAAACACCACTTAAAGGGGAAAGTGCACACAATGACATACAACACAGTGCACACAACACACACACCTAACAAAGGGTTGCTAGGTGTGACCGCATGCCAGGGCAGCAAGCTACCTAGCGACGCTCAGGCTGCTCAAAACAACACTGGTTGCCCGCGGCAACCACAAGTGAGGCCACAGACAAGCGGCCCTCACCCGTGGTTGAACGCCCATACAAAACCGCAGGCAACCGCATGCGGTAAAGGAGTCACGGTCATGGGCATGGCCGTGACAGCTATAATGGCAACCACGTCGGTCATCACACATTTTCCAGAAACAATGAAGAGGCTGCCGATATTTTATAATAATTTTAAACAAGAGGCAGAAGAGGATTGTAGGATTTATATGTAATGATACTGGTTCTTTTTTCATCTGTTTTTGTCTTATTGATGTATTTATTTGGTGGGGACTACAGAGTCATAGACACTGGGGGGGAATTTATCATTAAGGCAATTTTTGAAGTCCGTTTTGACGCATAGTGTTTATTAAATTTGGCGCATCTTTAAACCTAACTCTTTTCCAGTTCATGCCACCCCCCTAAATAGAGTTAGGTTGCAACTTTATTGTGACTTCTTAAATAGTCTCAGTGATAAATCTGGAGTGAAACTCATTAAGATAGCTAACCACTTTGTCATCCACTTTTCAAAACTAGAGTGAGTGGTGTAAAAGTGTAGAAAGTCACAAACATTGCATAGTGTATTGATGAAGGTGCAAATTTAGATCCCAGAATACATACTACACCATAATAAAATACAGGGATGGAACTACAGATCCCAGAATACAGTTAAAAGTACAATATATTTGTAAGGGGAGGCACGTAGCAAATGCTATACCCGAAAAACTAAATGGAGTAAAACCTGGTTTTACAGAGGTTAAGCAATCAGCAACTCCACCCTAATCAATAAGGCAAAGCTAGGCAATAACCAAGCCCATGTTTAGATGCAAGATATTTGATAGCTTTTAATGGCTAGCTAAATTGATAACAAATAGCAAGTTTTTGAGACTATTTAGGTCTCTTCATCAGGCATTGTATAACAGAATATCTGAAGAGTCACATACCTATACACAAAAGGATTTAGGACTAACACGCATATTAAATAGCCATTAGAAGTTTATAGCAGTTAAAGTATTTAACAACCAGTTTATCCATATATTTCTAGGAGAAATAACAGAGGAACCTCACAGAGCAGGCTTCTAAGAAATAAAGCTTCAGAATCGTTACCTTATAGGGAATACAAGTATTTACTAAACAGACATGTAAAGGGAGCGTACAGGTCATCTTTAACCCCTTCGTGACCACCCATTCACATGTACGGTGAAGCCAGGTCTTAATTCCTTTCAGCAGTAGAGAGTTTTTTAGAGAAAAATGCACATGGGCGCCATTTACTTGGTTAAGGACCTTGCGACAAGATTGCTTCTACCCCTACCGCGGACGAGTCAACCTCAACAATAAATGGCTGAGTCACGTCCGGTTGCATCAGAATAGGGGCCGAAGCAAAACATTCTTTCACAGCAGAAAAGGCCTGTAATGCCGCATCAGACCAGACAGAAATATCCGCACCCTTCCTAGTCATGTCTGTTAAAGGTTTAACCACCGATGAATAGTTCAAGATAAATTTACGGTAGTAGTTGGTAAACCCCAAAAAACACATAAGCGCTTTCAGATTTTAGGGTCGATCCCAGTCCAACACGGCACGGACCTTCTCGGGATCCATATGAAAACCTGAGGATGAGAGCAGGTAACCCAGAAATTGCACTTCCTGTACAGCAAATACACACTTTTCTATCTTAGCATACAACTTATTCTCTCTTAGGATCTATAACACCTGTCTCACATGATCCTGATGAGTCTCCATATCAGGCGAATAAATTAGTATGTCATCAAGGTATACAACGACAAACCTCCCCACCAGATGATGAAAGATGTCATTGACAAAGTGTTGAAAAACCGCAGGAGCATTGGTTAACCCAAAGGGCATGACCAGGTTTTCAAAATGACCCTCAGGGGTATTAAATGCGGTCTTCCACTCATCCCCGTCCTTGATCCTTACCAGATTATATGCCCCCCTCAGATCCAATTTAGAGAACACTTTGGCACCGACAATCTGACTAAACAAATCCGGAATCAAAGGAAGGGGGTAAGGATCACGGACGGTAATACGACTGAGCTCACAGAAGTCCAGGCTTGGTCTCAGGGTACCATCTTTTTTCTTTACAAAGAAAAACCCAGCAGCCACTGGGGACTTAGATGGTCTAATATGTCCCTTTGCCAAACTCTCGGTAATATACGCTCGCATGGCCTTTCTTTCGGGTTCCGAAAGATTATACAACTGAGATTTGGCCAATTTAGCTCTGGGAATAAGATTGACGGGACAGTCATACTCCCGATGCGGAGGCAACTCCTGATTACCACTCTCAGAGAAAACATCTGAAAATTCTGAAAAGAACGAGGATACAGTTTTAGTGGTCACCATAGAGAATGATGCATTAAGACAGTTGTCCATGCAAAAATCACTCCAATCGAGAATCTGTCTCGCTTGCCAGTCAATGTTAGGGTTATGTTTCCTTAACCATGGTAAGCCCAACACCAACGGAGCAGGCAGACCCTCCAATACATAACAGGAGATAGATTCCTTATGCAAATCACCCACTCTTAAATGAATGTCAATGAATGCCTCCAATCACACAGGATTCCTTAACCATGGTAAGCCCAACACCAACGGAGCAGGCAGACCCTCCAATACATAACAGGAGATAGATTCCTTATGCAAATCACCCACTCTTAAATGAATGTCAATGAATGCCTCCAATCACACAGGATTTTCATTAAAGGCCAACGTGTCCTGCAGTCTCTCAGAGAGACCCTGACAGAATTGGCTGCGGAGAGCAGGATCGTTCCACTCAGTATCGGTAGCCCATCTCCTAAATTCAGAGCAATAGGTCTCCGCGGAACGATCTCCCTGCCGCAAACTCCGTAACTTGGTCTTGGCCTGAGAGACCCAAGGCTCTGAAGAATTCATCTACCGACCGGAGGGACAGTGATCCGGTCGGCAGAGAAAAAGCCCAAGATTGGGCGTCCTCTTTAAGCAATAAAATAATCCTACCCACACATTGACACTCATCCCCAGAAGAGTATGGACGCAGCTTAAAGTATCATTTACATGACTCCCTGAACCGGATGAAATTGTCACTACCCCCGGAAAACCTGTCCGGGAGAGCCACCTTCGGTTCAGGACAGGCCTGGGACCAACCACCGGAATCAGCAGCCTGTGGACTCTGAATCTGCAAGACAGTTGCGTGGAGGTCTGCTACCTCCAAAGTCAGATTCTACATCTGTTCGACCAGTGCAGACATAGTATCCATAGCTGCACAGATCAGAACAAAAATGGCGGTATGGGCTTGGGATACTGTCACGGAAGTAGTAGGGGAGAACACCAAAAGACAATCAAGAAGGAAGGGGAAAGACACTAGGCCTCACCGCTAGGGAAGGAAAAGTGTCACCACCTATTAAACCCTGCTCCTGGCCCTAACTCCTATCCGTATGGGCACCTATCGATGGTAGAGATACCCATACACGGGAACCTAGAAAACCCTGGTGACCCTCAGATGCCCTAAAGATAATGACAGGGCAGAGACCACCTGTTCCTTCCCTGGTGAAGAAACTAGCGTCTCACTGAGGCCCAGTAAACAACCGGGGGGGGGGGGGGGGGGGGGGGTGAATACAAAACACGACAAGCGGAACACTTAACTTCAGAGGATGAAGGATGAACAGGACTTCAACACGAACCATACTCCAGCTCTTCCAAGACCAAATGAAGCTATCCCAAGCAAGGAGTGATGGGAAAAGTCAAACTAAATAGGGCGAGGTAAAGGTCAAATGATCCAAACTTGAACAGGAGGTGTGGACATACCAGCAACACACAGGCAAAGTGAAACCAAAAGAGGCTGTCAGATCACTAATGCGTAGATAATCTTTCAGACCTTCTGGGACCTGAACAGCTATGACGGATCTCAATAGCGGAAAGGGGAAGCGCAAATGTGAAGGTAGCCTTAGAGAGATGCAATCAATTGTTCGTTATAGTCCCCTAGGGTGACATAAATAAAGTTAAAAAAAAAGTTTTGAAAAATAAAAAACATTAAAATTTAATTAATAATTGAAATAAAAATAAACATCATAGGCATTGCCACGTCCTAAAATGCCTGAACTATCAATCTAGTAAAATATAAATGTATTCATCTCTTGCAGTGAATGCCATAATGAAAAAAAAAAATCTAAATGGCAGATTCACCATCTTTTTAATTCCAAAATGGAATCAGAAAAAAACACAAATCGCCCAGCAAGAAATGAGCCCTCAAACAACCCTATAGACTTAACTATAAAAAAATATAACAAAGAAAAATAAAAATAAATTTTACATTTTTTTCAGTATTAAAGCACAGGAAAAACTATATAAATGTGGTATAATTGTAATTATTAGTGTTAAGCGAAGCATCTGAAGTGAAATTGAGTCCTAATTTTAGAAAAAATTTGATTATAAATTAAGCTGAATTTCCTTTCGCTTAGTGGTAACAAATCATTTCCTAAAATGGCGGCTGGAGTTGTCTTAGAAAGAACATAAAAAAAATACTCATCTCATCCACTTGCTCGCACAGAGACAGTCCGCTCCTCTCTTGATTGAAAAAGACCTGCCAAAGGACCTGCACTGAGCATGATGATGTCACTGCACGCTCCCAGCGTGATCACGTGGTGATGTCATCAGTGATTACCATTTATTATTACCGTCTTTAACGGCTGTTAGACGGGAGCACTTCTGTTTAACCCCTTCAGGACACAGCCTTATTTCACCTTAACCACCTCAGCCCCCAGTGCTTAAACACCCTGAAAGACCAGGCCACTTTTTACACTTCTGACCTACACTACTTTCACCGTTTATTGCTCGGTCATGCAACTTACCACCCAAATGAATTTTACCTCCTTTTCTTCTCACTAATAGAGCTTTCATTTGGTGGTATTTCATTGCTGCTGACATTTTTACTTTTTTTGTTATTAATCGAAATTTAACGATTTTTTTTGCAAAAAAATGACATTTTTCACTTTCAGTTGTAAAATTTTGCAAAAAAAACGACATCCATATAGAAATTTTGCTCTAAATTTATAGTTCTACATGTCTTTGATAAAAAAAAAATGTTTGGGTAAAAAAAAAATGATTTGGGTAAAAGTTATAGCGTTTACAAACTATGGTACAAAAATGTGAATTTCCGCTTTTTGAAGCAGCTCTGACTTTCTGAGCACCTGTCATGTTTCCTGAGGTTCTACAATGCCCAGACAGTACAAACACCCCACAAATGACCCCATTTCTGAAAGTACACACCCTAAGGTATTCGCTGATGGGCATAGTGAGTTCATAGAACTTTTTATTTTTTGTCACAAGTTAGCGGAAAATGATGATTTTTTTTTTTTTTTTTTCTTACAAAGTCTCATATTCCACTAACTTGTGACAAAAAATAAAAAGTTCTATGAACTCACTATGCCCATCAGCGAATACCTTGGGGTCTCTTCTTTCCAAAATGGGGTCACTTGTGGGGTAGTTATACTGCCCTGGCATTCTAGGGGCCCAAATGTGTGGTAAGGAGTTTGAAATCAAATTCTGTAAAAAATGACCTGTGAAATCCGAAAGGTGCTCTTTGGAATATGGGCCCCTTTGCCCACCTAGGCTGCAAAAAAGTGTCACACATCTGGTATCTCCGTACTCAGGAGAAGGTGGGGAATGTGTTTTGGGGTGTCATTCTATATATACCCATGCTGGGTGAGAGAAATATTTTGGCAAAAGACAACTTTTCCCATTTTTTTATACAAAGTTGTCATTTGACCAAGATATTTATCTCACCCAGCATGGGTATATGTAAAAAGACACCCCAAAACACATTCCTCAACTTCTCCTGAGTACGGGGATACCAGATGTGTGACACTTTTTTGCAGCCTAGGTGGGCAAAGAGGCCCATATTCCAAAGAGCACCTTTCGGATTTCACTCCTCATTTTTTCCTGAATTTGATTTCAAACTCCTTACCACACATTTGGGCCCCTAGAATACCAGGGCAGTATAACTACCCCACAAGTGACCCCATTTTGGAAAGAAGACACCCCAAGGTATTCCGTGAGGGGCATGGCGAGTTCCTAGAATTTTTTATTTTTTGTCACAAGTTAGTGGAAAATGATGATTTTTTTTTTTATTTTTTTTTCATACAAAGTCTCATATTCCACAAATTTGTGACAAAAAATAAAAACTTCCATGAACTCACTATGCCCATCAGCGAATACCTTGGGGTCTCTTCTTTCCAAAATGGGGTCACTTGTGGGGTAGTTATACTGCCCTGGCATTCTAGGGGCCCAAATGTGTGGTAAGTAGGTAAATGACCTGTGAAATCCGAAAGGTGCTCTTTGGAATGTGGGCCCCTTTGCCCACCTAGGCTGCAAAAAAGTGTCACACATCTGGTATCTCTGTATTCAGGAGAAGTTGAGGAATGTGTTTTGGGGTGTCTTTTTACATATACCCATGCTGGGTGAGATAAATATCTTGGTCAAATGCCAACTTTGTATAAAAAAATGGGAAAAGTTGTCTTTTGCCAAGATATTTCTCTCACCCAGCATGGGTATATGTAAAATGACACCCCAAAACACATTCCCCAACTTCTCCCGATTACGGAGATACCAGATGTGTGACACTTTTTTGCAGCCTAGGTGGGCAAAGGGGCCCATATTCAAAAGAGCACCTTTCGGATTTCACAGGTCATTTTTTACAGAATTTGATTTCAAACTCCTTACCACACATTTGGGCCCCTAGAATGCCAGGGCAGTATAACTACCCCACAAGTGACCCCATTTTGGAAAGAAGAGACCCCAAGGTATTCGCTGATGGGCATAGTGAGTTCATGGAACTTTTTATTTTTTGTCACAAGTTAGTGGAATATGAGACTTTGTATGAAAAAAAAAAATAAAAAAAAAATAAGCATTTTCCACTAACTTGTGACAAAAAATAAAAAATTCTAGGAACTCGCCATGCCCCTCACGGAATACCTTGGGGTGTCTTCTTTCCAAAATGGGGTCACTTGTGGGGTAGTTATACTGCCCTGGCATTTTCCAGGGGCCCTAATGTGTGGTAAGTAGGTAAATGACCTGTGAAATCCTAAAGGTGCTCTTTGGAATATGGGCCCCTTTGCCCACCTAGGCTGCAAAAAAGTGTCACACATGTGGTATCGCCGTATTCAGGAGAAGTTGGGGAATGTGTTTTGGGGTGTCATTTTACATATACCCATGCTGGGTGAGAGAAATATCTTGGCAAAAGACAACTTTTCCCATTTTTTTATACAAAGTTGGCATTTGACCAAGATATTTCTCTCACCCAGCATGGGTATATGTAAAATGACACCCCAAAACACATTCCCCAACTTCTCCTGAGTACGGCGATACCAGATGTGTGACACTTTTTTGCAGCCTAGATGCGCAAAGGTGCCCAAATTCCTTTTAGGAGGGCATTTTTAGACATTTGGATACCAGACTTCTTCTCACGCTTTGGGGCCCCTAGAATGCCAGGGCAGTATAAATACCCCACATGTGACCCCATTTTGGAAAGAAGACACCCCAAGGTATTCAATGAGGGGCATGGCGAGTTCATAGAAAATTTTTTTTTTTGGCACAAGTTAGCGGAAATTGATATTTTTAATTTTTTTCTCGCAAAGTCTCCCGTTCCGCTAACTTGGGACAAAAATTTCAATTTTTCATGGACTCAATATGCCCCTCACGGAATACCTGGGGGTGTCTTCTTTCCGAAATGGGGTCACATGTGGGGTATTTATACTGCCCTGGCATTCTAGGGGCCCTAAAGCGTGAGAAGAAGTCTGGAATATAAATGTCTAAAAAATTTTACGCATTTGGATTCCGTGAGGGGTATGGAGAGTTCATGTGAGATTTTATTTTTTGACACAAGTTAGTGGAATATGAGACTTTGTAAGAAAAAAAAATAAAAATTCCGCTAACTTGGGCCAAAAAAATATCTGAATGGAGCCTTACAGAGGGGTGATCAATGACAGGGGGGTGATCAATGACAGGGGGGTGATCAATGACAGGGGGGTTGATCAATGACAGGGGGGTTGATCAATGACAGGGGGGTTGATCAATGACAGGGGGGTTGATCAATGACAGGGGGGTGATCAATGACAGGGGGGTGATCAGGGAGTCTATATGGGGTGATAACCACAGTCATTGATCACGCCCCTGTAAGGCTTCATTCAGACGTCCGGATGCGTTTTGCGGATCCGATCCATCTATCAGTGCATCCGTAAAAATCATGCGGACATCTGAATGGAGCTTTACAGGGGGGTAATCAATGACAGGGGGGTAATCAATGACAGGGGGGTGATCAGGGAGTCTATATGGGGTGATCACCACAGTCATTGATCATGCCCCTGTAAGGCTTCATTCAGACGTCCGGATGCGTTTTGCGGATCCGATCCATCTATCAGTGCATCCGTAAAAATCATGCGGACGTCTGAATGGAGCTTTACAGGGGGGTAATCAATGACAGGGGGGTGATCAGGGAGTCTATATGGGGTGATCACCACAGTCATTGATCACGCCCCTGTAAGGCTTCATTCAGACGTCCGGATGCGTTTTGCGGATCCGATCCATCTATCAGTGCATCCGTAAAAATCATGCGGACGTCTGAATGGAGCTTTACAGGGGGGTAATCAATGACAGGGGGGTAATCAATGACAGGGGGGTGATCAGGGAGTCTATATGGGGTGATCACCACAGTCATTGATCATGCCCCTGTAAGGCTTCATTCAGACGTCCGGATGCGTTTTGCGGATCCGATCCATCTATCAGTGCATCCGTAAAAATCATGCGGACATCTGAATGGAGCTTTACAGGGGGGTAATCAATGACAGGGGGGTGATCACCACAGTCATTGATCATGCCCCTGTAAGGCTTCATTCAGACGACCGGATGCGTTTTGCGGATCCGATCCATGTATCAGTGCATCCGTAAAAATCATGCGGACATCTGAATGGAGCTTTACAGGGGGGTGATCAGGGAGTCTATATGGGGTGATCACCACAGTCATTGATCATGCCCCTGTAAGGCTTCATTCAGACGTCCGGATGCGTTTTGCGGATCCGATCCATCTATCAGTGGATCCGTAAAAATCATGCGGACATCTGAATGGAGCTTTACAGGGGGGTAATCAATGACAGGGGGGTAATCAATGACAGGGGGGTGATCAGGGAGTCTATATGGGGTGATCACCACAGTCATTGATCACGCCCCTGTAAGGCTTCATTCAGACGTCCGGATGCGTTTTGCGGATCCGATCCATCTATCAGTGGATCCGTAAAAATCATGCGGACGTCTGAATGGAGCTTTACAGGGGGTTGATCAATGACAGGGGGGGTAATCAATGACAGGGGGGTGATCAGGGAGTCTATATGGGGTGATCAGGGGTGATTAGGGGTGATCAGGGGCTAATAAGGGGTTAATAAGTGACGGGGGGGGGGGGTGTAGTGTAGTGTAGTGGTGCTTGGTGCTACTTTACTGAGCTACCTGTGTCCTCTGGTGGTCGATCCAAACAAAGGGGACCACCAGAGGACCAGGTAGCAGGTATATTAGACGCTGTTATCAAAACAGCGTCTAATATACCTGTTAGGGGTTAAAAAAAACACATCTCCAGCCTGCCAGCGAACGATCGCCGCTGGCAGGCTGGAGATCAACTCTCTTACCTTCCGTTCCTGTGAGCGCGCGCGCCTGTGTGCGCGCGTTCACAGGAAGTCTCGCGTCTCGCGAGATGACGCGTATATGCGTGACTGTGCGCAGGGCTGCCACCTCCGGAACGCGATCCTGCGTTAGGCGGTCCGGAGGTGGTTAAGGACCAGGCCATTTTTTGCAAATCTGACCAGTGTCATTTTATGTGGTGCTAACTTTAAAACGCTTTTACTTAGCCAGGCCATTCTGAGATTGTTTTTTCGTCACATATTGTACTTCATGACACTGGTAAAATTATGTCAAAAAAATTCATTTTTAGTTATAAAAAAATACCAAATTTACCAATATTTTGGAAAAATTAGCAAATTTCTAACTTTCAATTTCTCTGCTTCTACAATACATAGTAATAACTCCAAAAATAGTTATTAATTTACATACCCCATATGTCTATTTTATTTTTTGGGGACGTTACAAGGCTTAGAAGTTTAGAAGCAAATCTTGGAAATTTTCTGAAATTTTCAAGGGACCAGTTCAGGTTTGAAGTCACTTTGTGAGGCTTACATAATAGAAACCACCCACAAATGACCCCATTTTAGAAACTACACCCCTCAAGGTATTCAAAACTGATTTTACAAACATTGTTAACCCTTTAGGTGCTCCACAAGAGTTATTGGCAAATGGAGATGAAATTTCAGAATTTCATTTTTTTGCCAATTTTTCCATTTTAACCCATTTCTTCCACTAACAAAGCAAGGGTTAACAGCCAAACAAGACTGTATCTTTATTGCCCTGACTCTGCCGTTATGAAAAACACCCCATATGTGGTCGTACACTACTCTACGGCAACACGGCGGGGTGTAGAGGGAAAGGAGCGCCGTGTGGGTTTCGGGGGGCTGATTTTTATGGACCGGTTTATTTACACCGTGTCCTATTTTAAGACCCCCTGATGCACCCCTACAGTAGAAACTCCCTAAAAGTGACCCCATCTAAGAAACTACACCCCTCAAGGTATTCAAAACTGATCTCACAAACTATGTTAACCCTTTAGGTGCTCCACAAGAGTTATTGGCAAATGGGGATGAAATTTCAGAATCTAATTTTTTTGCCAACTTTTTCATCTTAACCCATTTTTTCCACTAACAAATCAAGGGTTAACAGTCAAACAAGACTGTATCTTTATTTTTACCTGACTCTGCAGTTTACAGAAACACCCCATATGTTGTCGTACACTGCTCCACGGCCGACACGGCGGGGTGTAGAGGGAAAGGAGCGCCGTGTAAGTTTTGGGGGGCTGATTTTTATGGACCAGTTTATTTACACCGTGTCCTATTTTAAGACCCCCTGATGCACCCCTACAGTAGAAACTCCCTAAAAGTGACCCCATTATGGAAACTACGGGATAAGGTGGCGTTTTTTTTGGGACTTTTTTTAGGGTACATATGTTTTTTGGTTTCTCTATATGAAATTTTTGTGACGTAAGGTTACCAAAAATTAAAATTCAGAAATTTCATCTCCATTTGCCATAAACTGTTGAGGAACACCTAAAGGGTTAATAACGTTTGTAAAATCAGTTTGAATACCTTAAGGGGTGTAGTTTCTTAGATGGGGTCACTTTTAGGGAGTTTCTACTCTAGGCGGGCATCAGGGGGGCTTCTAAAAGGACATGGTGTCAATAAAAAAGTCAATCAAAATTTGCCTTCCAGAAACTATGTCGGTCCTTTCCTTTTGCGCCTCCCATTTACTGATACAGCAGTTTACGACCACAAATGTGGCGTTTCTGTAAACTGCAGTATCAGGGTAATAAATATTAAGTTTTGTTTGGCTGTTAACCCTTGGTTTTTACCGGAAACGACGGATTGAAATGGGAAAGTGCCAAAAATAGCTGTTTTGGCACCATTTTTAAAAAAAAATTTGGACCGTGTTAATTTGAGGGGTTGGGTCATGGGGTATTTTTACAGAGGAGATTATTATGAACGCGGCGATACCTAATAAGTCAAATTTTTTACAATTATTTAGGTTTTAGACATTAGAAATTTTTTGTGTCTCTATAGCCTGAGTCATTTATTTTTAGTTTTTTAGCCGATTGTATTAGGTAGGGGCTAATTTTTTGCGGGATGAGGGGATGGTTTCATTGGCACTATTTTGGGGGCTATATGACTTTTTGATCGCTTGCTTTTACACTTTTTTTATGTAAGGTGACAAAAAAAATAATGTTTGCACCATTTTTTTTTTGTTTTACCGTGTTAATCTGGGGGGTTAGGGGTATATTTACAGAGGAGATTATTACCGACGCGGCGCTACCTAGTAAGTCTACTTTTTATTTTTTTTAGTTCTACAAAGAAAATTTTTTGGTGTCTCAAGTCTGAGAACCATAGTTTTTTTGAATAGTCAGTGGCTAAGTTGGTGAAGGGGATTATAAATTTAGAACTCCATGGAAGTGTGGTACTCCCTGAAGCAACCAATAACGCAGAGGCCCGGATGATCGGGGCACGTGTCACACTGAGTGGTGGTGTGTTTTTTTGGGGTTCGTCCCTTCTTTCCAGTATGGGGGACCACACCTGGAAAGTGTTGGCCAGGGACGATCCGGGCGCCTCCAATTTCCGAGGTACTCCCACCTGCTATTTCCCGGTCAGAAAAGATCAGGGTCTTGAGGACTGCCTCATAGAACTGGAGGAATGTCCCTGTGTTGCCAGCGCTCTGGAACAGTACAAAAGAGTTGTACAAGGCAACCTGCACCAAGTAGACCGCAACTTTTTTGCACCATGCCTTGGTTTTGCGCATGGCGTTATATGGCTTGAGGACTTGATCAGAGAGATCTACTCCTCCCATATACCGATTGTAGTCGACGATACAATCGGGCTTGAGGACCGTTGCCGCGGTACCTCGCACAGGGACAAGGGTGATGCCGTTACCGTGAATTGTGGACAGTACAAGGACATCCCTCTTATCCTTATATCTGACCAGCAGCAGGTTTCCACTGGTAAGGACACGGGTCTCACCCCTGGGGATAGGTACCTGGAGAGGGTAGGTAGGGAGGCCGCGTTGATTTTTCCGCACGGTCCCACAAGCGAACGTGGATCTGGCGGCGAGGGACTGGAACAAGGGGATACTAGTATAAAAGTTATCCACGTATAGGTGGTAACCCTTATCTAGCAGTGGGTGCAAAAGGTCCCACACAAGTTTCCCGCTAACACCCACAGTGGGGGGACATTCTGGGGGTTGAATACGGGAATCTCGCCCCTCGTACACACGAAACTTGTAAGTGTACCCTGAGGTACTCTCACAAAGTTTGTACAGCTTCACGCCATACCTCGCTCGCTTAGAGGGAGCATACTGGCGGAAAATGAGTCTCCCCTTGAATGCAATGAGAGGCTCATCAACCGCGACCTCCCTTCCAGGTAAGTAGGCCTCCATGCCCTAGCCAAACCGGCCCTAGCCACCGGGCCCTAGCCAAAAACGAGCCCGGGTGTTGATTAACGAACTGTTGGGCGTACGGGTTCGTCTGCTCTACCATCAGATTTACCAGTTCCTCACTAAAAAAAAAAATGAAAAAGTCGTATGAAGCCCACTGTGTAAATCTGGATTCCTGATTCACCAGCAAAATCAGGAATCGCGGGCTCAAAGTTCTCTGAGGTACACCAGACAAGTCCACCTGCAGGAGGCTCAGGTGGACTGACCGGGTGGGCCGGAAAACTAGTACAAGCCCCAGAGCTGCTCGTACTAGGCTGGGCCACAGGGTCCCTAGCATGGGGGTCCCCTTGATCCGCCTGGTGGTGTCTCCGCCGCCTTGGGGGCTCATCATCGGTTGATGATGAGGAGGATGCGGATGACAACAGGAACGTGGGGTCATCCTCATCCTCACTGGGGCTCTCGGACTCGAAGGCAAGGAGGGCGCATGCCTCCTCGGCCGAGAGCGTCCGGCGGGCCATCGGGGAGTGTGTGTCTGCTTGTGTGTGTACGTGCGTGGAAAACGTTATTAGGTGTGCGTGTGTGTGGGGCACTGGTGTTCACGCACTTACCCTATAGCTATAAAAAAAAAAATAAAGATCCCTAACTAAAAAAAGTTTAAAAAAAGTGTAAAAAATAAAAAAAATGTACAAATGCGCTGTGGGGCGGGGTGGGCGATGCGCTAACAGTGGCCGGACGCAAAGAGTGCCGGCCACAGTTAGCGCATGCAAAGAAAAAAAAACACAGTGCACCCCCAAAAAGTGTGCGTGTGGGGGGGGGGCAAGCTGCAGCACCCCTGGGGGGGTCTAGCGTCACACAGCTAACTACTGTGGACCCCAGACACCCGATCAGGGGGCTCACAGACCAAAAAATATATATATATTTTTTTACCTAATCTAACCCTAAACTTGCCCTAACTACCCCTGCCTACACCTCCCAATACCTGCCTGCCCCTGCCTGTCCCTGCCTCCTAAGGAGCCTGATGGCACCAAAAACTCACAATGTCGGTGGGCAGCGCGATCTCCTGCTGCTCTTCCCGCTCCACGGACCGGAATGAGCTAGGAGAGCAGCGGCGGAGATTCAAACTTGCCGCGCTCCGCCCACATGCCGCATGGGGACCAATCGCAGGCGATCCTGAGAGGTGGCGTGATCGCCACCTCACAGGATCGCAGGACGGTGATTGGTGGTGTATAATCACACCACTGATCACCGTCCTTTCCGGGTTATCGGGTCGTCAAAGACCCGAATGACGAAGAAACGCAGAAAACCGCAAGTCTGAAATTGACCTGCGGTTTTCTGCGATCACTGACGTTGGGGGGTCACATGTGTCCTTATGTATCAGGACATCAGGGCGTACCGGTACACCCTGTGTCCTGAACAGGTTAAGCAGCTGTTAAAAAAGGTTCCATCGATTGATAGGCTGAATGGAGTTTCAACATAGCGATTCGTAACTAATTGAATTTCCTGTCAAACTTCAGCGAAGCTGCCGAATAGAATTTTTAAAAGCTTTGCTCATCTCTAGCAATCGTACTGACCAGTAGAATGAAGTGAACAACGAACCTATAAAACTGTGGGGGAATTACATTTTTTTCCACCTCATTTAATTTTTTTTTGGCCAGCTTCCCACTACATTGTATGCCATATTAAATGGTGCCATTAGAAAGTACAATGTGTCCCTCAAAAAAACAAGCCCTCATACAGCTATGTGTACGGAAAACAAAAAAAAAGTTATGGATTCAGTAAGGCAGGGAGTAAAAAACAGAAACACAAAAATGGAAAATCTTTTTGGGCTGAAGGGCTTAGACTACAGACACATTGGGGCAGAGAGGGTGAACAGTAGTAAACCATGTTTTATCCTATTTTTTAATGCCATATTATTTGGATATTAGAAGAAATACTGTACAGTGTACATGCATGTATTATTAGCAGTAATCTACAGGAATATGGCCCAGGCCTATAATCTTCTAGGTCCCTGTTGTCTCCTTGTTTATAATTGTTATGAGATCTACAGCTTCATGACATCTTATGCATAATGACATTTCATGTGACCTGCGACCTGCTGCCACCTGATGCAGTGGTGTCATCCATCATGATGTCACTTTTCGCCACAGTGACTGGCCACCACTGTCACTATTAAAAAACATGCCATAAAGATGGATTGAAGAAGGACTGAAGTGACCAGCGGTGGGGGAATGGGTGAGAATTGGTAAGGTAACTCTATAAAAAGGTCTATTTTTTTTTTTTTTTACTTTTAGACTATTGGATTATTGAAATTCCCAGAAAACCCATTTGAAGCGAATCAGTCACCAGGAAATTTACTAGTGTAGGGGTTGTCCAAGTTAAATAGAAACTCAGGCAAACCCTTGGAAATGTGCTAAGAAAACAAAAGAGAGACTTTTCTCCTCTGCTTCTTCCAGCGTTGTACTCTGTTCCTCCCTGCCACTGACATCATCTTCCTAGCTACATCAGTGACGTTCCTTGCACATGTCACTGTGCAGCCAATCACTGGCCTCAGCAGTAATGTGCCGTAGACTGCTGAGGCCAGTGATTGGTTGCAGTGGTGACATTTGCAGGGGCTGCCCAAGTTTTTATCAAATTCAGACAACACACCTTTACCCCAGGGCCTTATAGGGCTAGCTTTTCTGAATGTAACGATCTTTCACCTAGTGATCCGTTTGCTTCATTCTGGAGCAAAAGTAAGTTTAAGGGTCCATTCACACGTCCGTTTTTTCTTTCCTGATCTGTTCTGTTTTTTCTGGAACAGATCTGGACCAGATCTGGACCCATTCATTTTCAATGGGTCCTGGAAAAAAACGGACAGCACAATGTGTGCTGTCCGTTTCCGTTGTTCCGTTCCGCATGTCCGTTTAAATATAAAACATGTCCTATTCTTTTCCTGAAAAATCGGATCCTGGTACAATACAAAGTCAATGGATCCGCAAAAAACGGAAGACATACGGATGTCATTCCGTATGTCATCCGTTTTATACGGAATCCGTTCCTGGAAATTACATTTTAATTTTTTTATTTTTTTTTTCAAGAAATCCAAACAACTTTATTTGCTTATTGAAATTTATACATGCTTCCGTTTTTTGCGGATCCGCAAAAAACGGATGACATACAGATGACATAGGGAAACATTTTCAGGAACAACGGATCCGCAAAAAACGGACAGAAAATCGGATTATAGAAAAATACTGACGTGTGAATGTAGCCTTAAAAGGGTTGTTCGGGCTTTTTCTATTGATGAATTATTCTCAGGATAGGTCATCAATAACAGATCGGCAGGGGTTCGACACCCAGCATCCCCGCCGATCAGCCGTTTGAGGAGATGGCGCAAGCAGTGCGCACGTGCCGTCTCCCTTCTCTCTTTCTGCTCTCCACTGTATGTCTATGACAAAGCAGCAGCGAGCAGGAAGAGAGAAGGGAGAAGGCACGTGTGCACTGCGCGCCGTCTCCTCAAACAGCTGGGGTGCCGGGTGTCAGACCCCTACCGATCTGATATTGATGACCTATCCTGAGGAAAGCTATTGCGGACAAGAATAGGACATGTTCTATTTTTTTGCGGAAACGGAAGCATGGATGCGGATGTGCAGATCCGCAAATGCGGAAGTGCGCATCAGCAAATGCAGATGCGGATCCGCAAATGCGGATGCGGACAGCACATTCTGGCCCCATTGAAAATGAATGGGTCTGCACCCGTTCCGCAAAATTGCGGAACGGATGTGGACTCATTTTCCGGACGTGTGAATGGACCCTTAGAAGTGAACTTTCTGGTGACAGATTCCCTTAAAGTCACATATATGTCTGTTCAGAAATGTATTCTGCTTAGCAAGAAAAGCTTGAAGCCACAATCCTCTGAAGTACATTGTGATTTCCTTCATTAGATCAACGCTGATTGCAATTTACAGAAACACTCTGATTTCTAACTAGTCTCAAGGATTCGTAAATGATCCTTACATTACCTTTACTGTGAAAGTTTCTGCCCATAACTTCTTAATTGCTGCGCTGCCAAATTTCCTGAAAACTCAATTTTTAGCTTATGCAAATTCGAAGGTGTGCTAATGATCCGAGTAATTGAGGCATGCACGCTAAATGAGTTTGGCCTAATTCTATCTGTATCTATACTGCCGTTCCCGTAAAGACACCATTTTACCCTTTCCCTACCAGACATGGTTCTTTTCTGTTTTTCTGCCATTGCTTTTCCATAAATTACTTTCGAACTGTTCTTTTGTTCTGTGTCTAAAAAAAAAAATATTAATGTCCAGATAAAAACCAGTGCAGTTTCTGTGGTCACGGTCCCCGGGACCAACTCTTGTACAATTACTGTAGAACATATATTGTGAGCTTTGAACACATCCTACAGGCATTTCCAGTTACTGTAGTTGTTTCAAAGAAGCCCTTTACCATTTTTAGGGTGGATTTCCACTAATGTTTTTGCTGTTTTCTGCAGTTTTTGAATTTTTTTGCCAGTGTTTTTTTTTGCAGGGTTTTTAATAAAAAAAAAATCCCTTCTGGCTTTTTTACTGTAAGTTTATGGAAATTTATGAAACTCAGTCAGTACAAACAAGCATTTTTTTTAGATTATTTTCTCGCTTTTTTTTATGCCCTAGACATCCATTAGTATTTTGCTTGAAAAAGCACATAGGCTGGTTTCACATGGGCGTTGCGGGAAAATCGCAGAATATAGAGCATGCTGCGATTTTCACACAACGCACAAGTGATGTGAACTCATGTGAACAGCCCCATAGAAATGAATGGGTCGGGATTCAGTGCGGGTGCAATGCGTTCAACTCACGCATCGCATCTGCGCAGAATACTCGCCCGTGTGAAAGGGGCCTTAGAGTTTTATTTATCATTTAAAGGGAACCTGTCACCATGAGAATGTAAACTAATCTGCAGGCAGCATGTTATAGAGCAGGAGAAGCTGAGCAGATTGATATATAGTTTTCTGGGAAAAGATTCAGTAAAACGTGTATTTTATTCATTTAAATTCTTGCTCATTCAGCGCTCTGAAGTCCAGGAGATGGTCCTATCAGTGATTGACAGTCATGGAGAGAAGTCAATCTACTCAGCTCCTCCTGCTCTATAACATGCTGCCCGCAGCTCAGACACCATGTTCCACATGACAGGTCGCGCGACACATAGGGCACAACTACACTGCAACATGTGTCGCGCAACATTAATGTCCCACGACAATTTTTATTATGATAGTGTATGGTGTCACACTGCGACAAGCGACATGCTGCGACTGCGACGCGACAGTCGCAGAAAAATCCATCTTGGAAGGATTTTATTCTACTGTCATGTCACATGTCGCAGTGCGACACCATAGACTATCATTAGAAAAATTGTCGCGCAACATTGGTGCGACAAAATTTCGCGCGACACATGTCGTCGTGTAGCCCTAGCCTAAACGTGCAAACGCTGGAAACTTTTTGCTCGAATAAGGCCAAATAAATTCTCCAAAAAAACTTGTTTTGCTACTTTTTGCAACCAGATGTCTGGAATGCTATTTGCTAAAAGAAGTTACAAAAATGTCTAAAATAATGCTAAAAAAAACATTAAAAGAAATGGCATTTTTTTCAAGCATTTTTGGACTAAAAAGAAAAATGCCTAGAAGTGGTGTGCAAAGAAGGCAAATTATAAATAGATACGGACGAGAAGAAGGAATAAAGAAAAATCAACCAGCAAGCCACAACTGTGGAAAATGAAACATTTTTCGAGAGTCACCATCACTGTCTGATGCTTGGAGGAGGTCCCTGTGGTGGGTAGTGACGTATGCTGTGTCAGTCCCTGCCGGTGTCAGCAGCCACCACTGTATACTGTACAGTAGTAATGCAGCAAGCTCCTCAGCTCTCCCACACAGCCCCATCCACTTCTGTAGTTACCGGAGCACTGCCCCCATTCACTTCAATGTGATAAGCTCTGCATTAACCAGCTGCCTTCGCCCACTGCACAACTGAACTAATGGGCGAGGGTACGGGGTGTCAGATCCCCCTTGATCACCAACCACATCATTGTCATTATCACTTTTTGTAATAACCCTATTTGTGTAAAGTTGTTCTTGGAAGAGGCAGCTGAGAATAGATAGCATTTGCCTCCCGCATCAGTGCTCACGGACGTGGTGCTGGTTTATCTTGCTCCTCTTGTATATTTTATTTTACTCACTTATATAGTGCTGGCATATTCCGCAGCGCTGTACAGACATTATCATCACTTGCTGTCCCAAGTGTAGCTCATAATATAAGTTCCCTATCAGTATGTCTTTTCTGGAGTGTTGGAGGAAACCACACAAACACATGGAGAACATACAAACTCCATGCAGACGTTGTCCTTGGTAGGATGCAAACCTAGGACCCCAGCGCTGCAAGGCATCAGTGCTAACCACTGAGCAACCGTGATGCCTGGACTCATTCAAGTATGAGTAAACCTCACTATGCCATCCCAGCATTAGGCCTCCTGCACACGAACGTGTGCGCCCCATGGTCGTGCTGCGGGCCGCAATGCACAAACACCGACCATGGGGCAGCCGCAGCGGATCGTGGACCCATTCACTTTAATGGGTCCACGATCCGGCCATTCCACTAAAAGATAGGACATGTTCTATATTTTTGCGGAATGGAAGTACGGGACGAAACCCCATGGAAGAATTCCTTAGTGCTTCCCTAGGGTTCCGTTCCATGCTTCCATTCCGCATCTCCGGATTTGCGGACCCATTGAAGTGAATTTCTCTACTTCTATAATACATAGTAATACCTACAAAAATAGTTATTACTTTACATTCCCCATATGTCTACTTCATGTTTGGATCATTTTGGGAATGACATTTTATTTTTGGGGATGTTACAAGGCTTAGAAGTTTAGAAGTAAATCTTGAATTTTCTCAGAAATTTTCAAAAAACAACTTTTTAAGGACCAGTTCGGGTCTGAAGTCACTTTGTGAGGCTTACATAATAGAAACCACCCAAAAATGACCCCATTCTGGAAACTACACCCCTCAAGGTATTCAAAACAGATTTTACAAACGTCGTTAACCCTTTAGGTGTTCCACAAGAATTAATGGAAAATAGAGATACAATTTAAAAATTTAACTTTTTTGGCAGATTTTCCATTTTTATATATTTTTTCCAGTTACAAAGCAAGGGTTAACAGCCAAACAAAACTCAATATTTATGGCCCTGATTCTGTAGTTTACAGAAACACCCCATATGTGGTCGTAAACTGCTGTACGGGCACACAGCAGGGCGCAGAAGGAAAGGAATGCCATACGGTTTTTGGAAGGACTGGTGTTTTGACACCATGTCCCATTTGAAGCCCCCCTGATGCACCCCTAGAGTAGAAACTCTGAAAAAGTGACCCCATATTCGAAACTACGGGATAGGGTGGAGGTTTTGGTGGTACTATTTTAGGGTACATATGATTTTTGGTTGCTCTATATTACACTTTTTGTGAGGCAAGGTAACAAGAAATAAAATTTTTTATATTTTTTTTGTTATTTACAACATTCATCTGACAGGTTAGATCATGTGGTATTTTTATAGAGCAGGTTGTCACGGACGCGACGATACCTAATATGTATACAATTTTTTTATTTATGTAAGTTTTACACAATGATTTCATTTTTGAAACCAAAAAAATTAGTAAATTAGTAAAAAATTGTTTTAGTGTCTCCATAGTCTGAGAGCCATAGTTTTTTCAGTTTTTTGGACGATTATCTTGGGTAGGGTATGATTTTTGCGGGATAAGATGACGGTTTGATTGGCACTATTTTGGGGTGCATATGACTTTTTGATCGCTTGCTATTACACTTTTTGTGATGTTAGTGACAAAAAATGGCTTTTTTTACACAGTTTTTTTAATTTTTTTACGGTGTTCATCTGAGGGGTTAGGTCGTGTGATATTTTTATAGAGCAGGTTATTATGGACGCGGCAATACCTAATATGTATACTTTTTTTATTTATGTAAGTTTTACACAATAATATCATTTTTGAAACAAAAAAAATATCATGTTTTAGTGTCTCCATAGTCTGAGAGCCATAGTTTTTTCAGTTTTTGGGCGATTATCTTAGGTAGGGTCTCATTTCTTGCGGGATGAGATGACGGTTTGATTGGCACTATTTAGGGGTGCATATGACTTTTTGATCGCTTGCCATTACACTTTTTGTGATGTAAGATGACAAAAAATGGCTTTTTTTTTTTTTTTTTACGGTGTTCATCTGAGGGGTTAGGTCATGTGATATTTTTATAGAGACGGTTGATACGGACGCGGTGATACCTAATATGTATACTTTTTTAAATTTACTTAAATTTTTATTCTGAGCCATATTATTATTATTTTTGGGCGATTGTCTTTGGTAGGGTCTCATTTTTTGCGGGTTGAGGTTACGGTTAGATTGGCACTATTTTGGTGGGCATATGCCTTTTTGATCGCTTACTGTTGTACTTTTTGTGATGTAAGGTGACAAAAAAATTGTTTATTTAGCACAGTTTTTTTTTTTTTTACGGTGTTCATCTGAGGGGTTAGGTCATGTGATATGTTTATAGAGCCGGTCGATACGGATGCGGCAATACCTAATATGTATATTTTTTTTAATTCACTTAAGTTTTACACAATAACAGCTTTAAAAAAAAAAAAATGATATTTTAGTGTCTCCATATTCTGAGCCATAGTTTTTTTTATTTTTAGGCGATTGTCTTAGGTAGGGTCTCATTTTTTGCAGGATGAGGTGACGGTTAGATTGGTTCTAATTCGGTGGGCATACGCCTTTTTAATCGCTTACTGTTGTACTTTTTGTGATGTAAGGTGACAAAAAAAATAGTTTATTTAGTAGTTTTTATTTTTATTTTTTTATGGTGTTCATCTGATGGGTTAGGTCATGTGATATTTTTATAGAGCCGGTCGATACGGACGCGACGATACTTAATATGTATACTTTTTTTTTTCCCTATTTTTTCCCTATTTTTTTTTTTACTTTATTTGGGGAAAATGACATTTTGTTTATTTTTACTTGAAACTTTTAATTTTTTTGGGGGAAAACTTTATCTTTTCAACTTTTTTTTTACTTTATTTTTTTGTCCCACTTTGGGACTTTAACTTTTGGGGGTCTTATCCATTTTACAATGCATTCCAATACTTCTGTAGCGCTGCCTTCCATGCCATCGGGTCCCCCCTACAGCCCCACGGGGACCCGATGGCACAGCCGCCCGCAACATGAAAAGCCGCAAACCGCAGGTCTGAATTGACTTGCGGTTTGCGGCGATCGCCGACATGGGGGGGGTCACGGGACCCCCCCTCGCATTTAGCCAAGGTGCCTGCTCAATGATTTGACGACAGCGACAGTGAGCAGGACAGCGTGGAAACCCTCCTTGGCACTATTTTACAGCCAGATTTTAATGCATTGTATAAAATCTCGTCATCATATAAGATCGGAAGGCACCCCTTTACAATGGAACATATTTTGTTAAATTCCTTTAAAAAAAAGATTCGATATGCTCTTTGGGTCCAAAAAGGAAAAGATAAATACCATGGCTCGTGTGCGGGATGCAATTGGGCCCGGCAACGGGAGGCGGAGCAACACTCCGATCTTGTCTATAACATACAGCAAGGAATTTAAAAAAATATGTTCCATTGTAAAGGGGTGCCTTCCGATCTTATATGATGACGAGATTTGATACAATGCATTAAAATCTGGCTGTAAAATAGTGCCAAGGAGGGCTTCCACGCTGTCCTGCTCACTGTCGCCGTCCCTGTTCACATCCAGCACACTAGCCAAGAATAGTGGCAAAAGATCAAATTGGCTCAGCTATAGAGGGTTCACAAAATGTGGGGGTAATCCATGTAAATCTTGCAATTATGTGATCCCTATACAATCTTTTGACAGTTCAGACCACTTCTGTAGTTTTCCAATCAAAAACTACATCAGTTGTAATACTACAGGTGTGGTATATATTGTCCGCTGCACTGAGTGTGATTTGATATATATAGGTAGTACCATGCAGAAATTTAAAAGCAGGCTCCTGGAACATTTGAACTATATTAGTAATCCCAATGCAATAAATATTTCAAATGTAGCAAGACATTTTGTGCAGGTGCATGCCCGCAGGGTCAGAAGTTTCACTGCCTTTGCGATAGAGAAGGTTCCCCCCCCCCCCCCCCCAAGAGGAGGTGACCACCGAAAAAAACTCCTCCTACGGGAGGCGTTTTGGATTTTCAGACTGAACAGTAGGGTCCCAGCTGGTTTGAATGAAAAAAAGGAGTTAATGTACATTTATCAATAATGTGTTCAATCTGAGAATACAGGTACATTTTATTTCTCCTTATAGGTCACATGGATCCCTATATTATGGAAATAAAATGGTATAAAAGGAGGTCATATTAGTAAATGTCACCTTGTGTTTTTATTGTGGAATGCCATTCACACTGTGCGGTTCTTTTTCTCCCCTTTGTATGGATTTAAAGCAAACCGCTTGTATAGATCACTAGGGGTTAAAGTGGTATTAGACCATTGCACAATGTGAAAGGCATTTACTATTTGATTAGATGTGTGTAGGTGAAGGGTGTCAACCTAATGAAGCAACCAATGATGTTAGTTTTTCCCTCCCCTGGATTTTGGAGAGGTGGGTTTGTGATACATTTAAATTCTTGTGCTTCATTATGTAATGTTGTTACGACTAAGGCTACTTTCACACTTGCGTTCGGAGCGGATCCGTCTGATGTTTCATCAGACGGATCCGCTCCGATAATGCAGACGTTTGCATCCGTTCAGAACGGATCCGTCTGCATTGTTACTTTGAAAATTTTCTAAGTGTGAAAGTAGCCTGAGCGGATCCGTTCAGACTTTACATTGAAAGTCAATGGGGGACGGATCCGTTTGAAGATTGAGCCATATGGTGTCATCTTCAAGCGGATCCGTCCCCATTGACTTCCATTGTAAGTCTGGACGGATCCGCTCGCCTCCGCACGGCCAGGCGGACACCCGAACGCTGCAAGCAGCGTTCAGGTGTCCGCTCACTGAGCGGAGTGGAGACTGAACGCTGGCAGGCGGATGCATTCTGAGCGGATCCGCCTCCACTGAGAATGCATTGGGGCCAGACGGATGCGTTCGGGGCCGCTTGTGAGCCCCTTCAAACGGAGCGCACGAGCGGACACCGGAACGCAGGTGTGAAAGTAACCTTAGGACTAAGTTCCGAAATGCGTCAACAAATCTTGTATACCAGGTGGATGTGTCTGCTGTAAGCATTATACATGTGAATAAAGAAGAAGTTTTTAGAGGACCTCTATGTGAATCCAGAGCCATTCTTTTGTATTTTTGTGCTAAACATCATCGTGCCTGGACCTGACCTCTCCTAAAGTGCAGAGGGTGCTGCAGTTGCAGAGAGAGCAGAGCCTGTAGGAGTAATGGAAAAGCCCTCATTGCTCCTAGAGGCCCATTTACATATATTAAAACCTCATGTTTCTCAGTAATGCGTGCACATAAGAACATGGGACCAACACAGACCAAAACCTTCAGCGGCCAAGAGCACATGTAACAGGTGAGCCAGTTTCATAGGTACAAATCTGCTGACAGATGCCCTTTACAACAATAATGTAAACACGTAGTGCATATAAATCATATAAAATTATGTATAAGGCCTCATGCACACGACCGTTCCGTGTTTTGCGGTCCGCAATCCGCGGATCCGCAAAAAACGGAAGCCGCCCGTGTGCCTTCTGCAATTTGCGGAACGGGCGGCCGTCAATATAAATGCCTATTCTTTTCCGCAAAGCATGGACAAGAATAGGACATGTTATATTTTTTTAGCGGGGCCGTGGAACGGAGCAACGGATGCGGACAGCACACAGAGTACTGTCCGCATCTTTTGCGGCCCCATTGAAGTGAATGGGTCCGCATCGGCTCGGATGCGGACCCAAACAACGGCGGTGTGCATGAGGCCTAATACACAAATAGTATAGTTCTAGTGCAGTGATGGCGAACCTATGGCACGGGTGCCAGAGGCGGCACTCAGAGCCCTCTCTGTGGGCACCCGCACTCTGGAAAAAGTCTATGGTGTACAATATGCCTTAGACTTTTCCTGACATTCATCAGCGCAGGGCGCACAATGGACGGCACAGGCAGCGCACTGAATGTAGTCAGGTATTATAGCTCAATGATAAAATACATGGAGGATATACTGTACTGTAGTATTCAGGGTAAATTGCCATGTTGGCACTTTGCAATAAATATGTGGGTTTAGGGTTACGGTTTGGGCACTCGGCCTTTAAAAGGTTCGCCATCACTGTTCTAGTGGAACGTCCAGCCATCAGGTTATCCTTAATTACAATTTATCCATTTTAGATATAACACACGTACACAAAAATAAATGTTCAATCTGAAAGAGAACAGGCGTGCACCATCTTAAAGGGCAACACAGGTAGTGGATAACTCAAGGGCCCGGCCCTATGCATTCATGAATTGTTCATTTAGTCACATATTCTTTCTCTCATGCATTTTTATTTCCTGATTATTCATTTTCTGTTTCTGGACAAGTAACATTTATACATTGCAATTAAGGTATGGTGGCTCACTCTGTACACAGCTGTGGAAGTGGGTGCTGCTAAGTCTGCTATGACTCACCCAGTCATAAAGGGGATTTAAGGTATATGTAAGTAGAAAGACTGAGCACTCTCCAGCTGGATCAAGTGAAGACCAAGAACAAATATATATAATATAAGAATAATTTATTAGTGGAAAATTGATAAATAGCCCTGAACTTATAGCAATAAAATATCAAATACAATGCTAATACAAAATGATGTAGTACCCAAATAGCGAATTAGAATGTAATAATAACACCTGCATAAATACAATAATATAACATAGACAATGCTAAAAAGAGATAAAAAAAAGGGGGCAACTATGGTAATATAAATGGTATAAAAGACAATATAAAATGTAGAAGTGGTTTATATATTCGATATGTATTCAGTATATATTCGATGAACCACTACACAGTCCAGTGAAGAAATATGCCAGGTATAATGTCCGATGATAAAAGCGGATAAATGTCCCTGTATTTAAAGAGATAGAATCGCTTGTATAGGAACAAATCAACGTACAGTCTAGTAATAGGAATGCACCTGTTATATGCCGTCTGTTGTGAGTATAACCGTGGCGTCCCACGAGGCTCACTGAATCAGATTAGGCAATACCTGGGTCTAGTCGCTTGCTCAAGGTGGTCATGTAGCTCTCAACATGAGAGATCTCTTGGTAACTTTTCACCGATCTTGCAAGCCTGGACCTAGTTGGTAATTATCAAGGCGTCTTACTTTGTTCGTATTTGCACGGTGTCACTGTTCCGGCAAAGTTAGGATCCAATTGTCGGGATGTTAGGGTCTCATAAATGTTCATCAGCTGATGTCCAAAGTGTACAGCTGATGAACATTTATGAGACCCTAACATCCCGACAATTGGATCCTAACTTTGCCGGAACAGTGACACCGTGCAAATACGAACAAAGTAAGACGCCTTGATAATTACCAACTAGGTCCAGGCTTGCAAGATCGGTGAAAAGTTACCAAGAGATCTCTCATGTTGAGAGCTACATGACCACCTTGAGCAAGCGACTAGACCAAGGTATTGCCTAATCTGATTCAGTGAGCCTCGTGGGACGCCACGGTTATACTCACAACAGACGGCATATAACAGGTGCATTCCTATTACTAGACTGTACGTTGATTTGTTCCTATACAAGCGATTCTATCTCTTTAAATACAGGGACATTTATCCGCTTTTATCATCGGACATTATACCTGGCATATTTCTTCACTGGACTGTGTAGTGGTTCATCGAATATATACTGAATACATATCGAATATATAAACCACTTCTACATTTTATATTGTCTTTTATACCATTTATATTACCATAGTTGCCCCCTTTTTTTTATCTCTTTTTAGCATTGTCTATGTTATATTATTGTATTTATGCAGGTGTTATTATTACATTCTAATTCGCTATTTGGGTACTACATCATTTTGTATTAGCATTGTATTTGATATTTTATTGCTATAAGTTCAGGGCTATTTATCAATTTTCCACTAATAAATTATTCTTATATTATATATATTTGTTCTTGGTCTTCACTTGATCCAGCTGGAGAGTGCTCAGTCTTTCTACTTACATATAACATTTATACATTTCCAGGTGTGTTGTATTATAATTTATGTTTTAGTGCATTTCAAGTCCCATAAATAAAGTATGAAATCACCAGGTTAGAAACCATACTACTGTGCATTACCTGACGTTATAACAGACCTTGGCAGGTAGAAGGGGGTCATACTATGAAATGTGGGTCTGTCTGCGCCCCCTGCAGGTCAAAGATGACAGTGCTTGGGCAGTCACACGGGTCACTCAAAACTTTAGTCTGCCCTGGTTATAAAGTTATGTCCAACTCCAAGTAAGGGTACTTTCACACTAGCGTTTTTCTTTTCCAGTATTGAGTTCCGTCACAGGGGCTCAATACCGGAAAAAAATGATCAGTTTTATCCTAATGCATTCTGAATGGAGAGAAATCCGTTCAGTATGCATCAGGATGTCTTCAGTTCAGTCCCTCTTACTTACGTTTTTTGGCCGGAGAAAATACTGCAGCATGCTGCATTTTTCTCTCCGGCCAAAAATCCTAAACAATTGCCGGAATGCCGGATCCGGAATTAATTTCCATTGAAATGTATTAGTGCATTAAAATTGGCGCATTGACGGATCCGTTCTTCCGGTCCGCGCATGCGCAGACCTTTAAAAATGTGAAATTAATAAATAAATACCGGATCCGTTTTTCCGGATGACACCAGAGAGATGGATCCGGTATTTCAATGCATTTGTCAGACAGATCCACATCCGGATCCGTCTGACAAATGACATCTGTTTGCGTCCGGATTGCCGGATCAAAACTGCCTGCTGGATTTCTCTGCCGCAAGTGTGAAAGTACCCTAAGGCTACATGCACATGAACGTTGTTTGTTTCCGTGTCTGTTCCTGTTTTTTTGTGGATAGGATGCGGACCCATTAATTTCAATGGGTCCACAAAAAATGCGTGTGCTCTCCGCATCGGTATGTCCGTTCCGTAGCCCCTCAAAAAAAAAAAAAAAAATAGAACATATCCTATTCTTGTCCGTTTTAGGCATTGTTACAATGGATCCGCAAAAAAAAAAACGGATAGCATACAGACCGCAAAACACATACGGTCGTGTGCATGTAGCCTAAGGCCTCTTTCACACGACCGTATGGCTTTTTCAGTGTTTTGCGGGCCGTTTTTTCCGGATCCATTGTTCCATTTTTTGTTTCCGTTGTGTTTCCATTTCGGGTCCATTTTTCCGTTCCGTTTTTTCCGTATGGCATATACAGTATACAGTAATTACATAGAAAAAATTGGGCTGGGCATAACATTTTCAATAGATGGTTCCGCAAAAAATGGAACGGATACGGAAGACATACGGATGCATTTCTGTATGTGTTCCGTTTGTTTTTTTTGCGGACCCATTGACTTCAATGGAGCCACGGAACGTGATTTGCGGGCAATAATAGGACATGTTCTATCTTTCAACGGAACGGAAAAACGGAAATACGGAAACGGAATGCACACGGAGTACATTACTTTTTTTTGCGGAACCATTGAAATAAATGGTTCCGTATACGGAACGCAAAAAAAACAGCCCGTAAACGGGAACAAAATAAACGGTCGTGTGAAAGAGGCCTAAAGATGTTATTTTAACCCGACTGTATTGAACTCTTGCTTTTTATTCACAACCTGATTGCTCCACATATCATATCTGCAATAATGTTCACCTGTGTGAAAATTTTTATTCAAATATTGTAAATCGGTAATTTACTTTACAATTTAAAATGCAATCAAGAAAGAAAGAAGCAGCAAAAAAAAAACAACAAACATCACACACTTTGCCCATCCTGGTACTTAGATATTAGTGGCCTATCGTCCTGAGAGGTCATTAATATCAGATTGATGTGGGTCCTACACCTTGCACCCTTATTGATCAGCTGTTTGGGGCAGCCACTGGTCCACCGTGTAATGACGGTGCCGGGGTACTGCAGCTCAGCTTCCATTCCAGTGAATATATAGTACACTGTCACCAGAAACTACACAGAATAAGGTGTATTCCGTTCACTTTTTTTTTTTTTTTGGCGCCCATGGCGCCCGATACAGCTTATTGGTGGGATCATCAAGTGTTGGACCCCCACCGATCTAATATTGATGACCTTTCTTTAGAAAAGGCCATTAGCAAGTACCGGAAAACCCTATCCTCAGAATAGATCAGTCACGAATGAAAAGGAATATTGCAATATTCAAATGCAATACAATAAAATCGGAACTATTTTTATGAGTCGCAAATCACTCCAAAAAGAGGAGTAAATGAAAACAGGATATGGCTTTTTTTCCTTGTAAAAAAATTAATAATTTGATTTCCTGCTGCTGTCTTGAAAAGCTGTCTCTGAACTCTCCCACAAATATCCGATTTCTTCCCTTATTAAATTCATACACAACTTAGGTAGGCTGGATATGCACCTGCATGATGCTCTTCCATCCATTGCTGTAGAATGTGCCAAATATCTGCTTCCCTGTACAGCCGTTCCATGAAAATGAGCTAAGCTCTCTCTTTTTTTTGGCCTAGGAAACATCTGCTTTTAGTGATAGCAGCTGTGACAGCCTCACAGTCAACTAAGCTCTTCACAATGCTCTTGTACAAAGGAGCTTTTGACGAGGATGATAAATGACCAGAATTACACCACGGCTTTTAAGTACCTAATTCGAACCTAACGGGTAATGAGCGCCATACTTTTGCACCTGTCACATTCAGAACGTTGCAATTATTTTTTTTTTTCTTTTTTTTTTCAAGTAGTCTTTTTGATTTCATTTTGTGCCATTAGGTCTTGTAGAGAAATGTGCAATAATGTTCTAATTGGCTGTCAAGAGAACATTATATGCAAACTTGATATTACATTGATCTCAGTCTATGCGGCCTGACACGTTCCATTCAGAGTGGACTACCGTTATTACTTAGCCTTTGTTTTTCTCATTTCGACCGGGAGATGTTCAGCCAGCCACTATATGGCAAAGCACTCCACAAAACTTGCCAGCAATTTAGGTTCCTCCATTTATATTTAAATGTGGAGGTGGCAGAGAATAGATGGGTTATTTAGGTTACTTGTCGCCAAATGAATATTTGAATGAATTAAACATGAAGTGTAAAAGGACAATGAGTTGTAAATTGCAAAGATCAGTTCCTGAATTTGAGGTTTAACCTATGACCCTTGTAATTTCCTATTATTTTATTCCCTTTTTCTGTGCCACTTTTAGTCCAAATGGGTCCTTAGGAGGAAACTGTTGCTGATGTAATATGAGTTGGGTACAGAAAAAAAAAAAATCTGAAATGGTCTGACTCTCAAGATGCTCTGAGTTTTCCTCACCCTATTTTCATTTTCTGGAAGTCACTGTGTAGAAGACTTTTAGGCTAATCATAGATTAATCATGGAGGTACTTCACATGCAGCAGACACTGAGGAGGTAAAGATCATATAGAAAAAATGGAAAATAACCCAAGCGCTCCAAGATCTCCTGCAAAATGGAGAAATTATACACACAGCCACTTACTCCAGGACAAATTTGGAAACCACTTACCCCTTCCTGGTTAGCCGGTAGTCAAGTGGTGCAGTATGTATGGTCTTCAGAAATTTCGCAAGCCACCGTCAGGACGTAGGTAACATCTTTATTTGTGGTCCAAGCAATGTTTTTTTTCGGTAGTTTAGACCTTTCTTCTTTTTAAAGCTTCCCAGAATCAACATGGTGGCTAGAAAGTCTTGATTGTAGGGAAGATGTTATTATTATTATTTACTATTAAAATGCCATTTATTCCATGGCGCTGTACATATGAAAAGGTGTACATATAGTGTCAGACTGGGATTCCTTGGGCCCAACCCCAGCATCATCAATAAAGTTTAATTAGGTTTTGATTTTAAAAAAAATAGACCCTAGTTGTCACAATTTAATGTCTTCAAAAGGCAACTCCAAATGTTTTTTTTTCTGGACCTTTGGGGCCCACTATGGTATCAGGGCTTTGGCCCACTGAAGGATCCTTTGGTACTTTGTTGGGCGAATCCGACGCTTTATATTATTACAGTACATACGTGCATAATATATAACAATTGCAATAAGCATGAATAAGACGAGTAACAAACTGGAGAAAGAACTTTGTCTGCGAAGGTTTACAATGTACAAGGAACGGGGGAAGCATATAGTCGATGAGTGTAAAGTTGGTCATACGGCGGTATAGCTGCAGCAGGGTTAATGTCGGTTCTATGCTCGTCTGAAGAGGTGTTTTTTTTTAGGTATCTTCTGAAAGTTTCCACACTATTTGAGTGTCTGTTATGTTGGGGTAGAGAGTTCCAGAGTATGGGGGATGCACGGGAAACATCTTGGAGGCGAATGTGGAAGAGCAGATTAGAGAGGAGAGGAGATATTTTCCTGTGCACATCAAAGAGATTTTTCAACCAGAGAAATGTATACTGTATCTATAGGATAAGGGGCATGACCTCAGCACCTGATAGCACAATGGTGGCAAAAAGAACCCAAAGACTCCCTCTATCAAATTGAAGAACAAAAGTTTTATAAATGGAACATGGTGGTTGGAGGACACCGATAAAATTTTTTCACTTGGACCAAGAAAGTTAAAATTACATCTCTGGTTTTCTTATGGTTACTTTGATGATAATGAGGGGGATGAAGAAGAAAATCAGATCAAAGCTGTAACTTATGCCCCAATGCAAATTCGGTAACAGGGCCCCTATGTACAAGGCAGGGGCGGACCGAGAGCAGAGGGCCCCTGTGCAAAGAATGTGCCTGGGCCCCCCCCAAGCCAAATTTGCAACCTAACCTATTCCATCCTAACATTACTTATAGCAATACAAAACATACAGGTTAAGGCTACTTTCCCACCTGCGACACTACGCTCTGGCCACCTGATCCGGCTGAAAATGCAAGGAATCGGCCGGACACAAACCGCAGCATGCGGTCCCGCTAATTCTCTGCATTTTTGCCAGATTGTGGTCGGATCCCTGCCGTACCCCATTATAGTCAATAGGGCCGGCGGGCATTCTGTCTGCATCCAGCAGTGCCGGATCCAGTGAATTCCAGCAGGCTGTTCTCTGCTGGAACAGACTGCCAGAATCACTAACGCAGATGTGAAGGTAGCTGTCACCGCCAGTTCTGTGAGAAGCTCTGGCAACCGTTCTTCTCTACCTCTTGTATGATGTTCTTTGTTTTGGTTTCATTTTCTCATCTCCTTTCCTTCTGCCAGGTGTCACTTATTTAGACATAATCGTCTTCCTTTATATTCCCTCCAATACTGCCTCACTTTGCGGTTTATACTACTTCCTGGATGAAGTGTTCACTGCTGGAGGCTGCATCTGCTGTTTGCTCAGATAAGTCCTTTACTTTATTGTGTTTGCTTGCTGGCTTGATTCTAGGTGACCCTGACTCCCTCCGTATTAAGTGCAGGGAGCCGGTGGTCGTGTCCCCTCATTATTATAGGGTTTTCAGGTGTCACACAGGATTAGGTACGTGGGCATGCAATCGTCTACCATCGAGACCCTTGTATGTGCATAGCAGTCAGGGAGAGCTCTTAGGGTTTTATAGGGCTCACCTATAAGCTCCTTAGTTTGGGATCAAGCCAGTCGCTCATTTATTTATTAGTTCCAGCTATCAGCAAATCTCATCCATGACAGTAGCCTAATACAGCACCACATACCTCGTACATCCAGTGACGTCTCCTTTGATGTAGATGTTCTCTGTCCTCATCTTCTCCTTTCAGGCCACACCGCCATGATGATTTTTCAGCCATCTCTTCTCTCTGCAGAGTTTGAAAGACAGACATCTTAGTTTCCTACTTTTCCATCATCCTCCCACCTTCTGAACACCCCATCCTGCCACCCCCAATACTGTGCCCGCTGTGCTCCCTATACAGGTTACACACAGATAGTTCCCTTTCAATAATTATTGGCACATAGTGTCCTAAAAAATAACTGCGCCCAGGAAACAGTGTCCCTGACACTAATAGTGTAAACATAATGTTCCCCAAAAATAATTGTGCTAAGCCGATACCGTGCCAGGGTGCCCCCCACATTAAAACTGCTCCCCAAAGTCCCACCAATAGAAATAATTATCTACCAGACAGCACATAGTAGTAATAGTGCCCCTACAGTAATCATTTCCCCACTGTGTCCCAGAAGTAATAATACTCCAATAGTGCTCATACTAGTATTCAAGTTCCTCATAGCCCCTCAACTGTAATAAAGCCCACCATAATGCCCCAGGTAGTAATAATTCTCTTTATAACATGTTACAGTAAAAATAAAAGTGCCCTTTTGTGTGGCAGTATAAAAAATACCTCCTCTTAGTGCCCCCTGTAGAGCCAATGTCCCCATAGTGCCCTCATAATGTGTGCCAATGCCCCTTACTGTGTGCCCAAAAAACCTCTTAGTGCCCCCAGTTGAGACAAGGTCCCCATAGTGCCCTATAATTTGCACCAGTATAAAATACTCCTATATCGTGCCCCAATAGTGCGGCTCCCCTTATCCCCATGGTGCCTGACAATGTGCCAGAATAAAATGCCCCCATAATGTGTGCCAGTATAATTTCCCTATATAATGACCCCAATAGTGCTCCTCTCCTCCCTTCTCCATAGTGCCCCCCATGTGTGCCAGTATATAAGATAGGGTCCCCAGTAGATGCCCCCATAGTGCTCCCCCTTCTCCATAGTGCCCCCCATGTGTGCTAGTATATAAGATAGGGCCCTCAAAGTGCTCCTCCCCTCCATTGTTCCCCCCATGTCTGCCAGTATATAAGATAGGGCCCCAGAATATGCCCCCATAATGCTCCTTTCCCCCCTTCTCCATAGTGCCCCCCATGTGTGCCAGTATATAAGATAGGGTCCCCATAGTGCTCCTCCCTCTCCATAGTGCCCCCCATGTGTTCCAGTATACAAGATAGGGCCCCCCATAGTGCTCTTCCCCCTCCATAGTGCCCCCCATGTCTGACAGTGTATAAAACTGTTATTTTGCATATTACAGTATATAAAATAGGCAGGCCCCCCCCATATGTCACTTGTTCAGATAGGCCCCCATATATGTTGCTCAGGACCTCCCCTATCAGATGCCCATTGCTCAGACCCCTCCCCATATCAGTTACTAAGGACGACCCCCCCAATATCAGTTGTTTATTTATTCAGCCCCTCCATATGTCAGTTGCTCAGCCCCCCCAATATCAGCTATTTATTTATTCAGCTCATTCATATGCTCATTCAGGCCCCCTCTTGCTCAGTCAGGAGTCGGACCCCCAGAGTCAGGCACCCCATATGCTATCAGAGTCAGGGCCCCATGATATCAGACCTCAGATCAGACTAAAATAAATAATTAAAACTTACCTCTCCTGCTCTCCCTGTCCTGTCTCCAACAGCCCGCGCTGCACACGTGACCTGACTGTGTACAACATCAGGTCATAGTGCGCGGTGTACGCAGTCAGGCTGGAGGAGACCAGCCCCGGAGGGGTAAGTAAGCAAGCGCCGATCTCTTGCATATTAGTGAGCGCTTCTGGATGCGCTTACTAGTATGATATTAGTGAGCGCTTCCAGAAGCGCTCACTAGTATGAACGGGCCCCCTCACACGCCGGGCCCCTGTGCAGCTGAACTAGTAGCAGGTGCCATTTATAATT